>NC_091436.1:60555875-60855875 GCF_964237555.1 Oryctolagus cuniculus
GCTGCTGCCTGCAGTGCCAGCATCCCATATGGGCGCTGGTTCAAGTCCCGGCTGCTCTGCTTCCTATCCAGCTCTCTGCTATGGCCTGGGAAAGCAGTAGAAGATGGCCAAGTGCTTGGACCCCTGCACCTGCGTGGGAGACCCAGAAGAAGCTCCTGCTCCTGGCTTCAGATTGGCGCAGCTCCAGCCATTGCAGCCATCTGGGGAGTGAACCAGCAGATGGAAGAGCTCACTCTCTCTCTCTCTCTTTCTCTCTCTGCCTGGGCCTCTCTGTAACTCTGCCTTTCAAATAAATAAATAAATCTTTAGAGAGAGAGATAAAGGAGTGATAGGAAAAAAAAAAAAACATTCCCATTTGCTGGCAGGGGCTGGGCCACACTGAAGCTGAGACCAGGAACTCAACCCAGGTCTCCCATGTGTGTGATAGTAATGCAATTTCCTGAGCCACCACCATTACATCCCAGCATCTATATTGGCAGGAAGCTGGAGTCAGGAGCTAGACTTGAACCTAGGCACCCTTAACCAGTGGCTTAGCCACTAGGCCAAATACTCATCCCTTGGATTTTTTTCTGAGTCACAGGAAAAGGTCAAATGGTCTCCTAAGTGACACTGAAGTTTTACTGGCCACTCCCTTTTGCCTTTTTTTTTTTTTTTTTTTTTTTTTACAGGCAGAGTTAGACAGTGAGAGAGAGAGACAGAGAGAAAGGTCTTCCCTCCGTTGGTTCACCCCTTAAATGACCGCTACAGCCAGCGCACTGCGCCCATCCGAAGCCAGTAGCCAGGTGCCTCCTCCGGGTCTCCCATGCAGGTGTAGAGCCCAAGCACTTGGGCCATCTTCCACTGCCTTTCCAGGCCACAGCAGAGAGCTGGACTGGAAGAGGGACAACCGGACAGAATCCGGCGCCTCAACCAGGACTAGAACCCAGGGTGCCGGCGCCACGGGCAGAGGATTAGCCTAGTGAGCCGTGGCGCCGACCTGCCTCATTTATTTGCCAACTTAGTGGATGAGGTAAACCAATACTGTCATCCCTCAATGTCTGAGGGGGCTTGGTTCCAGGACCACCCGTAGATAACAAAATCTGAGGATGCTCAAGTCCCTTACATAAGATGGTATAGTATTTGCCTATAATCTATGCACATCTCCTTCTTCAAAACTGTGGGCTAAACAAGCCCCCAACTTGCCTTAGTGAATTCACCAGCATCAGGTATTCTGATATACCAAAAGAAAATGGACTAGTACAGGCAAAGAACGGTCCTACAAAGCCACAAAGAAAGGGGAACTCCAGATTCAAATGCCTTCTCCCACATCTGCAAGCCACAGTGAGGGAGGTCAGAAGAATACTGGCACTAGTAGGAGAGTCCTCTCCCCTTTATTTCTTTTTTTTTTTTAAAGATTTATTTATTTTACTTGAAAGTCAGAGTTACACAGAGAGAGTAGAGGCAGAGAGACAGAGAGAGGAGTCTTCCATCTGCTGGTTCACTCCCCAATTGGCCACAACGGCCAGAGCTGGGCTGATCCAAAGCCAGGAGCTCCTTCTGGGTCTCCCACATGGGTGCAGGGGCCCAAGGACTTGGGCCATCTTCTACTGCTTTCCCAGGCCACAGTAGAGAGCTGGATCAGAAGTGGAGCAGCCGGTCTTGAACCAGCACCCATATGGGATGCCGATGCTTCAGGCCATAGCGCCAGCTCCTCCCCTCCCCTTTCATGGCTGAATTATCCCAGCTGTTGCTCTGATCAGGGAGAGGGAGGAGAGCCAGGAAAATGGGGCCATTCATTTGTTCTATGAAGATGCTCTTAGCCCTGGGGTTCACTTCATTCGTCCACCTGTGTGAAGGAAAAACAGACATCTCACCTGGGCCAGGAGAACAGGTGTGGCCCAGAGAACCAGCTCAGACTTATGGCACAAATATTTATAGAACATCTGCCATGTGCAAGGTCAGAGCCCTCTCCTGGGGCTGCTGCTGTGGCACAGCAGGTTAACGTCCTGCCCTGAAGCGCCGGTATCCCATATGGGAGCCAGTTCAAGACCCGGCTGC
Source organism: Oryctolagus cuniculus (assembly GCF_964237555.1). Classification (NCBI taxonomy): domain Eukaryota; kingdom Metazoa; phylum Chordata; class Mammalia; order Lagomorpha; family Leporidae; genus Oryctolagus; species Oryctolagus cuniculus. Next base: position 60,557,913 of record NC_091436.1, read on the forward strand.
TCCACTTCCAATCCAGCTCTCTGTTATGGCCTGGGAAAGCAATGGAAGATGGTCCAAGTCCTTGGGCCCCAGCACCCATGTGGGAGACCCACAAGAAGCTCCTGGCTCCTGGCTTTGGATTAGCACAGCTTCAGCCATTGTGGCCAATTGGGGAGTGAAGCAGCAGATAGAAGACCTCTCTCTGCCTCCCCTCTCTCTGTGTAACTCTGCCTTTCAAATAAATAAATAAATCTCAAAATAAATAAATAAATAAAAAAGCCCTCTCTTCCACCTGCTACAAATCTGGCGCAGAAGAAAGGACGATGCCCAAACTAGACAGGTGCCTTGAGAGGACACACAGGGCATTGGGATTTAGGGGAGGGAGGAGTGAGTGCGTCCCACTGCGGGATCTGGATCTGGGGAGCTCCGGGAAGCCTGAGCTGGTGAGGGCAGGGACATGAAGGGAGGTGCCCCAGGGCCTTGCCCACCCCTGGAGGCTGAGGGGCTAGGCAGAGGTGGTTGAAGGCGCGAGCCCCGGGTGCTGTGACGGCCGGGCTGGCGGGGGTCACCCTCACAGAGGAGCAGCTCGGCCTGTGAGGTGGGTCAGGAGACCAGGTGAGCTGTGAATACAGGTGGAGAGGAAGGGGGGCAGCTTGCTCGGGTCCTTGAAGCTTCGTAGGTGCTCGGTTGTCTCCGCACATTGGGGCATCAGTGCCCCGGAGACTATGGTGAGGGGCTGGGCCAGGGCTTGGGAGAGCCGTGAGCCTTTGCCAGCTCCACATGGAGGACCTCTGATGGGCTGACCACCACCTCTGTAGACAGATTGTGCCATGGACCAGGCCCTGGAAGGAGCGTGGTTTCCTTTGGCTAACCGCAGAAGCCAAGAGGTCTGGCGTGGAGTCAGCACCTGGAAGCGGGCGAAGGGGCGGAGCTTCAGGTCTCCGCCCAGTGGCCAGCGGCCAGCGCGGGGTCCCAGGCCAGACCTGGGTGGCCTGACGTGGTTGGGAAGCAGGAGGTGGAAGAGCTCAGGGACCGGAAGCAGCGGAGGGAACGAGTGAGAAGCAAGACTGTTACTGCTGGGAGATTTTGGGGACTACTTCAGCTTCGGGTTGAAGAGTGTCCCCAAAAGCTCAACCCCACACAAGATCTCAGACCTCCCACAAGACCCATTTGGGAAAATGGTCTTTCTAGACATAATTATTTAAGCCGAGGTCACATCGCATTAGAGTGGGCCTGAAATCCAGTTACTGGGGGGCTTAAAGGAAAACGGAGAGGAGGAAGGCGTTCTGAGGCAGCAACACAAGCCTCCCCTTGGGAGGCCTGCATCTCATATGGGAGTGTCTGGGGTCCAGCCCCGCCTCTGCCTCTGATCGGCTTCCTGCTAATGCACCTAGCAGTGAATGCTGTGTGGGTCTCTGCCACCCACGTGGGAGATCTGGAGGGAGTTGTGGGCTCCAGGTTTCAGCCTCGCCCAACCTTGGTTGTTGCAGGCATTTGGGGAGTGAACCAGAGAGTGGAAGAGCTCTGTCCCTCTGCCTTTTGGGTAAAGTGAAAATAAATAATTTTTAAAAAAGAAAAGGATCAGACATTCACACACACTCCGAGAATATTGTGTAGATACAGTCAGAGACTGGAGTACTTATCTATGAACCAAGGAGCACCAAGGAAGCTCGCTCCCAGAAGCCAGGAGAGGCACGGGGGTCCCACCCCAGGGCCACCTTGATTCTGGACTGGAAGCCTCCAGAATGCTGGGATGGAGGACAGTCATGTTCTCCCTCCCACTTTTGAGCTCCTTCAGGCAGGAAAGATGAATGTCTTGGAAGAAGCTATGGAGAGCCTGGACTCCCTGTGACCTGGGCTCTACTGGGGCTGGTGGGCAGGGGACATGTGCCAAAGAGCAAAGGTCACTTGAAGGTCCCTCCCTGCCTCCCCTCAGCCCCACTACTGGGAGGCCACATCCCTCCTGATGGCTTTTGTGCCTGGCAAGGCCATTCTCCCCAGAACAAATCTTGAGAGAAGATTCGGGAGTCTGGCTGTCTCCCCAGGGAAGGCGTGAGGAGGGAGCTGGTGGGGAGGAAATGGAGGTGCTGGGGTGAAGCGTTCAGAAGTTCAGGAGTGTAGGAGAGGAGCTTGGTCTTGGCCATGCTAGAGGGGGGTGTGTTCTTTGGATGGCTGTGTGGGTTTGACTGCTAAAGGTCTGTCTTGGGCTCAAAAATAAAGGAGTCAGCATTGTGGTGCAGGGAGTTACGCTGGTGTCCCTTGTCAGAGCACTAGTTTGAGTCGCGGCTGCTCTGCTTCGATCCAGCTCGTGACTAAGCACCTGGGAAGGTGTGCAAGATGGCCCAAGTGCTTGGGCCCCTGTCATCATGTGGGAGGAGACCTGGATGAAGTCCCAGGCTCCTGGCTTCAGCCTGGCTCAGCCCCAGCTATTGTGGTCATTTGGGGAGGGAAGCAAAGGATAGATCTCTTTCTTCATGTCTGTCTCTCTCTCGGTACTCTGCCTTTTAAATAAATAAAATAAATCCTGAAAAAAAGTTTTTTCTCTCCCACCCCCTTATTTTAAATCAAACCACGTCTCTACATCTTATTTCTGGCTATCACCACCTTCCACCTGAGTCTGCTGCAAACCATGAAACAGAGTGGGAAGAGAGCTCAAAGGCAGGAGCACATTCTGCTGACCAGAGGTGTGTGTGCATGTGTGTGTGTGTGTACAGTAGTGACGTGAATAGAAATATGTGTGCGTGTGTGTGTGTGTACAGTAGTGATGTGAATAGAAATATGTGTGCGTGTGTGTGTGTGTGTGTGTGTGTGGCATGATGGGAGTGCTTAGCACCTGGGCCTCTCATCCCAACAATACCCTTTGGGGGGCCGGTGCTGTGGCATAGTGGGTAAAGTTACCGCCTGCAGTGCTGTCATCCCATATGGGCACCGGTTGGAGTCCTGGCTGCTCCACTTCAGATCCAGTTCCCTGCTATGGCCTGGGAAAGCAGTAGAAGATGGCCCAAGTGCATGGATCCCTGCACCAGCGTGGGAGACCTGGAGGAAGCTTCTGGCTCCTGGCTTCGGATCAGTTCAGCTCCAGCAGCTATTTGGGGAGTGAGCCACTGAATGGAAATCTCTCTCTCTCTCTCTCTCTCTCTCTCTGCCTCTGCCTCTCTATAACTCTTTCAAATAAAATAAATAAATTTTAAAAAATAACTTTTGGGGGGCCAGCGCTGTGGCACAGTAGGTTAATCCTTTGCCTGCGGCACCAGCATCCTATAAGGGCGCCAGTTCTAGCCCCGGCTGCTCCTCTTCCAATCCAGCTCTCTGCTGTGGCCTGGGAAAGCAGTGGAAGATTGGGCCCCTGCATCCACATGGGTGACTAGGAGAAGGCGCCTGGCTCCTGGCTTTGGATTGGCGCAGCTCTGACCATTGCGACCATTGGGGAGTGAACCAATGGATGGAAGACCTTTCTCTGTCTCTCCCTCTCTGTCTGTAACTCTACCTCTCAAATAAATAAATAAATAAATCTTTTTAAAAAAATACCCTTTGGTCCACTTGTTGACTTCCCCAATCTCCCGTGCCTCAGCCTGCAAGGAGATCATCCTCGTAGGTGGCAGTAATCACTGTTGCCTTCAGGAAGTCCTGGGCGGGGTCACCTCTGGTCAGGAGGGGCTGAGCGTCCAGGGAAGCCGGTGAACTGCAGCCAGGGGCACCTCCTCTCCTGGCTCTGGGTCCCAGCCACAGCTGGCCCTGCTTCTTGTCCCTGCTGCAGGAGCACCCACCTCCTGGAGGTGTGCTGTCTGCCATTATTCCTGTTGTCTCTGAGTGTGACCCCTTGGCCCGCATTCCCACCCAGAACCGCGGAGCTGATTAACAGATAATACCTTGTTCTCCTGGAACCCTAAGGATCAAAGCCAGAGGATCAGGGCAGGCAACTCACTTCCAGGAGCCTAAAAGGCACATTCCTTCCAACACAAGTTTGACATCCCCCCCACTGCGTTCAGATGAGTCTTAGCTGTAATAGAATCTCTCGCTCCAGTGGCAGCCTAATGCAAGAGAGAATTCATGGCCTTGTATGAAGCCTTTACAAGAAAGACAGCTGAACTGGATGAAAATGCAAAGCAGGATCACATCAAAGGCTTAGGTGCCTTACGGTGCAGCCCAGCCTCCACCCAGCCTGGGTCTGCAGGGAGGGAGCCGAGGAGGAGCGGCTGCACAGGCAGGACCAGGGGAACTGGTGGAAGGGAAATTCTCTTTGCTGAAAGCTCCACTCGTCCTCAACACTGCTGTTTGCCCAGCAACAAGACAACCCCGGGGGACAGCACAGCGCAGGAAGACCACAGAAGAAATGCAAACTGGTATTCATTCAGTGCATTCAGTATCCGTTGTATGCTAGGCACTGTATAAGGAAGGTTTTAGGATGGAAAGGAGAAAACATGGGGTCAGTGTTGTGGCGTCATGGGTAAAGCTGCTGCCTGCAATGCCAGCATCCCATATGTGTGCTGGTTCCAGTCCCACCTGCTCCACTTTAAAAAAAAAAAAAAAAGATTTATTCATTTATTTGAAAGTCAGTGTTACACAGAGAGAATGAGAGGCAGCAAGAGAGAGAGAGAGAGGTCTTCCATCCAATGGCTCACTCCCCAGTTGGCTGCAATGGCCAGAGCTGCGCCAATCTGAAACCAAGAGCCAGGAGCTTCTTCCTGGTCTCCCACGTGGGTGCAGGGGCCCAAGGACTTGCACCATCTTCTACTGCTTTCCCAGCCATAGCAGAGAGCTGGATCAGAAGTGGAGCAGCTGGGACTTGAACCGCGCCCATATGGGATGCCGGCACTGCAGGCGGAGGCTTTACCTGCTATGCCACAGCGCCAGCCCTGCTACTCCACTTCTGATCCAGCTCCCTGCTAATATACCGGGTAAAGCAGCAGAGGGTACCCAAAATACTTGGGCCCCTGCACCCAAGTGGGAGACCTGAAAGAAGCTCCTGGCTCATCTCTGGGCATTTGGGGAGTAAACCAACGGATGGAAGATCTCTCTCTCTCTCTCTCTCTCTCTCTCTTCTTGGCTCTCCCTCTCTCTAACTCTGCACTTCAAATAAATAAATAAATCTTTAAAAAAAAATAAGAAGATACAACCCCTGCCCTTGTATAGTGGGATTAAAGCTTGCACAAAACACAGAGGCCAGAGGTGCAGACAACACTTGTGGGAAGTCAGGAAGGCTTCAGGGAGGCGGTGATAAATCAGACCACCCTGGAAAGAGGAATAGGAGATCACTAGCTATAAACAGCATGGAGGAAAATACAGAGCTGTAAAGAACATATTTTGTTCAGGGGCCATTAAGAAGCTAGCCTGGTGTCACTTGGGTGGTGGTGGAGAGGCGGCTGGGCGGAGATTGTGACAACAGTTTTCGAGCACACGAGAGATTTGGACAGCAGGAGTTGTTAAGTGGGAGAGCTGCCACATCAGATTTTTACTGGTAAGTGACAGACTGGACTGAGGGCTGAGAGACTGGGGGGTTAAGGGCGGCAGGCAGGGCGTGTGGAGAGAACAGAGGGAAAGGGCCGACGTGTGGGTGGGCGGGTGGCACTGCTGCTAACAGACACGAGCGGTACACAGTGGGCAGCAGGGTTGGCGTGGGAAGCGTGGGTTCACTTCAGACCTGTTTGTGTGCCTGGGTGCTCTCCAGGAGACACAGGCTGGCAGAAGCTGGGGACATTTAGCAGAGGTGGGGACGCACCTGCAGGTGGAGAATCTAAACAGACACCACAGGGCAGGCGTGGTGGAGCAGTGGACTAAGCTGCTGATTGGGACACCAGCAGCCAATATTGGAGCACAAGTTCAAGTCTCAGCTCCTTCACTAGCTGGATCAGGAAGGCAACAACTGATGGCCCAAGTACTTGGGGTGTTCTTGCCACCTGCATAGGAGAGCCAGATGGAGTTCCTGGCTCCTGGATTTGACCTGGCCTAATCCTAATCCTGGCTGTTGCAGGCATTTAGTCAGGAAAGCAGAAGATAGAAGACTTTGCTCGCTCGCTCTCTCTCTCTCTCTCTCACTTCCAAGTAAATAAATGTTTTTAAAAATCGACACTAGCAGATGGTATAGGAGTCAAGTGTGTGATTATGAGCTTCCAACTAGGAAGAAGCCAGAAGAGCAGGTGTTCACAGGGGTGGGCAGGTGATCCCGGAGGAGAGGAAGGGCTGTGAGGAGTAGCTATATCCAGCTAGGAACTGCGGGCCCTGCCGTGTTAGACAGACACCCATGGTGCAGGGGAAGAAGATCCTTCCTTTAAAAAAATCGCTTGCACCAACATAAGCTTATCTTTCACTTGCATTTTCCACAAACTTCTTTCAGTCCATGTGCACATGCAATTATGCATTTACAAGCAAACATTCTTCCCTCTTCTCCGCCTCCTGGCAGCAGGCTACACATCCCATCTGCGCCTCGTTTTCTTCACTTGGAGCCTGTTCCTGGTTGCTAAATTAAAGCTGCTTTGCTCTTTTTATTGAAAAAGCAACTTCCATGGCGGGTAACAAATGGTGCCTGTTTCAGCCGGGGCAGCTAAAGCGACAGGAAGCCAGAGGCCGGCCGGCCAGCCTGCCTGCCTGCCTGCCTGCCAGGGGTGCCCATGCGAGCCAGGAATGTGAACCGGGAGATTTCCATCTCCCACTCCTGGGGGCGGCATACGCAGAAGCCCAGGAGGCAGGAATGTCCCTTGTTAATAAATGGCGGTAGTGCGGCCAGAGAAAACAACACTGGAATACTGAACTTTGCTCCAGAAACTAGGTTGTTCTCTGCCTCTTGTTCACTGGCTTCTGTGAGTCCACGGCTTCTCAGAACTTCCCAAGGTGCCCACGACCCTGGCCCGGGCCTCCCGCCTCTGCAATGGCGGTGACACTGCAATGCGAGTCAAGGATGATGAGACAAGGTGGAGAGGCCACCCGGCCCGGGATCCTCTCCCTGGCCTCTCCTGCCATGGACCCGCGCCTGGTTTTCTTGACATTTCCTAGTTGGAGAAACAGCCTCTGCCCTGGTTCAATCTTGCTGGCATTTTTTTTTTTTTTTTGCTCTGTAAATTTCTATTTATTTTATTCATTTGAAAAGCAGATGGATGGTCAAAGACAGAGACAGAGAGAGACCTTCCATCCGTTGGTTCATTCCTCAAGTGTCCCAAGAACTGGAGCTGGGTCAGGCCGAAGTCAGAAGCCAGGAACTGCACCTGGGTCTCCCATGTGGCTAGCAGGAGGCAATCGCTTAAGCCATCATCCGCTGCCACCCAGGGAGCACATTAGCAGGGCGCTGGAGTGGAGAGTGGAGCCTGGACTCAAGCCTAGGCACTTGGATCCGGGCTGTGAGTGCCCCAAGCGGTGGCTTAACCACTGCGCCAAATGCTGGCCCCAAGAATCTTTTTGTAAACAGAACAGAAAATACTAACGCATGTGGCACATGTTTTGATCATTGTTTTATGAACCTTTTACAAAATCCCATATCAAGCTGCATGTGTTATTTATCACTAGGGATGGTAGACGCCGAGTTTGAAAACAACGGCGACCACAGGAAGCGATGATCACTGTGAATGTGCAGGGGGAAAGGCCCCCAGAAGTACAGGACCCAGCACAGAACAGGTGCTCCAAAAATACAGGCTGAGGGCGCGTGCCCCACAGGGCTCTAGGAGACGGTCTGTGAAAGCAAGGGAGACTCAGCGGCCCTGGAGAAGGGAGGGGAAGTTCTTGGTATCCTTGTGTGACTGGTCAGGCGATGTATCCAGCATCTGTCCACTTTGCTCCAAGCACCCTGCCAGAACTCTAACCCCGGGGTCCTTAGCATCTCTGGTCTGGACCACCGCAGAGGCCCCCACACTGCTGTTACCTCTCCTGCACCAGTCAGGCATGTGCTGGACTGTAAGAGGAACCCCTTCTGCAGTGGTGGAAACCACAGGAGATCTACTTTCCTCAGGTAAACATGAGTGTGGAGTGTGTATCCACTAGAGTGGATACAGCAACTCTGTCTTCCTGTTCTATAGCCTTGGCATGAAACAGTCATCTTCACGGTTACAATATGGATGCTGCACCTCCAGCCATCATATCCTTTTCCCAGGTAACAAAAAGGAGAAAGGGTACAGGGCAAAGGCACATATCACTTCATCCATAAAAATGGACTTGAGGGGCCAGCATTATGGCATAGCAAGTTAAGCTGCAGCCTGGGCACCAGCATCCCTTATGGGTGCCAGTTTGTGTCCCAGCTGTTCCACTTTTGGTCTAACTACCTGCTGGTGGACCTGGGAAAGCAGGAGAGGATGGCCCAAGTACCCGAGGCCCTGCATCCACATGGGAGACCCGAGAGGCTCCCAGCTCCTGGGTTCAGTTTGGTGCAGCCTTAACTGTTGTGGCCATTTGGGGAGTGAACTAGCAAGTGGAAGATTTCTCCCTCTCCTCCCTCTCCCTCTCCTTCTCCTTCTCCCTGTAAGCCTTTCAAATAAAAATAAATACATAATTTCTAAAAAATATTTTACAAAATAAAATTTCTCCTCTTTAAAAAAAACAGACTTGAAGTCCACTCAGTCAATTCTGAATTAGACCTCAGCCACTTGTCCTATCACTTGGCCAACCCCCATACCAAAGAAACCCAGTCAACATGCATTTTTGGATAAGCATATTGATGCCTTGACAAAAATCACAGTTTTGTTACTAAAGAAATCAGATCCATGGGGCTGGCATTGTGGGGAACAGGCAAAGTCACCTCCTGTACGAGTGCTATTTCAAGTCCCGGCTGCTCCACTTCCAATCTAGCTCTCTGCTGATGCACCTGGGAAGGCAGCAGAAGATGACATGAGTATTTGGGCCCCTGCCATCCATGTGGGAGACCCAGATGAAGTTCCAGGCTCCTGGCTTTGGCCTGGTCCAGCCTCAGCCACTGCAGCCCTTTAGGGAATGAATCAGCAGATGGAAGATCTCTCTCTCTCTCTCTGTAACTCTGCCTTTAAAATAAATAAATTAATAAATCTTTTGTAAGAAATGTTATCTAGAGTGTCTGCCACATCACTTGCAGTGTGGCTCCTGAGATGGACGTGGTGGTGCAGAGGGTTCAGTCCTCACTTGAGACGCCTGCATCCCATATCAGAGCGCAAGGTTTAAGTCCTGGCTACTCTGCTTCTGATCCAGCTTCTTGCTAATGTGCCTGGGAGGCAACAGATGATGGCCCAAGTATTTGAGTTCCTGCCACCCACATAGAAGACCTGGATGGAGTGCTGGCCCCTGCCTTTAGTCTGGCCCAGCCCTGGATGCTGCAGGCATTTGGGGAGTGAACTAGTATATGGAAGATCTGTGTGTGTGTATGTGTGTGTGTGTCTGTCTGTCCTGTGTCTCTTTGAAACTCTTTCAAATAAATAAATGAATGCATCTCTCAAAACAAAAATCACAACAAAACCCCCCAAAACATAGCTCCTGCTAAAACCCTCCAGTGGTTTCCACCCCTCTTTTGTTAAAAAAAAAAAAAAAAAAAAAAAAAAAAGATTTATTTAGGCCGGCGCCACAGCTCAATAGGCTAATCCTCCACCTGCGGCGTCGGCACCCCAGGTTCCAGTCCCGGTAGAGGCGCCAGATTCTGTCCCGGTTGCCCCTCTTCCAGGCCAGCTCTCTGCTGTGGTCCGGGAGTGCAGTGGAGGATGGCCCAAGTGCTTGGGCCCTGCACCCGCATGGGACACCAGGAGAAGCACCTGGCTCCTGGCTTCAGATCAGCGCTGTGCGCCAGCCGCAGTGGCCATTAAGGGGTGAACCAACAGAAAAAGAAGACCTTTCTCTCTGTCTCTCTCTCTCACTGTCTAACTCTGCCTGTCAAAAAAATAAAATAAATAAAAAAAGATTTATTTATTTATTTGAAAGTCAGAGTTACACACAGAGAGAAGGAGAAGCAAAGAGGCAGAGAGAGAGGTCTTCCATCCACTGGTTCCCTCTCCGATTGGTCTCAATGGCTGGAGCTGTGCTGATCCAAACCCAGGAGCCAGGAGCTACTTCCGGGTCTCTCACACGGGTGCAGGGGCCCAAGAACTTGGGCTATCTTCCACTGCTTTCCCAGGCCATAGCAAGGAGCTGGATCGGAAGTGGAGCAGCTGGGACTTGAACTGGCGCCTATACGGGATGCCGGCACTTTACCCACCACGGTGGCTTTACCCACTACAGCATAGCAACGGCCCCTCCACCCCTCTTAAGAGTAAATGTGAGGACCGGTGCTGTGGTGCAGCAGGTAAAGCCATGGCCTGTATGCCAGCATCCCATGTGGCCACTTAGTTCAAGTCCCAGATGCTCCACTTCCAATCCAGCTCCCTGCTGATATGCCTGGGAAAGCAGTGGAAGATGGCCCAAGTCCTTGGACCCGGCACCCTTGTGGAAGGTGTGGAAGAAGCTCCTGGCTTCGACCTGGCCTAGCCCCAGCCATTGCAGCCATTTGGGTGGATGTTGTGATACAGAGGGTTAAGCCATCATTCAAGATGCCTGCATCCCGTATCAAAGTACAAGGTTCGTGAACCAACGGAAGGAAGACCTTTCTCTCTGTCTCTCTCTCTCTAACTCTGCCTGTAAAAAAAAAAAAAAAATACAATGTTCACCATAGTGCATCCTCTTTTTTTTAAGCTTTATTTTATTTATTTGAAAGGCAGAGTTACAGAGAGAGAGAGAGAGAGAGATCTTCTTCTATCACTCTTCAAATGGCCACAATGGCTGGGGTTGGGCCAGGCCGAAGTCAGGAGCCAGAAGCTTCTTTTGGGTCTCCCATGTGGGTGCAGGGGCCCAAGCACTTGGGTCATCCTCCACTGCCAACCCAGGTGCATTAGCAGGGAGCTGGATCAGAAGTGGAGCAGCCAGGACTAGAACCCATATGGGTGCCCATATGGGATGCTGGCTTCACAGGTAGTGGTTTAACCTGCTATGCCACAGCGCCAGCCCTGCATCCTCTTCTAACTCCAGTCCAGACTCCACTCAGTTCAAACAATGAAGATATCCAAATGCACTCCAGCCCTGTGTATTCCCCATGTAATAATTCAACAACAAAAAAATAAAATGCATGGGGCTGGCATTGTGGCAATTGCCTGCAATGCTGCTATCTTAAATGAGTGCTGATTCAAGTCCAAGTTGCTCCATTTCCAATCCAGTTCCTGCTAATGTGTCTGAGAAAGCAGCAGAAGATGGCCCAAGGGCTTGTGCACCTGCACCTATGTGGGAGACCTGGATGGAGTTCCTGGCTCCTGGCTTTGGTCTGGCTCAGACCTGACCATTGCAGCCATCTGGAGATGGAGGATCTCTGATCCTCTGTCTCTCCCTCTCTCTGTCACTTGCTCTTCAAATAAATAAAAAATAAACTTTTTTTAAAAAGTAAAATACATAAAGCAAGTTATTTAGCAAATGGCACGGCAGGCTTCTGGCACTTGTAGCCTCAGATAATCACGGTGAACTTTAGAATCCCTGTGTCCCTATGGCCCCTTCTGAGAGGTCTGCTCTAGCTACTGCCCCGGCCCTTCCAGGTGGGGCTGCCACGCCACCTGCTCACATCCGAGGCAGAACCTGGTACCTCAGAGACTGAGGGATGAGGAAGTCCAAAGTGTACTCATCAAGACGACAGGCTTGAACTTGGAGAAGACTGTTAAGGCAGCTACACAAGAACTGAAGCCGCCAACCTGTAAGTTAATGCAGAGGCACAGCTGGAAGAGGCTACAGGACAGGCAGCTAAAGTACAACTGAAAATGCCACCGGCTCTAGAAGAACGAGTGCCAATAAATGATGTGTCAGCTGAAGAAGAGATTCTGGAAGGAACAGAAACAGCCAAATACGCGTTTACTGACACATCATATAGCACACCACCCCGGGAATGCTTTACTGTTGTTAGAGAACCAAGCGGCGAAGGCTCTTGGGAAAAACGGGACCAGATGATACGAGTTTATTTCCCAGGAGAAGGCTGTAGAGTTCTGCCTGCAGTAATTTTCAGGGAAGAAAACTTTACGACCCTGCAGAGCCAGGACCGGCATGCTGAGGTCTTCGGATTCCCAGATTCCACTGAGCATATAGAGGTTCATCAGCAGACCTAAGAAGATACAGATCAACGTGCAAAGAATGGTCTTTCATCCTAGCAAGCCACTCTGGTGGAACGGCTTGGTATTCCGTAAATAAGAAAAGGGTCGATGGCTTGCTGACAGAGCAGATTTAATCAACGATGCCGCCAGCTTGGTCCAGCTGCATCACAGGTTTCACCCTGATGGCCAGGCAGCCCAAGAGGCCAAAGGGCAGGCGGCCGAGAGAGGAAACTGAATCAAGGTCTTTGCAAAAACAGAAGTAGGCTGGCACTGTGGCTCACTAGGCTAATCCTCTGCCTTGCGGCGCTGGCACACCAGGTTCTAGTCCCGGTCGGGACGCCGGATTCTGTCCCGGTTGCCCCTCTTCCAGGCTAGCTCTCTGCTGTGGCCCGGGAGTGCAGTGGAGGATGGCCCAAGTGCTTGGGCCCTGCACCCACATGGGAGACCAGGATAAGCACCTGGCTCCTGCCTTTGGATCAGTGCAGTGCGCCGGCCGCGGCAGCCATTGGAGGGTGAACCAACGGCAAATGAAGACCTTTCTGTCTCTCTCTCTCTCTCTCACTGTCCACTCTGCCTGTTTAAAAAAAAAAAAAAAAAAAAAAAAAAAAACAGAAGCACAGAAGGAGGCAGTTACAGAATTAACTGCAAGCTTACCGAGAAGCAGTCATTAGCCATCCCGCAGCTTCCTGAAAGTAATTTTAAAATACATTCCATTTTACTCAATACTACCTTTCTCTTTGTTAATATTGGATTGAGCGTTTAAAAATGCCAAGATTAAATAAGGTATATTTCTAGTTTTCTAAAGAAAGAGGGACCGCCGCTGTGGTGTAGCAGGTAAGGTCGCTGCCTGCAATGCCGGCATCCCATATGGGCACTGGTTTGAGTCCGGGCTGCTCCACTTCCAATCCAGCTCTCTGCTGTGGCCTGGGAAAGCAGTGAAAGAAGGCCCAAGTCCTTGGGCCCCTGCACCCGCATGGGAGACCTGGAAGAAGCACCTGGCTCCTGGCTTCAGATCAGCGCAGCTCTGGCCATTGTGGCCAATTGGAGAATGAACCAGCAGACGGCAGACCTCTCTCTCTCTTTCTCTCTCTCTGCCTCTCCTTCCCTCTGCGTGTAACTCTGCTTTTCAAATAAAGTAAATAAATCTTAAAAAAAAATATAAAGAGAGAGAGGGAGGGAGGAAGGAGGGGAGGAGAAAGGAGGGAAGGAGAGAAGAAAGAAAAGACAAGACAGACAATTATGTGGAGGGGAAGGTTAGTCCAACCAACATGTATCACAAAGGCGGACGGCTCAGCAAAGCACGGCCATATGGAAGTAGAATTTGCTCCAAGTTCTCAACATCGAGGCAGGAGCAGAGGAGTCCACCAGGCGCTCCGCATCCAGTGTGGACCCGGAGATTCAGGGCAGAGATCGTCCTGCCCCTGCTGGCCCTGGGCATCTCCTCTAAGAAGCCACGTCCGCAGGGTTGTGGGAACAGCGCCACATTATGTCAAAACAGCTAAGTGTGTGAAAAGGCAGACAGGCCACTCGAAACTAACGGTGTAACAAGAATATTAATGCTGTAATAAAATCTCCTTTAGAAGTCATCTGTGGCCTCTGTTCCCAAGGTTTCTGAGCCTCTCTCAGCATCTTTTGGGAGAGCACAAATATTATGTCTGTATGCTTCTGATGAATCGATAAAATGTAGACCTAAGTCAGGGCTTCTGCCTCTGAATGAAATCTAAATATTTATTTACATATTAAAGTGTAACTTACTATTTTTTTTAAGTTTTATTTATTTCCAATTTTTTTGGATCTTCCACATGCTGGTTTGTTCCTCAAATGGAAGAAACAGCCAGAACTGGGCCGAGTCAAAGCCAGAAACCAGGAACTCCAGGTCTCCCAACTGAATGCAGGGACCCAAGTGCTTGAGCCACCATCTGCTGCCTGCCTGTGAGCACCAGGAGGAAGCTGGATTGCAACAGGGCTGCCAGGACTAGAACCAGGCAGTCTGACATCCAATGTGGTGAATCGGCCGCTGCACCAAACGCCTGCCCCAGCATGGCTTATTTTAAAAGACCAGCACAGGGCCAGCATTGTGGCCTAACAGGTAAAGCTGCCACCTGGGATGCCAGCATCCCATATGGCTGCTTCACTTCCAGTCCAGCTCCCTGCTAATGCACCTGGGAAAAGCAGAGGAAGATGACCCAAGTGCTTGGGCCCCTGCCACCTATGTGGGAGATCCAGATGAAGCCCCAGGCTCCTGCCTTCAGCCTGGCCCAGGTGGAGCCATTGCAGTCATTTGGGGAGTCAACCAGTAGATGGAAGCGCTCTCTCTCTCTCTCTCTCCATCTCTCACTGTAACTGTGCTTTCAAGTAAATAAGTAAATATTTAAAAAACAGGAATTTAAAAAAAATCATGTTCCTCAAAGGTTTTTGGAAAGGGTGTCATCTAATGTCTGGAAGATGCCAACTATGTTGGGGCTCTCTGTACTGTATTTTTTTGGCATTATGAATAGATATGCTCCTAATGCAAACATTTGCTATGTATTTGTAAAATCAGAATTTAGAAGCTCAGGATTGCTCATCATTCTTAAAATAGTAAATAGCTGGCAAAATTAAAAATACGCAGGGCATTCGAGCCGCGGTGGAAACGCCTTAACCTCTGCTGACCGAATGGCGCTGGTGCAGGAAGCACCGCGTGGCCAGCGGTGAAGGTCCTTTTCCCCTTCAGCTTCCCCCCACCCCACCTCCCCTCCCCACTGCTACTCAGCAGATCCCCAAATGTCAGCCAGATAAGGCTGCTGCAGGCGCCCTTCCTGGCCTGGCTATCCCCCTCTACCCCCCTCTTTTCCCTCTTTGCAAACTCCCATATTTCCACCAGGTGGCCTTTCCTAATTACCACACTGGGTGTTTGGGAAAAAGAAAAAAAAAAAAAAAAATAGGTACCTGAGGAATTAGCTCACACTGATGGTAATTTTCCACGACATTACCATCCTGAGCACTTCATTTCCAAAAAGGTCAGCAGGAGGCAGCAGCGTTTTTTTGTTTGTTTGTTTGTTTGACAGGCAGAGTTAGACAGTGAGAGAGAGGCAGAGAGAAAGGTCTTCCTTCCGTTGGATCACCCCCCAGATGGTCGCTACGGCTGGCACGCTGTACCAATCTGAAGCCAGGAGCCAGGTGCTTCTCCTGGTCTCCCATGGGGTGCAGGGCCCAAGCACTTGGGCCATGCTCCACTGCCCTCCCGGGCCACAGCAGAGAGCTGGATTGGAAGAGGAGCAACTGGGACAGAACCGGCACCCCAGCCGGGACTAGAACCCGGGATGCCGGCGCAACAGGCGGAGGATTAGCCTAGTGAGCCGTGGCACTGGCCAGCAGCAGCGTTTTAAAGGAACCCTTGCTTAGTGAATGGATTCGGAAGACGACTTCTGTCTCATATGCACTAATCTCTGCCAAAAAAAATACAGCCAAAAGAACAAAGAGAAAAAGCAGAAGCAAGTAGAAGGAAGAAAACTATAAGGGTTGGAGCAGAGATTAACAACAGAAGAGAATAGAAAAACAATAGATAGGGCATAGCAGGTAAAGCTGCAGCCTGCAGTGCCCACATCCCATATGGGTGCTGGTTCGAGTCCCAGCTGCTCCACTTCTGATCCAGCTCTCTGCTATGGCTGGGAAAGCAGTGGAAGATGGCCCAAGTCCTTGGGCCCCTGCACCAGTGTGGAAGACCCGGAAGAAGCTCCTGGCTCCTGGCTTCACATTGGCCCAGCTCTGGCCATTGAGGCCATTTGGGGAATGAAACAGCGGATGGAAGACCTTTTTTTCTGTCTCTCCCTCTCTGTCTATAACTCCGCCTCTCAAATTGTAGAGGAAATACGTGGAAAACCCAGAAGAAGCTCCAAGTTCCAGGCTTCAGACTGGCCCAGCTCTGGTTGTTCCGGCCATTTGGGAAGTGAACCAATGGATGAAGACCTCTTTCTCTTTCATTCCCCACCTCCTTTTTCTTTGCCTCTGCCTCTCTGTAACTCTGCCTTTCAAATAAATAAATAAATCTTAAAAAAAAAAAAAAAGATAAAATCAATGAACTCAAAAGTTGATTCTTGGGGTAGGTATTTGACCTTGTAGTTAAGACACCCATAGCCCACGTTCGAGTGCCTGGGTTCAGTACCCAGCTCTGACTCCTGCTAATGCACAGCCTGGGAGGCAACAGCAATGGCAGCAGGGAGTGCTTGAGTTCCTGCCACCCAGGTGGGCGACTAGGCCTGCGTTCAGCCTCGTCCAAGGGGTGTTGCAGGCATCTGGGGAGGGACTCAGCAGTGGCCAGCTCCCTCTCTCTGCTCTGAGCTTCTTGTCTCTCTGCCTCTCAGAGCTATTTTTGAAAGTTGATTCTTTAAAAATAACAACAAAATTGACAGAACTTTAGCGAAACTGACCAAGTAAAAAAACAGAGAACAGTTGATTACTAAAATCAGGAACAAAAGAAAAGTCATTTCTACTGACCTTACAGAAGCAAACAGAATTGCAATAGAGTACTATGAACAACTGAGAACCAACAAATTAGATAACTTCAATGTAATGGACACATTCCTGGAAAGACACAAACTATCAAATCTGACTCAGGAAAAAGAAAAATAGAAAGGAAACAAAAAAAAAAAAAAGGAAAATCTGAGTATATAACAAGTAAAAAGACTGAATTAACAGTTAAAACAAAACTACCCATAAAGAAAAGTCCAGGCTTCGAGACCGGAGCTGTGGCACAGTGGGTTACCACCCTCACCTGAAGCGCCAGCATCCCATATGGGCACAGGTTCTAGTCCCAGCTGCTCCTCTTCCGATCCTACTCTCTGCTATGGCCTGGGAAAGCAGTAGAAGATGGCTCAGGTCCTTGGGCCCCTGCACCCACGTGGGAGACCCGGAGGAAGCTCCTGGCTCCTGGCTTCAGATCGGCGCAGCTCCGGCCATTGCAGCCATCTGGGGAGTGAACCAGCAGATGGAAGACCTCTCTCTCTGTCTCTACCTCTCTCTGTAACTCTGTCTTTCAAATAAATAAAAATAAATCTTTAAAAAAAAAAAAGGTCAGGCTTCACTGGCGAATTCTACCAAGCATTTAAACAAGAAAGAATACCATGATGGTTATTATTTTATCATGATATTAATCAAAAAATCAACAGAATTATCATAAAATCTAGAAATTCCACTTCCGGATATATATCCAATTAAACTGAGAGTGTGCTCTCAAAGATCTACTTCATGTCCACGGCTGCCTAATGCCCAACAGCCAAAAGGTGACAGCACCTTCCGTTAGTCTGCTCAGTGCCACTATAACAGAACACCCGAGACCGGGTGGTTTATGAAGCACAGAGGTATTATTTCTCACAGCTATGCAGGCTGAAGAGCCCAAGATCGAGGGGACAGAATCTGATGAGGGCCTTCTCGCTGTGTCTACCCATGGTGGAAGGCAAAAAGGCAAGAGAATGAACTTGTGATAAGGAACCCACTCCTGCAGTAACATTACTTCATTGGCAAGGACGGAGCCCTCGTGACCTGATCACCGCTCAGACGTCCCACTTCTCAACACTGGGGATTCGGTTTCCAATGCACGGTCTGTGGAGCACACGCTAACACTACAGCACGACCCAAGCATCCATCAAAGGGTGAGCGGATAAAGGAAAAGTGACGACCACATAGGGTGGAGTGTCACTCAGCCTCAGGAAGGGAGGAAGTGCTGTTGCAGGCTCTAACATGCATGATCTTTGAGGCCACTACGCTAATGTGAAATAAAGTCACAGAAAGACAAATACTGCATGATTCACTTGCATGAGGTCATTAGAGCAGTCAAAATCATAAAAACAAAAAACAGAGCAGTGGTTTCCAGGGGCTGGGGGCGGGGGATTCGGGGAGTTGCTTCATGGACGTGGAGTTTCTGTTTTGCAAGATGAACTATTTTGGAGATTGGTTGCAAAACAATGTGAATATACTTACAAGTGAATTGTGTATATATGTATGTATGTATATGTATAAAAGATTTATTTATTTGACAAGCAAAGTGAAAAAGAGGGTTGGGGCGGAAAGAACGGGAGAGAGAGACCTTCTGTCTGCCAGCTCGCTTCCCAAATGTCTGCAACAGCCAGGTCTGGGCCAGGCCCAAGCCAGGAGCCTGGAATTCCTCCTGAAAAGGTGACAGGGACACAACTACTTGAGCCATTCTCAACTGCCTTCCCATGGAGCTGGCATTGTGGCATGGTGGGTAAAGCCGCAACCTGCGACACTGGCATCCCATATGGGCACCAGTTCAAGCCCCAGCTGCTCCACTTCTGATCCAGCTCCCTGGTAGTGTACCTGGGAAAGCAGTGGAAGATGTCTCAAGTGCTTGGGTCCCTGCACCCACACAGGGAGACCCAGATGAAGGTCCTGGCTCCTGATTTCAGACCAGCCTAGCATCTCTGGCCATTTCATGAGCCAGCACATGGTAGAGTTCTCTCTCCCTCTCTGCTTCTCCTTCTTTCTCTCTGTAAACTCTGCCTTTCAAATAAATAAATCTTAAAAAGAAATGCCTTCTTATTCACATTAGTAGGAAGTTAGATTGGAAGCAGAGTAGCCAGGACTCAAATCAGCACTCCAATGTGGGGTGGCAGGCTTCCCAAGTTAAGTATAACTTGCTGTGCCACAGTGCTTGCCCTTGAACTGAATATTTAAAATAGTTAAGAAGGAAAGGGCATTTGGTATAATGGTTAAGATGTTGCTTGGGACACTTACATGCCATATCAGAATGCATGAGTTTGAGTCCCAGATCCACTCTTTTTTTTTTTAAAGATTTATTTTATTTATTTGAAAGACAGTGATAGGGAGAAGTAGAGACAGAGAGAGAGAGAGAGAGTGGTCTTCCATCCACTGGTTCACTCCCCAAATGGTTGTAGCGACTGGGGCTGAGCCAATCTGAAGCCAGGTACCAGGAGCTTCGTCCAGGTCTCCCATGTGGGAGCAGGGGCCCAAGGACTTGGGCCATCCTCTAGTGCTTTCCCAGGCACAAAAGCAGAGGGCTGGATCGGAAGTGGAGCAGCGGGGGAGTCAAACTGGCGCCCATATAATGCCAGTGCTGCAGGTCGGGGCTTTAATCCACTGCACCACAGCACTGGCCCCCAGATCCACTCTTAATTCCAGCTTCCTACTAATGTACACCCTGGGAGATAGCAGAGGGTTCAAGTTATTGAATCCCTAACAGCCACATAGGAGACCCAGGCAGGGTTCACTCTCAGATATTGACGGCAGTGAGAGAGTGAACCAGCAAATGAGAGATCTCTCTCCTTTTCCAAAAAAATAAAAATTTTAAAAATAGTTAAGATAGAAATGTTTAAGCGTTATGTGTATTTAACCACAATTAAAAATAAAAAAGAAGAGCGCCGCGGCTCACTAGACTAATCCTCTGCCTTGCGGTGCCAGCACACCGGGTTCTAGTCCCGGTCAGGGCACCGGATTCTGTCCCAATTGCCCCCCTTCCAGGCCAGCTCTCTGCTGTGGCCAGGGAGTGCAGTGGAGGATGGCCCAAGTGCTTGGGCCCTGCACCCACAAGGGAGACCAGGAAAAGCACCTGGCTCCTGGCTCCTGGCTCCTGCCATCGGATCAGCGCGGTGCGCCGGCCGCAGCGCACCAGCCGTGGCGGCCATTGGAGGGTGAACCAACGGCAAAGGAAGATCTTTCTCTCTGTCTCTCTCTCTCACTGTCCACTCTGCCTGTCAAAAAATAAATAAATAAATAAATATAAAAAAATAAAAAAGAAGAGAATGAAACATTTCTCAATTCATTCTAGGAGGATACCAAAACCAAAGAGATCACAAGACAACTGCAGATTAATACCTTTCATACATAAGATGCACAAATCCTCAACAGAGTGTGAGCAAATAGAAATTTAGCAATATGTAAAAACAATTACACACCATGACCAAGTGGAATTCAATTGATAAAATATAGACATTAATAAAATGACAGGCAAAGCCACAGAATCATCTCATTAGATACAGAAAAAGCATTTGACAAAGTTCAACATCTTTTCATGATTTAAAAAAAAAAGAAAAGAAAAAGAAAAACACTCAAAAAACTCGTAGTAAAAAGTAATTTCCTGGGCCAGAGTTGTACATAACAGGTTAAGCCGCTGCCTGCAGTGCTGGCCTCCCATAGGGCCGCCAGTTTGTGTCCCAGCTCCTCACTTTTGATCCAGCTCCCTGCTTAGTGCCTGGGAGAGCAGTGGAAGATGGCCCAGTCCTTGGGTCCCTACACCCATGTGGGAGACCTGGAAGAATCTCCTGGCTCCTGGCTTCAGCCTGGCCCATCCCCAGCTATTGTGGCCATTTGGTGAGTGAATCAGCAGATAGAAGATATCTCTCTCTCTCTTTCTTTCTGTAACTCTTTCAAATAAATAAATATTTATTTGGAGGAGGAGTTAATTTTCTCAACCTAATAGGCAGCATCTACAAAAACCTCAAAGTTGACATCACATTTAATGGGGAAAGACTGGATGATTTCCCCCTAAGATGAGGAACAAGACAGGATATTTGTCTTCCTCATTTCTGGTCAACATTGAGAAGGATGTTCTAGCCTGGGTAATTAAGCAAGAATTAGAAATAATTAGACTCCCAGGTTGGAAAGGAAGAAGTAAAACCACCCTGTCAGTCGATGGTATGATCTTGCATTTAGGAAAATGCTAAGGAATTCACTAAAAAACCCGTTAGAACTAATAAACATGTTCGGGAAGATTGGAGATTACATGATCAGTATATACCATAAACTGGTTTCTTTACAGGAGTGATGAGCAAACCAAAAAGGAAATGAAGCGAGCAACCGCGCCGTGGGAGTGCAGGTGCAGCCCAAGGCTCCCGTGGCTCTCTACACCTGGACGCCCGAAGATGGAAAGAAAGCAGAAGCAAGCTGACGCTGGGCAAGCAGGAGGCGATCGGAGGCTGGGGAGAAGGGGGTGCCCGGATGAGTGTGGGTCGGAGAGCCAAACTGGCCATCTCCCCGGACCGTGCCCAGTGCCACCGGCTTTGGCGGAGCTTCTAAGACCGGAGCGTCTGGGACGACCCCGTCCCCTCCCTCAGCTCAGGTTCTTGGGTCTGCCGCGGAGGCGCGTGGCGCTCCCACCGCGCGCGCACGGGTCCCTCGGTGCGTTTCCTGCGGCTGCACTCCGCCCTCACACAAACTGACTGAAGGCGCCCTGCCACTCGGCTTTGCTTCTCACGGCCCCACTTCCTCTTCCCCTCCTCCCCGCGCGCTCACCCGAACCACACGCTATAGACCCCAAGGGGCTTGCTTTGGGGCTAAAATGCCGTTTCAAGTCTTGGGCCTAGGTTTCCAGGGAAGATGTGGCAGGGAATTAACAGCACAAGCCCTGGATTCCTGCGGCAGAAATCTGTGTGTTATTTTTCTTTTGTGAGATGTGCACCTCTTGTGTATCGAGCCCTGCTGAGGGCTGAGTGAGTGTCCGGCGGTGGTGAACAGCCCTGCCCAGCTGAGGGGTCGCGAGAGCCTTTGCCGCCACAGCCCCAGCCCAGCCTGCCCCAAGCCCTCTGCCTCTGACAGCAGATCACCTGTCCCTGCGCTGCTGGCCACTGCAGGTGCCGGTCCCTGGGCCAGCAGGGACCACTGCCGCCTCCTTCTTCGCGACCTGGCCTGCTCCTCCCCCACCCGCCCCCCCGCCATCCTGATTTTCCTAGTGGATTTTCAGGACTTTGACAACCTCCTAACTACCCAGACCCCGCTACTTGCGAAATTTTAAGAAACTACCGGAAAGTTTAAATTGAAGGTGCTATCTGTGGCCCTCACGACACTTCCTTGTGCGTGCTCTTGACAAAGCGATGCTGCTCATCGCGGCTTCAGCCTGCAGCGGCGTTTGATGCTTGTCTGTCTCCACTGATCTCAGCCTTTCCCGCGCTCCTGGGTGGTGATTTGGTGAGACAAACTGTTGCTGCCTCCACCACCACCACTCTGGCACCACATATGAGTTTCGAGTTTTATTACTGCAATAAAGTGCTTTATGCTGGTTTTTCTCAAAAAAAAAAAAAAAGACAACTCCATTTACAATTGCATCAGAAAGAATAAATACTTAGGAATAACTAACAAAGGAAGGGTAAGACATGTACATAGAAAACTACAAAATATCAAAGAAATTAAAAGGAGACCTGAAGAAATGGAAAGACATCCTATGTTCATGGATCAGGAAGCATGGTTAAAATGGAAATATTCCTCAAATTGATCTATAGATTCAACACAATCCTAATTAAAATCCCAGCTGACTTTGCAGAAATTGGCAGACTAATCCTAAAATTCACATAGAAATTTAAGAAACCCAGAATAGTCAAAAGAGATTTTTTAAAAAATATTTATTTATTTATTTATTTATAGACAGACACATAGAGCTCTCATCTACTGGTTTACTCACCAAATGCCTGCAGTGGCCCTGAGCCAGGGTCAAAGCCAGGAGGCAGGAATTCAATCCAGTCTGCCACACGGTGGCAGGAGTCCAATTACTTAAGGTATCACCTTTACATCCCAGTATTTTCCAATTTCAAAAATCACTACAAAGATACAGTAATCAAGACAATGTGGTGCTGGCAGAGGGACAAGACATAGATCACTGGGGTAGAATTCAGAGTCCACAAATAAGTGCTCAAATGTATTGTCTGTTGATTTGTTTTTAATTTTTAAAAAGTACTTAATTTATTTGACAGGGAGAAAGGAAGAGAGGGAGAGAAACAGATATACAAATAGCGATCTCTCATCTGCTGGTTCACTCCTCAAATGCCCACAATGCTTGGGGCTAGTCTGAGGCCAAAGCTGGGGACTGGGAATTTTTTTTTTTTTTTTTTTTTTTTT
Source organism: Oryctolagus cuniculus (assembly GCF_964237555.1). Classification (NCBI taxonomy): domain Eukaryota; kingdom Metazoa; phylum Chordata; class Mammalia; order Lagomorpha; family Leporidae; genus Oryctolagus; species Oryctolagus cuniculus. The sequence continues at coordinate 60,580,775 of NC_091436.1, forward strand.
TACAGGCAGAGTGGACAGTGAGAGAGAGACAGAGAGAAAGGTCTTCCTTTGCTGTTGGTTCACCCTCCAATGGCCGCCGCGGCCGGCGCGCTGCGGCCGGCACACTGCGCTGATCCGATGGCAGGAGCCAGGTACTTATCCTGGTCGCCCATGGGGTGCAGGGCCCAAGGACTTGGGCCATCCTCCACTGCACTCCCTGGCCACAGCAGAGAGCTGGCCTGGAAGGGGGGCAACCTGGACAGAATCTGGCGCCCCGACCGGGAATAAAACCCAGTGTGCCGGCACCGCAAGGCGGAGGATTAGCCTAGTGAGCCATGGCGCCGGCAGGGACTGGGAATTTAGTCAGTGTCTCGTACAAGGGTGACAGGCACCCAATTACTTGAGCCATCACCACTGACTCCCAGGGTCTGCAATAGCAGGAAGCTGGAGTCAGGAACTGGGGCCAGGAATCAAATCCGGGTACTCAGATGTGAGATGTGAGTGTCTTAACTGCTAGGCTAAACCCTGTCTCCCATCAGCTGATTTTTGACAAAGTCCAAGGGCTTTTGAGGGGAAAAGAACAGCCTTCTCAAAAAGGGCTGCTGAGAAACTGGATATTAATTATGCAAAAATACGTAAATAACCTTCTAACTCAAAATTGATCACAGACTTGAATATGGGGCAGTATTTGGCCCAGCAATTCAAACTGCCAGTTAGGACACCAGCACCTCATGTAAGAGTACCTTGGTTTGACTCCCAGCTCTAGCTCCTGACCCACGCTCCCTGCCAAGGCAGACTTAGCAGTCACTAGGTGATGGTTCAAGTAGTTGGGTGCCTGCTCTCCACAGGAGACCTGGGTTGAATTTCCTGCTCCTGGCATTGGCTTGGCCCAGCCCTGTCTGTTGTGGGCATGTGTGGAGTGAACCAGTGAATGGGAGTTTGCTGTCTCTTTGCCTCTCAAATAATAAATAAATAAATACTGATCTTAAAAAAAATAAAGACTCAAATATAAGACCTAGGGGCCAGTGCTGTGCCATAGTGGGTAAAGCCACTGCCTGCAGTGCCAGCATCCCATATGGGCGCTGGTTCTAGTCCCTGCTGCTCCACTTCCGATCCAGCTCTCTACTATGGTCTGAAAAAGCAGTAGAAGATGGTCCAAGTCCTTGGGCCCCTGCACCTGCGTGGGAAGACCCAGAGGAAACTCCTGGCTCTTGGCTTCAGATGGGCGCAGCTCTGGCTGTTGCGGCCAATTGGGGAGTGAACCAGTGGATGGGAACACCTTTCTCTCTCTGCTTCTCATTCTCTCTCTGTGTAACTCTGACTTTCAAACAAATAAGTAAATCTTTAAAAAATATATAAGACCTAATCACTTTAAAAAATTTAAAGAGTAACCTAGGACTGAGCAATAGCTTCTTAGATATGACACCAAAGCACAAGCAAGAAAACAAACAAAAAAAAATGCATCAACTGAACTTCATCAAAGGACATCATCAAGAAAGTGAAAGGACAACCCAAATAATGGAAGAAAATATTTGCAAGCCAAATATCTGATAAGGGATTTATACCTGGAATAGATAAAGAATTCTTAAACTCAATAATGAGAATACAAATAACCCCATTTGAGAAATAATCAAAGGACCTGAATAGACATTTCTCCAGGCACAGGTAATTTAACTCTAAGGTTCGACTCAACTGAAACCTTTTTCCATCTAACTTTCATTCACTAGTCACAAGTATGACTTTGAAGTTTAATAGAATGGGAGCAGGTATTTGGCACAGCAGTAAGACTGTGCTTGGCAGCCTGGCATCCCCTATCAAAGTCCCTAGATTTGAGATTTGAGTTCTGGCTCCACTTCTGGTTCTGCGAATGTGGACCCTGGCAGGCAGCAGATGGTGGCTCAAGTATTCGGATCCCTGCCACCCATGTCAAGTTCCTGACTTTGGCCTCTGCTGTTGCAGGCATTAGGGGAATGGAAAGGGGGATGGAAGATATATCTGCCTGTCTTCTCCCCCCACCCCCAGTTCTGCCTTTCAAGTCATTTTTTAATTTGAAAAAGAAAAAAAAGAAATCTCTTGGAATAAGCATAATTTCTTTTCCACTTGATTGTCCTGATATCTGCAGAGAATTCCTTTTTTTTTTTTTTTTTTTTTTTTTTTGGACAGGCAGAGTTAGAGAGAGAGAGAGACAGAGAGAAAGGTCTTCCTTCCGTTGGTTCACCCCCCAGGTGGTCACTACGGTACGGATCTGAAGCCAGGAGGCAGGTGCTTATCCTGGTCTCCCATGGGGTGCAGGGCCCAAGCACCTGGGCCATCCTCCACTGCACTCCCTGGCCACAGCAGAGAGCTGGCCTGGAAGAGGGGCAACTGGGACAGAATCCGGCGCCCCAACCGGGACTAGAACCCGGGGTGCCGGCGCTGCAAGCGGAGGATTAGCCTAGTGAGCCGCGGCGCCGGCCGACAGTTACTTAAGAAGTTGTGAAGCTGACTTCCTTTCTCCGTGACCCGGCACAGCACCTCCCAGTTCCCAGGATGTGCTCCTCCAGATCTTCACACGGCCTCATGTGCGGCCTCTACAGAGGGGTCCCCCTTGCTACTCAGTCACTCTCCAGCTAGCCATCTCATTGGCTAGCACCTTCTCTATTTATTCTATCTGTTTACATGCTTAACCACCCCTCTCCCTCCTCCAGAATCCGAGTCCCTGGGGACTGGGAACCTGTCTCTCTTGTTTGTTCAGCTCCTAGTGGAACTGAGCAGTCAATGTGACCCAGATATTCTACTCCTAGGCACTACCCGAAAGAAAGGAAAATACTTCCTAACAAAAAGACATGCAGCACCCATGTACATAGCATCTTCTCTTTACATAATGGCAACAAACTGGAAACAATCAAAGTGTCCATAAACAGATGAATGGATAAATAAAATGCGATCCATCCATATGATAGAACACTACCAGCAAAATGAACTCCTGGCTGACACTGTGGCTCACTAGAAAACAGGTCAGTGGTCACTCAGGGTTTGGGGGGGGGGGGAGCTGCAGTGATAAAGAATCATTTGCATCTTTATGGATTTATTTATTTACTTATTTATTTGAGAGGCACAGTGACAGAGAGAGAGACAGAAGGAGAGATAGAGAGAGAGGTCTTCCATCTGCTGGTTCCCTCGCCAAATGGTCAGAGCTGGGTAGGAAGTGGAGTAGCCAGAACACAAACCAACCTAGAAGGTCCATTTGCATTCTTTTTCCCATATGGGAAATGTCAGAAATGAAGTATTCAATAAGACAATTAAAAAATACAGTGGAAAGCCTAAACAACAGACTTGGTGAGGCAGAAGAAAGCATATCCAATCTAGAAGATAGGCCTTTTAAAAAGTCTCAATCAGCCAAGAAAGACCAAAGACAGAGTTCGGGATCTATGGGATACCATCAAACAACCAAATATATGAGTCTTGGGAGTTCCTGAAGATATGGGGAAAAGAGGATGGCTTAGAAAATCTATGCAGTGCAGGGCTGGCACTGTAGCATAGCAGGTAGAGCTGCTGGCGGCAGTGCCAGCATCCCATATGGGCGCCAGTTCGGGCATTGGCTGCTCCACTTCTGATCCAGCTTTCTGCTATGGCCTGGAAGGGCAGTGGAGGATGGCTCAGGTCCTTGGACCCCTACACCCAGGTGGGGGACCCGGAAGAAGTTCCTGGCTCCTGGCTTCGGATTGGGCATAGCTCCAGCCATTGTGGCCAACTTGAGGGTGAACCAGGAGATGGAAGACCTCTCTCTCTCTCTCTCTCTCTCTCTGCCTGTCCTTCTCTCTCTGTGTAACTCTGACTTTCAAGTAAATAAATAAATCTTTTTAAAAAAAAAAGAAAGCAATAGAACTGGTAAGATAATTTGGTAGAGATGCAGGATAAAAAATCAACACACAAAAATCAACAGCATTCTCATACAACGACAACAATGTGGCTGAGAAACAACTTATATTTTAAAAAAAGAAAGAAAGAAAATCTATCCAGTGAAATAATAGCTGAAAATTCCTCCAGTGTGGAGAAAGATATGGACATTCAAATAGAAGAAGCACATAGAACACCAAGTAGGCATGAACAGGAAGTCCTCACCATGACATATTACAGTCAAACTTCCAAACTACAACATAAAAAAATACTAATTTTACAAGAGAAATGCCACATCACTTTATTAGAAAGTACTTTTACTTATTTTTTTAAAGTCAGAGTTGCAGAGAAAGAGGGAGAGACAGAGAGAAAGATTTTTTTTTCTTTTTTTTTTTTGACAGGCAGAGTGGACAGTGAGAGAGAGAGACACAGAGAGAAAGGTCTTCCTTTGCCGTTGGTTCACCCTCCAATGGCCGCCGCGGCTGGCGCGATGCGGCCGACGCACCACGCTGATCCGATGGCAGGAGCCAGGTATTTATCCTGGCCTCCCATGGGGTGCAGGGCCCAAGGACTTGGGCCATCCTCCACTGCACTCTCTGGCCACAGCAGAGAGCTGGCCTGGAAGAGGGGCAACCAGGACAGAATCCGGTGCCCAGACCGGGACTAGAACCTGCTGTGCCGGCGCCACAAGGCGGAGGATTAGCCTATTGAGCCACGGCGCCGGCCCGAGAAAGATCTTTCATCCACTGGTTCACTCCCCAAATGGTTGCAACGGCCAGGGCTGGGCCAGGTTGAAACCAGGAGCCAGGAGCTTCTTCTGCATCTCCCATGTGGGTGCAGTGTCCCAAGGACTTGGGCCATCTTTCGCAGCTTTCCCAGGTGCTTTAGCAGGGAGCTGGATCAGAAGTGGAGCAGCCAGGACACGAAATGCCACCCATATGGGATTCTGACACTGCAGGTAGCAGCTTTACCCACTGCACCACAATGCTGGAGCCTATGACCATCTTTAAAGGAAATTCCATCAGAGTGACAGAAGATTTCTCAATAGAAACCCTGCAGGCCAGGGAAGAATACAGAGATAGTCCAAGTCCTAAAAGAAAAACTGCCAACCCAGAATATTTTACCCAATGAAGCTCTCCATAAATGAAGGTGAAATAAAGAACTTAGCTGTGGCTCAGTAGGTTAATCCTCCGCCTGCGGCGCCAGCATTCGTTATAAGCACCGGTTCTAGTCTGGGCTGCTCCACTTCCCATCCAACTCTCTGCTATGGCCTGGGAAAGCAGTAGAAGATGGCCCAAGTCCTTGGGCCCCTGCACCCACGTGGGAGACCGGAAGAAGTTCCTGGCTTCGGATCAGCACAGCTCCAGCTGTTGCAGCCAATTGGAGAGTGAACCAATGGATGGAAGACCTCTCTCTCTCTCTCTTTCTCTCTCCCTCTCTCTCTCTGCCTCTCCTCTCTCTGTGTAACTGACTTTCAAATAAATAAATAAATCTTTAAAAAAAAAAAAAAAGACATCTCTCTCTCTAGCACTCTAGCTCTCCCTCTCTCTCTCTCTGTAACTCTGCCTTTCAAATAAATAAATAAATCTTTAAAAAAAAAAAAAAACTCCCAAGACAAACAAAAATTGAAAGAATCTGTTGTCATCTGGCCAGCCTTACAAATGATACTTAGGAATGTACTACACACAGAAACAAAGACAATCAGCACCATGAAAGAATGTGAAGGCAGAAAATCTCCTCACGAAAGAACAAAGCACTGTTTTAGACCCTATGAGCTTAATCTGCTTGTTAGATTCTTTTTTTTTTTTTTTTTTTTTTTTTTTTTGACAGGCAGAGTGGACAGTGAGAGAGAGAGACAGAGAGAAAGGTCTTCCTTTTACTGTTGGTTCACCCTCCAATGGCCGCCACAGCCGGCACGCTGCGGCCGGCGCACCGCGCTGATCCGATGGCAGGAGCCAGGAGCCAGGTACTTCTCCTGGTCTCCCATGGGGTGCAGGGCCCAAGCACCTGGGCCATCCTCCACTGCACTCCCTGGCCACAGCAGAGAGCTGGCCTGGAAGAGGGACAACCGGGACAGAATCCGGCGCCCCGACCGGGACTAGAACCCGGTGTGCTGGCGCCGCTAGGCGGAGGATTAGCCTAGTGAGCCACGGCGCCGGCCTAGATTCATTTTCTCCAGACTCGAAACAGTGAAATGCTAGATGGCCATGCACATGAAACCTCGGATGGAAGCAGTTTCTACAAGCTGGCACTGCGTCCCCCTGGAGAGGCCACCTCCTGCTGGAACCCTGTCTCGACTGCTGTTCCCTACTCCATCCCTACTCAGCTTGTAGGAACCAGAGCAGTCATCATCCTTTACCCCCTAGCAGAAGTTAGGGTCCATTCTTCTGGGGGAGGGAATGTGAGGAGTCAGACGGATCAAAAGGCAGTCAGATTGGTCCCAGTGGAAATCAAGGGTGCAAAATGCTTTCTTCACCCAAAAGTTACCTTTAGCAAGTCAAAAGCACCTGCCCCACTCCTTGGGAGCTTCCAATCTTATCATGATAGCAAGGGAATGGTGACTCCACCCTTCCGAGCTCCCAGTTTACTGCAATACAAATTAGGTCGGCGCCTTTCTCTCTGTGTCTCTCTCTCTCACTGTCCACTCTGCCTATCAAAAATTAAAAAAAAAAAAAAAAAAAATGAAAAAAAAGAGCCGGCGCCGTGGCTCACTAGGCTAATCCTCCACCTTGCGGCGCCGGCACACCGGGTTCTAGTCCCGGTTGGGGCGCCGGATTCTGTCCCGGTTGCCCCTCTTCCAGGCCAGCTCTCTGCTATGGCCAGGGAGTGCAGTGGAGGATGGCCCAGGTGCTTGGGCCCTGCACCCCATGGGAGACCAGGAAAAGCACCTGGATCCTGGCTCCTGCCATCGGATCAGCGCGGTGCGCTGGCTGCAGCGGCGGCCATTGGAGGGTGAACCAACGGCAAAGGAAGACCTTTCTCTCTGTGTCTCTCTCTCTCACTGTCCACTCTGCCTATCAAAAATTAAAAAAAAAAAAAAAAAGAAACAAATTAGGTCGGCGTTGGTGCTGTGGCGTAGCAGGTAAAGCTGCTTGCTGCCTGTGGTGCCAGTTTGAGTCTATTGCGGCCATCTAGGGAGTGAACCAGTGGATGGACGATCTCTTTCTCTGTCTCTCCCTCTCTATAACATTTCCAATTAAATAAATAAATAAATCTTTTTTTTTTTTTTTTTTTTTTTTGGATAGGCAGAGTGGATAGTGAGAGAGACAGAGAGAAAGGTCTTCCTTTTTGCCGTTGGTTCACCCTCCAATGGCCGCCACGGCCGGCGCACTGCGGCCGGCGCACTGCGCTGATCCGAAGGCAGGAGCCAGGTGCTTCTCCTGGTCTCCCATGGGGTGCAGGGCCCAAACACCTGGGCCATCCTCCACTGCACTCCCTGGCCACAGCAGAGAGCTGGCCTGGAAGAGGGACAACCGGGACAGAATCCGGCGCCCCGACCGGGACTAGAACCCGGTGTGCCGGCGCCGCTAGGCGGAGGATTAGCCTAGTGAGCCGCGGCGCCGGCGAGCACCCAGTTTTATAAAACAAATGTTAAAAGGTCTAAAGGGAGACGTAAAACCCAATACGATAATTACTGGTGACTTCAGCACCTCACTTTCATCAACAGTTAGATCAACCAGAAAAAAAAAAAAAAAAAACATCAACAAAGAAACAACAGAACTAACCTACACTACAGACCCAATGGACCTAGTAGGTATCTACAGAACAGTCCATCCCACAGCTGAAGAATACACATTCTTTCCATCAGTGTATGGAACATCCTCTAGAATAGATCATACACTAGGACATGAAACAAGTCTCTACAAATTCAAAAAAACTGAAATCATACCATGTATCTTTTCTGACCACAATGGAATGAATCTGGAAATTAGCAACAAAAGGAACTCTAGAAAATATACAAACACATGAATACTGAACATGCTCCTGAATGAACAGTGGGTCATAGAAGAAATAAAAAATAAAATCAAAACATTATTTGAAGTGAAGGAAAATGAAACATAGCATATCAAAACTTATAGGATACACCAAAAGCAGTGTTAGGAGGAAAATTCATAGCAATAAGTGCCTATATCAAAAAATTGGAAATGTACCAAAAAAAGATCCAATAATGCATTTCAAGGACCTGGAGAAACAAGAACAAACCAAACCCCAAACCAGTAGGAGGAAAGAAATCATAAATAGAGAAAAAATAAACAAAATAGAAATTAAAATCTATACAACAGATCATTAAAATGAAGAGCTGGTTTTATGAAAAAATAAAATTGAAAAACCACTGGTCCACAAAGACAGAAAAATAGACCAACAACCAAGACTGAGATTAAACCAACAATAAACAGCCAGGCTGGCGCTGTGGTGCAGTAGGTTAATCCTCCACCTGCGGGACTGGCATCCCATACGAGCGCCAGTTAGAATCCTGGCTGCCCCTCTTCCGATCCAGTTCTTTTATGGCCTGGGAAAGCAGTGGAAGATGGCCCAAGTTCTTGGGCCCCTAAACACCACATGAGAGAGAGACCCGGAAGAAACTCCTGGCTTTGGATTGGCACAGCTCCAGCCATTGTGGCCATTTGGGGAGTGAACCAGCAGATGGAAGACCTCTCACTCTCTCTACCTCTCCTTCTCTCTCTGTGTACTCTGCCTTTCAAATAAATAAATAAATATTTTTCTTCAAAAAAAAAAAAAAAAAAAAAAAACAAGGTGAAATACAAATGGCCAACAGACACACGAAAAAAATGCTCAGGATCACTAGCCATCAGGGAAATGCAAATAAAAACTATAATGAGGTTATCACCTCACTCCAATTAGAATGTCTGTCACCCAAAAATCAAAAAATAACAAATGCTGCCAAGGTTACGGAGAAAAAGGTACCCTAATACACTGTTGATATTGACACAAACTTGTACAACCATTTTGGAAAACAGTATGAACCTCAAAAAACTATTAGTTGATCTACCATATGACCCAGCTATCCCACTCCTGGGAATGAAATCAGTGTATGAAAGAGACCCGCAGTCCCATATTTACAGAAATGGAATCAACCTAGATGACTGGATAAAGAAAATGTGGGATATATACATATGATGGAATATTAGCCATAAAAGAGAATGAAATGCTGTTTTTTGCAACAAAATGGATGCGGCTGGAGATCATTATGCTAAGTGAAATAAGCCAGACCCAGAAAGACAAACATCATGTTTTCTCTGATTTGTGGAAGTTAATACAGAGTATGAAAATTGTGTTGATGTCATATAATTTGGTAGTTATAAATATTGCTCCACTGACTCATACCATGTAAATGACACTATACCCTTCCTTACCATGGTTAAAAAAAAAAAAAAAAAAAAAAAAAAAGTAATAAAGAAACAGAGAGAGTAGAACAGCAAGGACTCATGGGGTACTAGTAATGTTTTGCTCTTAATATGATGTTGGTTATGAGTGTGCTGACAGGACAGAAACTACTTTATTTGAACACTATTTACATTTCTTGATACATACACTGTATTTCAATAAATTTTTTAAAGTGGAAAAGAAGACATGAGTTCTAGGTCCAGCTTTCTCTTGGCTGCATAACTTCAGACAAGTCACTTGATATCTGAGCCTGTTTCTTCAACTGGAAATCATACATAGTATCACCTGCCCAATACAAAACAGTATTTTACTATCAAATGAAATAATCGTGTGAACATGGTTCCCCAAATGTTGTGCCAAGATATTCACACTATTTGTAATAATGCCAAAAGGAAATGACATTAATACCCAACAGAATGAGTAAAATAAAACATATTTGTATAAAAATTATATGGTCATCAAACTCATGTTTTCAAAAACATAACTAATGACACAGGAAAATGATTGTAACAATGATTTTAAAGAGAGGCCAAAGCCAGGAGCCAGGAGCTTCATCCAGATCTCCCATGTGTGTGGCAGGGCCCCATGCACTTGGGCCATCCTCTGCCGATTTTCCCAGGCACATTAGCAGGGAGTTGGATCAGAAGTGGAGCAGCTCGGAAATGAACCAGCACCCAATTGGAACTCCAGCGTCAAAGGTGGCAGATTTACCTGCTACACAAAGCTGGCCCAAATATTGCAATTTCTTAATCTCAGTAATGACAAAACAAGTGTGTTCATCTGGTAAAAATTCATGCTTCGCTCATATGAGTACTTTCTTGTACATGGGTTTTAGCTCAAGAAAAATATACTTTATTTATTTTATTTATTTGACAGATAGAGTTAGAGAGAGAGAGAGAGAGAGAGAGAGAGAGAAAGGTCTTCCTTCCGTTGGTTCACTCCCCAAAATGGCCGCCACGGCCGGAGCTGCGCTGATCCGAAGCCAGGAGCCAGATGCTTCTTCCTGGTCTCCCATGCGGGTGCAGGAACCCAAGCACTTGGGCCATCCTCCACTGCCTTCCCGGGCCACAGCAGAGAGCTGGACTGGAAGAGGAGCAACTGGGACTAGAACCTGGCGCCCATATGGAATGCTGGCACCGCGGGTGGAGGATTAACCAAGTGAGCCACGGCGCCGGCCCCAGAAAAACGTACTTTAATAAAAGCACAATTCTAGGGCCGGTGCTGTGGTGTAGCAGGTTAAGCTGCACCCGTGACACCACCATCCTATACTAGAGTACTGGTTCAATACCTGGCTGCTCCACTTCTACTCTAATTGCCCGCTAATGTGCCTGTGGAAGAGATGATGTCCCAAGTCCTTGGGCCTCTGCCATTCACAGGGGAGACCCAGATGGAGCTCCTGGGTCCTGGCTTCAGCCTGAACCAGCCCCATTGGCTGTGCCCATTTGGGGAGTGAACCAGCAGATGGAAGACCTCTGTCTCTGTCATTCCCTCTCTCTCTGTATTTCTGCCTTTAAAATAAATATTTTTTTAAAAAAAGCAGAATTCCAAATAATATACTAAGGTCATATTTTATTAAAAAAAATTTTTTTTTTGACAGAGTGGACAGTGAGAGAGAGACAGAGAGAAAGGTCTTCCTTTGCCGTTGGTTCACCCTCCAATGGCCGCCACGGCCGGCGCGCTGCGGCCAGCGCACCACGCTGATCCGATGGCAGGAGGCAGGTACTTATCCTGGTCTCCCATAGGGTGCAGGGCCCAAGCACTTGGGCCATCCTCTACTGCACTCCCTGGCCACAGCAGAGAGCTGGCCTGGAAGAGGGGCAACCAGGCCAGAATCCGGCGCCCCAACTGGGACTAGAACCTGGTGTGCCAGCGCCGCAAGGCGGAGGATTAGCCTAGTGAGCCGCGGCGCCGGCCCAAAAATTTATATTTTCAAAGAGGTAAGAAATACATCTTTGAGAGGTAAAATCATAGTTGACTTTTAATTACAACTTTCTCTTTAATAATAAGAAAAATGGTTTTTTATATTCAGGAAAAAAATCCTTAAAGAAAATGCATTCTAAATGATAAGCAATGCCATATAATTCTATCACAGTGCCTAAAACACTATTGCCCTATCACCCAGGCAAGCACAGTCCTCCTTTTAAAAGAGGAAATGCTCTCAGTTGACAACTCTTAGCTCCCAGGGAACCCATGGTGGCTCCTCCAACTCTGAGAACTCCTAACACATGTTAAATAACATGGCCAGGGTCAAAACTAGAAGGTATCCACTTGTCACCAGTCCCCTGCCTCATTCTAGTTCCCACGCTTCTTTCAGGATTAAGTGATTGCGCCTCTCCAGGAACGAGACTTGGAGTCTCATTCCATCGGCCATGTGCTTTCCATCCCACGTCTCACCTGCCTTGAGGTTAAGGTCAGTACTTTCTGCCGGGAAGCTAAGAACAGAAATAAGAATTGTATTGCACCTGCTTTATCAGATCCCCTTCTGAAACCCTTCACCACACTACTAACTGCTACCATAAAAACAAAGCTTCACTTACTGCATTTCTGGAAAAGACTTTTTTTAAAAACACTTCTCCTGGGGATCCATGCCAATGACTGGTGCTGCCCATGACCTGGGGTCTCTGTCCTTTAAAGCTTCAGCTGGGCTCTCAGAGAGCATCAGGAGTAGGGGTTCCTTTAAGTGCCCAGTCACCCAGATCCCAACACCACGGTGCCCGCTGGCTGTGACCCCCACATCCTCCTCTGTGTTGTGAATCTGCAGCCGCCAGAAGTCAGTTTTTAGGAAGTTCCTGTGCTACTAGGCCTTTACTAATTGATTTTCCAAGCTTCTGGCTAATCTTTCGCCTAAATAGAGGGAGATGATGAGGATAAAATTCAAGACATATTTGTGGCATACAGTGGCTTTGAACAAGCCCCATGGATGGAAACGGAAATTTGCATGCTCTCTTCCCAGGGTCAGACACTCCAGGCACTCTGCAAGGCAGAGCCAGAGGTGGTGCTGGAGGTTGTGTCTCCTAAAGCAGTCTCAACCAAGTCACCACGGCACCTGCTTTGTCAGGTAAGTGACTCAGAGAAGCAGCTCAGGGACTGGGAAAATAAACTGCTCAGGCTGATGAACAGGCATCTTCAAAGTCTGTCTCAAACACAGCAGTTAGAGGTTGTGCTTTGCCTTCCAGAACCCTGAGCTCCTCTGTGGAGTCTGATGGACAGAGAGAGTTGGCCGAGCCCACGCCTCAGCCCCAGCCCCAGCCTCAGCCTGGCTCTAACACTGGCTACAGGTGCCTTCCTCAACTCAGAAGCTTGTGTCTGCACCCTCAGAAACCCGGTTTTGAGCTTGGGGAATCAACCCCAGTCCACAGAAGCGCCTAATGGTCTGGGGCTTTGATCTTTGCTGGGCAGAAGCCTCAACTGCTGAATTCCAGATGCTTCACCATTCCCGCCTGTATTAGCTTTGCACAGAATTCCTAGGGGAAGCCACCTTCATACAGAAAAGGTTTATTTTGCCTCTCAGTCCTGGAGGTTCACAACCCAAGACTGGGTGCCCCACCAGCCGGGCATGTGGTGAGGCCATTCTTGCTGGCAGCGTCCCTAGGTGTCACAGTGCATGACTTGGCAAGGGAGCCGATTTACGTCCCTCCTTGTAAAGCCCCCATGATTCGATCACCTGAACAACCCAACCCAATCACTTCACAAAAGTCCCCCTTGCACCCTCGAAATGAGAGCAGTTTCCACTCTCAGTGCCATCCAGATTGTGGAGGCCACGCGTTTAACACATGGACCTCTGGGGGGCACCCAAACTAACATCCAGCCCTGTTCAGTAGCGGGGCCAAAACCAGACAGTGCTCCCTGTGCTTGGAAGCTACTTTTTGATTCCTGGGGAATGGGGGTGAGGGCAAGACTGGCTGGAGACAGATGGGTAGAAATGGTTTAAAGGAAGCAGAACAAGAACAGAATTAAAATGCATTTACATCATATTTTAAGACTTTTCCCAAAGGGTTCTGAAATTGAAAAGGTATGTAAAATAGCACCAATTCAACCAAAACATGTTCAAAATCTTTCACGTGGCCTAAGCAGCATCCTCTACATGCTATAGGAAATACATCGTTGTGACATCGTTGGTATTTTTAAACTGGAATGATTCAAGCTGTTGCTATGAGGAAAACAATTAACACTGGAGAGCAAATTGACTTTCTTCTCCCAGTTAATACACACCTCAAGCTAGCATGCTCATTTTATCTTTTCTTAGTCACTTACTTCAATGAATGTGAAATTCTATTCAATACACTTTCATAAATGGGTAATTTGGTTATGTTTAAAAAAAAAAAAAAAAGCTGTTCTAGAGATTTATTTATTTATTTCAAAGTCAGAGTTACAGAGAGACAGAGAGCAAGAGATCTTCTATCCGCTGGCTGACTCCCCACATGGCTGCAATGGCCAGGGTTGGGCCAGGCCGAAGCCAGGGGCTTCATTTGGGTCTCCCGCCTTGGTCATCTGCTGCTGCTTTCCCCGGTACATCAGCAGGGAGCTGGATCAGAAGTAGAGCAAAGACCTGAACCAGCACCGGCTTAACCCACTACCCGAAAATGACAGCCCTAACACATTTGCTTTGATGCAGTTATGGGATGCATTAAGAACATAATAAAGACACTTTATTTTTTTTCACTCTGAACTTTGATAGGCAAATTTTCTAAAAACTTTTTAACAATAACAAAACTTCCTTTGTTGGCCCAACTTCAGCAGTGATTTTAGTGGTTTTTACCTTCTTTGTTTTGTTTCACTCTTTCATGGCCCACCTTCTAAGGGGACCTGAAGTAGCTAAACACGGAAAGGGGAAAGCAGAAGTCATCGGATTCTGACAGGATCAAAGCCTACATGGGTACATTTTGCTCCATCCCTTCTTTTCTTGAATGGAGTATTAACATCCATACTATGGGTTATGTTCAATGCCAAGAAAACAAACATCAGTATTTCAGCTTTTAAAAAGGGAAAATTTTATGAAATCATAAAGAGCTTGGTACTAACACTGCAGAAAACATGAGAGTTAGGTATACAAAGTTAACCATGGATTGGCTATCCAAAGTTAAGCAGAACTTCAAGACAGGCAAGTCACCGCCTCCACTGGAACTAACACACAGTCTCCAATTTATATATGGTGTGTCCCAAGTTCAAGGTCAGGAAGAAATTAGAATGTACCTTCCATAGTAGGTCACACAAACAGTGGAGCAAGGGTTCCAAGATGTTTCAACAATTTTGAGAAAAAGACTTTTCAACAAAAAAAGTCTGCTAGATTTCAATAATACTATATAAGTCTTCGCTGAGCAAAGAGGACCCACTTCAACTTACCAGACACTAACACACAGGAAACAGATGGATGTGGTAGCAAATTTCAAACAGAAAGGTTACTTACTAAAACAAACACAAACCCACCCATAAGACAATACCCCCCACACAGAGAAGATGGCCATCTTCAGTTAACATTGGCTCACAACAGCAGCGAGTGCTGGCAGAGGTCTTCCTGACAGAGCAAGCGAGGCAGGGAGGGGGTCCCATAAGCACCCAGTGAGTAGGGCCCATTACTTCGCCTCATGAATCAGGATCTGCATGGGCATTAGCTGGACCAGTCAGGGGCCAGGCACTGGGGGAGGACGGTGCATCCACTGTTTCTGACTCCCTTTTCCTTCAGGAAAACAATTATTTTACTCATTTCCGCTCATTCAGACATTAGATGCGAATATCTGGTTCAGACACAAGACTTTGTGGCTTTTGGCTAAATGCATAATCAAGCACCAAGTATAAATGAGTGATGTCAGCTCCCACAATTTTTTTAAAGATTTATTTGGAAGAGTTATGGGGAAAGGGGTGACAGGGAGAGAGAAAGAGAGAGAGAGAGATCTTCCATCCACTGGTTCACCTTCAGATGGCCACAATGGCTGAGGCTGGACCAGGTAGAAGCCAGGAGCTTCTTCTGGGTCTCCCATATGGGTGCAGGGGCCCAAGCACTTAGGCCATCTTCTGCTGCTTTCCCAGGTGCATTTGCAGGGAGCTGGATGGAAAGTAGAGCAGCTGGGACTTGAACCAGCACCCATGTAGGATGGTGGCATTGCAGGCAGTGGCTTAAACCACTATGCCAGCACTGACCCCAGCTCCCTCATTTGTGGAACAGGCAGAGGGAAGGAATGGGTTCCCACGAGAAGGGAAATGCAAAGTCAAACTGAGACTCTAGCGTTTGCTTGCTGTCAGCCCCACCTGTACATGAATGTATGCACACACAAGCACTGGGGAGCTCTCTGACATGGAATTAAAAACAAAAACGCTCCTATATTGTGAAACAAATTACAGTTTATGTATGTTTGTGTTTTTACAACAGAACTGGCTTGTACTTGTAGAAACAAGTGTATCTGCCAGAGAATCAAGGAACTTAAATTCTCCATTCTGGGGAAGCAAGTATGCAAAACCAGCAAGATTCTTCCTGTTTTCCTCAGCACAGGGCTGGGCTTCAAGAACCTGTGAAATAAGCAGGCAGGCTCTGGCTGACTTCTACTCTGCCTGTGAGCACCTTCACATCACCTGCAGCTGTCCAGGAATAACCAGCTCCCTGAAGCACCCTGTGACCTAAAACTCATTTGTTCCTTTTACCTCCTTTCTAAGAGGGACTCCACCTAATGGCAGAATCAACTGAAATAATCAACAGTAAGGGAAGGTGCCAACATCACGTAGTGGACAACCCTCTCAGACATTTATATTTTAAGACACAAAGCTTAAAATCTCAAATCAATCTCTTAACTGGTAGGATTTCAGGCAGAATAATAGAAAAGTAAAAAATAAAAATCAGGTCATAGAAATATATTGGGAAATGGGGCTAGGTTTTTATCTTAAATGTTTATACAGCTCCTTTGGGTTCTTTCTGCTTTCCAAGGCTATCTCTGTTTTTCTAAAATGTCCCATCCAGAACTTTTTTAAAAACTCCAATGGTTGTGAAGATCCCTCCTCTCTCCCTCTTTCAATGAAGAGAGAAGAGTTTTAAGAAAGCAGATGTCATATCATAGAGAGAAAACAGCATATCAGGTGTAACATCAGAGGGAGGAGGCTCAAACTTAACACCAGTACATTACTGTCCACAATAATATAGAGTAAGTTATTATGTTATAAAAATATACAATAAAATCTTATAAGAAACTCTGAACTGACTGAAGCTTGACAATTCTCTTAAGTAAACAGACTAAAATAAAACCATAGCTGTTGGCTAAATTCCATCAATTTTTTTTAATTCTCTTTGATTTTTCCTCCTGGTTTTCTATTATCCTTTCTGCAGGTCGCTTCTTCAACCCCTTCATCTTCCTGGTTTGTAGTTTGCTTAGGTCTTGCTTCTGCATATGAATCCTTCCGTAAGTTGTACCAAAAGTATCATGGGAGATATTTTTCTTCTTCTTTGGCTATGAAACAAGAATACACATACTTGTATATGTGCATGTGTATATACATTTAACGGCCTTCTACTACCATGAACTAGTACGAATCTAGTCTATAACAACAATTCCCATTAGTAAGCACCCCTCAATGTCAAATAATGTTATGAAGGTGCTTCAAAAAGTTCAACGAAAATGGAATTTTGCCTTGCCAAGAACCTTCTGAACTACCCTCATACAGGCCCATGTACCTTCTTCTCAAGCATAAGTGTGCATACAAATCACTTGAGGATTTTGTTAAAACGTAAATTCTAAGTGAGCAGGTTCGGGGTAGATAAGCTCTAGGGAAACTGCCAGGCACACTGAGAAGAGACTAGAGACCACACTTCTTCCACTGTCATACGTGGAGAGAATTTCCTGCGTTTGCCTTAAGAAATTGCGACAATCATTTCAATCTCTACTGGCATTCTAGACAAACTATTTCCACTTGTTTTTAAAAACCACTTAAAAATCAAAACATACTTTACGCACATATTATACACCCTGTGCTCTAAGCCCTAAGCTGCACAACTGCCCAAAAAGTTTTTATTTTTTTCTGAAAATGGCAGTCCTGGCTACCAGAAAGCTCTCAGCCAAACTTGATGCCTGGTTTCTGCACTTCTTCTTGTCTGGTTTATTTGGTTTTTTCTTTTTTTCTTCATTCTGAGAGTCAAGTTTTATGTATTTTACTGATCTCTTTATGTATATCCTTCAATATAACACACAATTCTTTTTTCAGAAAAAAGAGCAAAATATACAAATAAATATGGCTGCAATCTGCGGCTCAGGTACCTTGAGAGCTTTGGGCATTTTCATGGATAATTTATAAAGGTCATCGGATGCTAAGTGCGTCCTCCTCAGAACCAGATCCAATGAGGGTCCCATCTCTTCTAATTCAATCCGAGGCGTTCTGCAACCAGATTTCTTCAAGAGCAACCTTTATGAAATAAGGGGAAAAGAAATGCTACTTTGACTCAAGAAAATCTTCTTCCCAAATATTTTTTATTCCAGGGAACTTCAGTTCAAGAAAATGACATAAAAATGCTTAGAAAGTTAAGCTTCTTTCTAGTCCTGGCTGTTCCACTTCTGATCCAGCTTCCTGCTCATGCGCCTGGAGAAAGCAGCAGAGGATGGCCCAAGTGCTTGGGACCCTGTACCCACAAGGGAAACCCAGAGGAAGCTCCTGGCTTTGGCCTGGCCCAGTCCTGGCCATTGTGACCATCTGGGGAGTGAATCAGATGGGAGACCTCTCTCTGTCTCTCCCTCTCTAACTCTCCTAATTAAATAAATAATTTTTAAAAAAAAAAACCAGAAATAAAATTATAAAATATTGTTGAGAAGCTTCAAGTGAAAGAGAAAATTCGTTTAAGAAATAGGATCTTTTGATGTGATTTTGTCACTTCACTTATAAAATTTGCATATACATAAAAATAATTTAATGGATGAGTGTGTGGCGCAGCAAGATAAGCTGCTGCCTGCAACACCCACATCCCATACTGGAGCACTGGTTCATGTCTGCTTCTGATCCAACTTCCTGCTGACGCACCTGGAAAGGCAGCAGAAGATGGCTCAAGTGTGTGGTCCCCTGCCACCCATGTGAGAGACCTGGGTAGAATTCCTGGCACCTGGCTTCAGCCTGTCCTAGCCTAAGTTATTATGGCCATTTGGCAAGTGAACTAGAAGACAAATGATATCTATCATCTGTCACCAAATGAATGAAGAAACCTGGTCCTTGAAACAGTATGCTTCCATGATGAACAATGACCTTAGACTACTGAATCCTTTCAGAATGAACCTACAGAATCCATTAAACAAGTTCATTCAGAAAGAACCTTTCCCTACAGCACAGATAATTTCCTGATTCCCTGAAAACTGAAGTGAATTTTTTAAAGATTTATTTTTATTTATTTATTTGAAACAGAGTTACACAGAGAGGTAGAGATAGAGAGAGAAAAATCTTCCACCCACTGGTTTACTCCTCAAATGGACTAACGGCCAGAACTGAGCAGATCTGAAGCCAGGAGCCAGAGGCTTTTTCCAGGTCTCTCACATGGGTGCAGGGGCCCAATGACTTGGGGGGCCATCTTCCACTGCTTTCCCAGGCGCATTAGCAGGGAGCTGAATTGGAAGCAGAGCAGCCAGGACTCAAACTGGTGCCCAAATGGGGCTGCAGGCCAGGGCTTTAACCTGCTGTACTTCAGCACCGGTTCCTGAAGTGAATCTAAAACTCCTAACCAAACTACAACCTTCCAGTATGTGGAGTGTGCAGATGGAAAGACATGCACTTTCTTTTGTGAAGGATGTCATGAGAACATGTCAAAGAACTGAAGATGACACTGTTTTAGCAGCCAGGTTTCCACAGGGAGAAAAAGGGCTGACTCAATGACAATGTTTATAGATTAGCCATTTCACACAAACGCTGCAGAGTGAGAAGCAACAGGTAATACGAGAAAAGACAAACAGAAGAGGGAAGCAAATGCAGGAAAAGAGAGAGTGAGCAGCAAGCACCAGGAAGCAAAACTGAGTACACAAACGCTTAGTAATAGCTCTCTGGGCCCCACACGTCTCACATGCTGACATGCAACCAAGATGGTTCACTATGGGAAGCCCATTTGCCGGTTACAGGGAGAGCTAAGCCAACAGATACTCTACTGGACATTTACTTATGCTTAACTGGACAAGGCAAAGCAAACAGGCTAGGATCTAGAAAGAGCATAAGTGTCAAACAAAAAAAAAGCTATCCTAACATTACACTATAAAACAGGGGGCAGCTGTTGTGGCACAGTGGAAAGAGCTGCTGTTTGCGATGCCCTCATCTCACACTGGAGGACCTGGGCTTTCTTTCCAGTTTCCTGCTAATGGAAACGCTGGGAAGCAACAGCTGACGGCTCAAGTACCCGAGTCCCTGCCACCCATGTAGGAGAACTGCATGGAATTCCTAGCTCCTGCATCTAGCCTGACACAGCCCAAGCTGTTGCAGGCATTTGGGGATAAATCAGTGAATGAAAGATCTTTCTATATGATGAAGCTGGCTGGTATGATGGCATCTTTCCTAAGAGCCAATTCATAGCATAAGGGGGCAGAAACCACTGGACTCTGCTCTATCACTCCTGCATTCATATGCACATTTTTAGTACTTCCAAATAAATAATAGGCAAAATATTGAACCAATAAAGGTCATCCATCTATCAGGGAAAGCTGTGCTCAGGGCACTGTGAAATGAACCAGGAAGTCACATACAAAACTTCAAATTTTCAACCAAAATATTTTCTGCTACTTAGTTTTTATTTTTTTTCCTTTTTACTGGAAATAGAGAGGGAGGGAGGGAGGGAGGCAGGTAGAGAGAGAGACAGAGATATCTTCCATTTGTTGGATCATTCCCAAAATGTCTCCAACAAGTTACAGTTGGGCAAACTGAATCCAGAAGCCTACAACTAGTCTGGGTCTCCCATAGATGGAGACGGATGGTAGGGACCCAAGTCCTTGGGTCACCATCTGCTGCCTCCCAGGGTGCACGTTAGCAGGTAACTGGACAGGAAACAAAGCAGCCAGAACTCGAACCAGGCACTGTAATGTGGGATGCAGGTGTCCCAAGAAAGAGGCAACCTAACCACTACCCAAATGCCCACCCAAAGTGCTAATTTTCAGCTAAATGAAAAACAATCCCCAACAGCTAATGGCATGTCTTTGTTGCCAAAATTTCTCTAATGTCTCTTTTTATTTATAAAAAATGTCTTCCTAACAAAGTAGTTTTCTGAGTGGTACCTATAATTAAGATCATTTCCAAACAACTAAGCATAACCACACATGTTGCAATTTCGCTGGGGAATTCAGTTACAGCGCCGCACCCTGTACTGATCGCATCCTCACTTCACTGAGCATGTTTACTGGCAGACGAAATGGACACAAGAAGGCCCCGCTCGCTGGCTCGCCTGTTTCCAGCTCTCTGCAGGAGCTCTTTGCTGACAGTCCATCATCCTCCCCCTTTGTTAAACTTTGACCAGTGAAGTCTAAAAGCCCAGGTATCATCATTTCTCTTACAGGTCTAAAATTACTTAGCAGAAAACAAATAAACACTGACTTATCAATGTTTAATCATATAATGGAGTCCTTATTTCTCCCCACATCCCTTCCTTCATATATTACCTACACACCAAGAGGCTCAGCATCTGAATACAGGAGTTTCCTTTTATAAACTTAATACTACATTCTTTAAAAAAAAAAATCTATTTATTTATTTATTTGAAAGAGTTAAAGAGGTTATAGAGAGAGAGATCTTCCACCTGCTGGTTCACTCCCCATATGACCACAACGTCCGGAACTGGACCAGGACTCCCACATGGGTGGCAGGAGCCCAAGCACTTGGGCAATCTTCCACTGCCCTCCCAGGCCATCAGCAGGGAGCTGGATCGGAAGTGGAGCAGCCAGGACACGAATCATCCCATATGAGATACTGACATCACAGGCAGCAATTTTATTACAACACCAGCCCTAATACTACATTCTTCACACTACTGAGTTTTTCTTTAATGATAAATGAAAGTTATCAATTCTTAGCCCTTTAAAAACAACCTGCTCCTTTTCCAATCCAGCTCTCTGCTATGGCCTGCAAAAGCAGTAGAAGATGGTACAAGTGTTTTGGCCCCTACACCTACATGGGAGACCAAGAAGAAGCTCCTGGCTCTTGGCTTCAGATCAGCACAGCTCCAGCCATTGTGGCCATTTTGGGTGTGAACCAGTGGATGGGAGACCTCTTTCTGTGTCTCTCCTTCTCTCTGCAACTTTATCTCTCAAATAAATAAATAAAATCTTAAAAAAACAAACAAAACAAAACAAACAATCTGTTTACAGGTGGGTGTTACAGCACAGCTGGGTTAAGGTTAAGCTGCTCTTGAAACACCAGCATCCCAGACTGGAGTGCTGATTCAGATCCCAGCTGATCCACTTCTGATCTGCTCCCTGCTACAGTGCCTGGAAGCAGTGGGCTCCTGCCACCCACATGGGAGACTTGGATGGACTTCCAGCCTTCTAGCATTGGCCTGGACTGGACCCAGCTGTTGCAGCCACCTGAGGAGTAAACCAGCAGAGGAATGATCTCCTTCTCTCTTTTTGTCTCTTCTCTCACTCTGTCATTCTGCTTTTCAAATAATAACCTATTTTTCTCATAGAGCAAATGTATTTATAGAGAATTTATAAATGATTTTCACAATCTTACTAAGCAAAATGAAGATACTAAACTAAATACTGAGTTGTAAGAAAGTAACCAAAACCAAAAATACCTCCTCCACCCTTACCTGTCAGACGTACACTGAGTTTTCCTCCTAGAAACAGATATTTCCTTTCCAGGTTTCCGTGTCTCCAGAAAAACATCTACTGTCTCAAATGTTTTTCCCATGCCCAATAACTGATCTCAGATCCTAACTTGCTGTCTTCCCCTACATCAGATCTAAGTCAAATCAACACAGGGGGCCAGCGCTGTGGCGTAGAGGGTAAAGCTGCTACCTGCAGTGCCAGCATCCTATAAGGCACTAGTTCGTGTCCTTCACTTCCAATCAAGCTCCCTGCTAATCCGCCTGGGAAAGCAATGGAAGATGGCTCAAGTCTTTGGACCCCTGCACTCACATTGGGAAATCCGGAAGAAGCTCCCGGCCTCAGATCAGATCAGCCCAGCTACAGCTACAGCGGCCATCTAGGGAGGGAACTGGAGGATGGAAGATTCTCTCTCTCTCTCTCTCTCTCTCTCTCACTCTCATTCTCTGCTTCTGTCTTTCAAACAGATAAATAAATCTTAAAAAAAAAGAAAAAAAATAAACACTCAGTTCCACAAGGCTGTATGGGATAAAATGTCAAAGACACAGAACAGACAAACCCCACTTCCTATCCTCTGGGAGGTGGAGGGGTGGGGAGGGGGTGTGCTCACATTGGTAGATTGCTCACTGGCAATTTCCATACATTTTAAAATATTCTTCATCAATTTCTTGGGGGAAGAATGACCTTATAACACTTGTTCAGAAATGCCCTGATTCTTCTCCCTCCATACACCTGTCTGACCCTCTATGTTTTCAGCAGGTAAACTCCTTTACCAGAATGGTGGGTTTGCTTTTTCAGGTATGCTAACATTTCCTGTTTTGCCTATTTCTCTCCATAACACCTAACCAACGCCATGGCAGAGGCGTAGGTGGCAGGTTACTAAAGATTTTCTGTTTCATATTAATGGCCCTAACCAGTGAAGAAAACTCTCCAAGGAAAACAAGCAGTCACTCACATATGAGGAATTAATTATTACAGGATGCACAGGAAGAGGTTACCAGCACTATGATTTATTCCCCCCAAAGGGCATGTCAAAGGTCCCATTAATTTATAATTTCACATTCAGAGCTCCTTTCATCCAAGAAGCCCGGAACTACTTTATAAGCTTATTAATCTTCACAAATAACGTGTGTGAATATTAACTACCACCCTCTGCACAGCACTCGAGGGCTAATTTGCAGAGAGAGGGCAAGGACGCCTTGGTGCAGCCATGAGATGCCTGAGGAGCCAAGGTAAGTGAAACTCACTTTTCTGGCACATTCCCACCTACACCTGCGCCCCTCTGCCTTCGTAAAGGCGCTGCCTCGACCTTGGCAGGACATCAGGCATCTAAATGGTACTCCACTCGGCAGAGGAGGAAACGCAGGCCCTGAGAAGGGACCTGCCCGTGTCATGTGGGTGAGTGCGGCCTGCAGGCAGTCACTGGGCTCAGAGCAATGCTCATCCTGGGATAATACTCCCTCCCATCTTGCAGGGGGGCACAGCGCCAGGGGGCTAAGCTGACCCCTCCCAGCAGCAGCTCCCTCCACATCATACTGCTCATTTTCTACTTTGAATCCACAGCTATCAGGCATTATTGGGCACATACAGAATGTCTGTTGATCTAAATTTCTTGCCAGGGTCTCTGATTCAAAAACATCTTTTCCCATTATGAAAGACACCCAGCCATCCTAAGGGTGATTTCAGGGATCACATTCATCAGCAGAAAAATGTAGTCACTGCTGGGTTACTCTGAACTCTGACCCAACTGTTCTCTGTAGTTGTGTTTGATTTCCCCTGCATGTCGTTCGTTACACTAAATACAAATTCCAATAAATACATCTGCAACTCTTCATCATGAAAGAGGTTTTTTGTTTTTTTTTTTTTTAAGATTTTATTTACTTATTTGACAGGTAGAGTTACAGACAGAGAGAGACAGAGAGAAAGGTCTTCCTCCTACTGGTTCACTCCCCAAATGGCTGCAATGGCCAATCCGAAGCCAGGAGCCAGGTGCTTCTTCCTGGTCTCCCATGCAGGTGCAGGGGCCCAAGGACTTGGGCCATTCTCTACTGCTATCCCAGGCCATAGCAGAGAGCGGGATCAGAAGAGGAGCAGCCAGGACTAGAACCAGCACCCATACAGCTTGCCAGCGCTGCAGGCAGAGGATTAACCCAGTGCGCCATGGCGCTGGCCCCCTTGAAAGAGTTTACATTATTGTTATTATTCATTTCTTACTTTCCTTTGTATCCCCAGGGTCTCCAATGTTTTAAAAAAGAATTTTTTGTTATTGATTTTTCATCTTTTTTTTCTCCTTCTCTAAATAGCAGTCATATACTTAAGATTTTAACATATTCTTAAAAAATCAGGGGTGGGCGTTCGGCTGGAAGTTAAAGATTCAAATCTTGGCTCCCTTTTCCTTTTCTTTCTTTCTTTTTTTTTTTTTTTTTAAGATTTATTTATTTGAAAGAGTTACACAGAGAGAGAAGGAGAGGCAGAAAGAGAAAGAGAGAGAGAGGTCTTCCATTCGCTGGTTCACTCCCCAGATGGCTGCAATGGCTGGAGCTGCACCTATCCGAAACCAGGAGCCAGGAGCTTCTTCAGGGTCTCCCACATGGGTGCAGGGGCCCAAGGACTTGGGCCATCTTCTACTGCTTTCCCAGGCTACAGCAGAAAGCTGGATCGTGGAAGAGGAGCAGCCCAGGCTGGAGTCCCAGTGCCCATATGGGTTGCCAGGGTTTTAACCCTCTGCGCCCCTTGGCTCCCTTTCTGATTCAACTTCTTGATAATGCGTATACTAGAGGCACCAGATGACCCCTCAAGTGCTTGGGTCCTTCCACCCAGTAGGAGACCTAATTCGAGTTCCAGGCTTCTGGCTTCAGCCTGGCCCAGCCCTGGCTGTTGCAGATATTTGGGAAGTGAGCCAGCAGATGGAAGGATCGCTGTCTCTGTATCTCTGTTCTTAAATAAATTAAAAATCAATTGTTTTAAGGAGCTGGTGTTGTGGCACAGTGGATTAAGTTGCCGTCTGTAATGCCAGCATCCCGTATAGGTGCCATATCAAGTCCCAGTTGTTCTACTTCCAATTCAGC
Organism: Oryctolagus cuniculus; assembly: GCF_964237555.1. Taxonomy (NCBI): domain Eukaryota; kingdom Metazoa; phylum Chordata; class Mammalia; order Lagomorpha; family Leporidae; genus Oryctolagus; species Oryctolagus cuniculus. Next base: position 60,605,862 of record NC_091436.1, read on the forward strand.
TCCCTGTCAATGCACCAGAGAAAGCAACAGAGTGGTCCAAGTACTTCAGCCTCTGCTACCCATGCAGGTGACCCAAATGAAGCTCCAGGCTCCTGGCTTTGCCCTAGTCATTGCAGTCAATGGGGAATGAACCAGTTGGTCAAAGATCTCTCTCTTTTTTGCTGCCTCTCCCTCTCTCTGTAACTTTCAAACACATAAATAAATTAAAAAAAAAAATTTGAAATAGGGGCTGGCATCATGCTGTAGGAGATTAAACCACTGCCTGTGATGCCAGCATCCCATATGGGTACCAGTTTGAGTCCCAGCTACTCCAGTTCCAATGCAGCTCCCTGCTAATGGCCTAGGAAAGCAGTGAAGATGGCCTAAGGCTTAGGCCCCTGCATCCACGTGAGAAACCTGGAAGAAACTCTGGGCTCCTGGCTTTAGCCTCGCCAAGCCTCAGCGGTTGCAGCCATCTGGGGAGTGAACCAGCAGATGGGAGACCTGTATCTCCCTCTTTGTAACTCTCTTTCAAATAAATAAAAAATAAATATTAAAAAAGGCTTTAAAGGAGCCAGTACTGTGGTGTTGCGGGTTTAAACCTGGCCTGAAGTGCCAGCCTCCCACAAGTGGCTGCTCCACTTCCAATCCAGCTCTCTGCTATGGCCTGGAAAAGGAATAGAAGATGGCCCAAGTCATTGGGGCCCTGCACCTTCGTGGGAGACCCAGAAGAAGCTCCTGATTCAGATTGGCGCAACTCCAGCCAGTGTGGCCAATTGGAGAGTGAACTAGCAGATAGAAACTGTGTGTGTGTGTGTGTGTGTGTGTGTTTTGTGTCTGTGTGTATGTTAACTCTATCAAGTAAATAAATAAATCTTAAAAAAAGGCTTTAAAATATAATGAAGTCATTAATTACATCTTATAATATATTTTGTCTTTTTATTTTTAATGAGAGAAAAATAGAAGTGGGCAGAGGCAGCTACTTGGAATACCTACATCCTAAGTTTGGGCTCCAGCTGATCCACTTCTGATCCAGCTTCCTGCTAACACACAGAAGGCTCATATAGTTGAGTTCACTTGAGCACCTGCCACTCTTTTTTTTTTAAAAAAAGATTTATTTTATTTATTTGAAAGACAGAGTTAGAGAGAGAGGTAGAGCCAGAGAGAAAGACAGACAGACAGAGGTCTTCCATCTGCTGAGTCACTCCCCAGATGACTGCAACAGTCAGAGCTGCGCTGATCTGAAGCCAGGAGCCAGGAGTCTCTTCTGTGTCTCCCACATGGGTGCAGGGACCCAAGGACTTGGGCCATCTTCCACTGCTTTCCCAGGCCATAGCAGAGAGCTGGATTGGAAGTGGAGCAGCCAGGAATCAAATCAGTGCCCATATGGGATACCGGCACTGCAGGCTGGAGCTTTAACCCACTGTGCCATAGCGCCCGGGCCCCCACCCCCGCCACTCCTGTAATAGACTCAGATGAAGTTCCTGGCTCCTGGCTTCAGCCCATCCAAGTAAATCAAAGATCTCTCTCTCTCTGTTGCTCTGTCATTCAAATCATTAACAAAGAGAGAAATCTTAAAACAACACAGAAGTGGTGGTACTAATCATCTGATGAAAAGAACTAAGTATTCTTTACTCAGTACACTTGGGACCAAGATGGAAATCATCAACCAACCAAAGAGGTGAACAATTAGTTTCATTTGGACATTCATTAGACATAAGCTGGCCAGCCACATATCTCATTGTGAAGAAACAAAATTAAAAGCCACATAAGAAACGCTGGGCATGACAGGTTGTGCAAACAGCACTACTGCACGGAAGACAATGTCAACACTGCATGGCCATATCACAGCTCAAACCTGACGTCAAAGCCTGAACTCAATGGACAAACAAAGTCAGCGTGTGGGAGTCAAGGTATTTTCTAGAAAGCACGGCTCTATCAGCCAGTGCCAACACTATTTTAAAAATGAAAAAAAAAAAAAAAAAACAAAACTCAAAAGACACAGCTATAGCATGTCATTAAGCTCCTTTATAAGCACAGAATCTACTTGTCAGGATTTATATTTATTTTGTGGAAGGGTAGGGGCAGAAGGCCTAGGTTATAAAGACAGTAAAATGGTAAAATGAAATCAAGCCAATGATTCTTTTTACATTTAGAGTCCATATTTTAAATGCAGGGCTTTCAGATTTGTGTTGGCCAGCCCAACTTGTGGCCTGCTACACTAAACCCAGTCAAGAGCAGTAAGATGATACGAGTTAAGTATTCCTTATCCAAAATGTGTAGGACCAGAAGTGTTTCAGGTTGCAGTTTTCCGATTTTAGAATATTTGCCTGGATTTTACTGGGTGAACACTGCTGTAAACCTGAAACAAAATGTTTTGAAATACTCCAAAAACCAAAATTTTTTGAATGTCACTTCAGCACATAAAAAGGTATGTGGGTTGGAGCATCTAGGATTATGGATGTTTGGGTTAGAGATGTTCAGCTTGTACTGTACCAACCAGGGAGGCTCCTTATTGAGTGAGCGCAGAGGGAGCAGTGGGAGATGCTCTGGGCCCTGGGAAAGTAGGCTTCAGTGGCAGAGGCTAGCACGCAAGTGACACACTGAAGGTGGGCAGAGCTGCTGTCCCTGCTGTTCTGCCAACTCTCCAAACTTCTGGCCAGACACTAGTTCTAAGTCTGAGCTCTATAAAACAGTCACACCACAATGCCAACCTTGAGGATGAAGGCGGCACGCAAGGAAAAGCACTTACTTATAGCTTCGAAAGTAAATCTTCCCGTTCAGTGCAGTGAAGTGCAGAACGTACTCCAATCCAGCCAGGCGAATATTTGGTACTGTGGGGCCTCTGAAGAAATCTAAAAGCATGTAACATATTAAAAAAGAAAAACAAAAAATAACCAACACAGCTTCTAGAAAGGTAAGACACAGTACAAAAAATGATCCCTTGGGGCTGCCGCCGTGGCTCACTTGGTTAATCCTCCGCCTGCAGTGCCGGCATCCCATATGGGCGCCAGGTTCTAGTCCCGGTTGCTCCTCTTCCAGTCCAACTCTCTGCTGTGGCCTGGGAGGGCAGTGGAGGATGGCCCGAGTGCTTGGGCCCTGCACCTGCATGGGAGACCAGGAGGAAGCACCTGGCTCCTGGCTTCGGATCAGCACAGCGCACCAGCCGTAGCGGCCATTTGGGGAGTGAACCAACGTAAGGAAGATCTTTTTCTCTCTTTCTCTCTCACTGTCTATAACTCTGTCAAATTAAAAAAAAAAAAAATCCCTGAAGAATGTTTGTTTCAACCATTTACTCTTGTCAATTTATTTATTTATTTAAGTTTTTAAGATTTATTTTATTTGAAAGGAAGAGACAGATAGACACACGGATGGAGGGAAAGAGAGAATCTTTTATCCATTGATTCATTCTCCAAATACCCACAACAGCCAGGGTTAGGCAGGCCAAAACCAGGAGCCAGGAACTCCATCTGGTTCTTCTAATATGGGTGGCAGGAACTCAATACTTGAGCCACTGTCTGCTGGCTTCCAGGCATATGAGCAGGAAGCTGGAATAAAAGCATGGAGCAGCCAAGACTGAAAACCAGGCACTCTGATTTGGGATGTGGGGGTTCTGAGCAATGGCTCAATCCACCGTACAACAACGCCCACCCTATGACTTCCTATTTGTTTAGCTCACTGTCATGTTTGTATCTTTGAAGTTCTCCCACTAAGCCAATGTTCAGCATAGGAGTATTATATTTACAATACATACTAACATTTTAAAAATTTAATCAAAGCATAACATTAAAAAAACTTTTTTTGAGGCAGAGAGAGAGAAACAGTATGCACTCATCCACTACTTCTCTTTCCAAATGTCTGCATCCAGGAGCTGGGATCTCAATCTAGGCCTCCCGCTTTGGTGGCAGTAAACCAATCACTCGAGCCATCACTACTGCCTCCCAGAGTCCATGTTAGCAAGGAGCTGGAGGCAGGGACTGGAGCTGGAGGCAGGGACCAGAGCTGGGAATCAAACACAGGTACTCTGATATGGGAAGATGTGGGCATCTTAACTGCTAGGCTAAACAACTAACCCAAGGCATAAAATCTTAACCTTCAAGATAGGTACGTGAATATGGCACAATTCTATAAACTCTAAACAGGAAGTCTCATTTAGCCTTTTTTAATCCCTTTTCCTGTCAGCCCAGATGATGGGAATTATTTCCATGTTTGCAAGAATGCAGAGCTTTTCTGTGTGCCCCTCCTCTCTCCTGGTTACCTAAAAGAACCCCACAGTGATGCTATATAAAACAGGCACAAGTATGCATACATACTCCCCATCTCTACCCCCCACAGCAAAAATCCTCAGGGACGTTTTAGAAAACATGGCTGTGCTTTTTTCAAGATATTTTGATCTAAATGTCATCATTAATCAATAGCCTTTCCAAAATTTTGTCCAAACCTGACTCTCCTTCAGTGGCCCACTCACGCTGTGGCAGCGTCACTGAAGTCAGAATGCAGAACACATGCATTCCAGGGAGCTCTGACACAGCCTTCCTAATGAGCAATTCCAGGCATCGGTACTGCCCCATATGCTTTAAAGAGGAAATAAAGGGAGAAAATTTTAAGAACAAAATAAACATATGGAAAACTATTCTTTATCAGTTCAAAATGTCTAAGATTGTGAATATAAAAGAGCTTGGAATGCGTATCCAATAGTACTATATAGCTATCCTCTTCTTCCAACACTGTACCTTAACCACCAAACTAAAATTCCACTCACGTTTGCAACGCATCAGATCCCAAGCACACATATTGAGAAGGCCTGGGAGGTAGGAGTGGAGACTACCCAACCTCACGGGCATAAATGGCAGCACTTAGCAACCCCAAAGCAAACATCAAGTAGCACGGTACCTTCTGGTTAGAAAGGAACACAGCATTGCTTACACATGAATACCACTGGCAAGAATCCATTCCCTTAACAGATGATGCACCAGGGCACCTATTATGTACAAAGTACTGTTCTGGGTGTGATGATGATAAAAAGGTACAACACGCAGCCTCTTTCTACTGAGGGCCCTGTATTCTAGACAGATACAAATGCGAGCAACTATAATTTAAGGCAGCACTTTAAAGGAAGAACAAAATAAAGTGTTCTGGAAATTCTCAGTAGATACAGATCAGTTTTAGTTGGGGAAGATTTCATAGAAATGGCATTTGTGGGGCCAGTGCTGTGGAGTAGCAGGTTAAGCATCCACCTGCAGCACCAGTATCTCATATGGGCTCCGGTTTGAGTCCCGGCTGTTCCACTTCCAATCCAGCTCCCTGCTGATGGCCTGGGAAAGCAGTAAGAAGATGGCCCAAGTGTCTGGGCTCCGCACCCACGTAGAAGACCCAGACAAAGCTCCTGGCTCCAGATTGGCCCAGCTCCAGCCTTTGCAGCCATTTGGAGAGTAAACCAGTGGATGGAGGACCTTTCTCTTTAACTCTGTCTCTCAAGTAAAGGAATGAACAAGGAAGGAAGGAAAGAAGGAGGGAGGGAGAAAATAAATGGTATTTTAGGCCAAGGCAGACAAGAATTAAATAAGACTTTGCAGAAATAGGGAATGGGATAGAAAAACAGATGTGAACATTGGGAAAGGTGTCAAGTTCTACTGTGTTCACACTTTCATGAAGTCACAAAGGAATATTCAAGAAAGACTTTCCAGCAGGCACTGAGGTTTAGATCCAGAGTGCTGCTAAAAGATGTCTGGATTAGGAGTCATCACAGATGGTTAAAACAGTGGCTGAGAAGGTAGGCTATGCAAAGAAAGACTGGCAAAATAAGAGTACCAAATGTAAAGCAAAACACTGGAAACAAACCAACTGTCCATTAGTAGCAACCTGGTTGATAAACTAGGAACACTTATACAATTAAGGACATTATGGGGATGGCACTGAGGCATAGTGGGTAAAAGCTGCCACCTACAGTGGTGGCATCCCCAATGGGCGCTGGTTTGAGTCCCACTTCCAATCCAACTCTCTGCTATGGCCTGAAAAAGCAGTAGAGGATGGTCCAAGTCCTTGGGCCCCTGCACCCACGTGGGAGACCCAGAAGAAGCTCCTGGCTCCTGGGTTCGGATAGGTCCAGCTCTAGCCATTGCCGCCATTTGGGGAGTGAACCAGCAGATGGAAGACCTCCGGCTGTCTCTGTCTCTGTTTATTTGAAAGTCAGAGTTACACAGAGAGAGAAGGAGAAGCAGAGAAAGAGAGAGAGGTCTTCCATCTGCTGGTTCACTCCCCAGTTGGCCGCAATGGCTGGAGCTGCGCCAATCTGAAGCCAGGAACCAAGAGCTTCTTCCAGGTCTTCCCTTGCAGGTGCAGGGGCCCAATGACTTGGGCCATCTTCTACTGGTTTCCCAGGCCATAGCAGAGACTGGATCGGAAGTGGAGCAGCCCAGACATGAACCGGCATCCATATGGGATGCCGGCACTGCAGGCAGCGGCTTTACTGTGGCTATGCCACAGTGCTGGTCCCGGACATTTTATCTTTAAAAATAGACAATATCTCCAAACAGGACTAGCAAGTGATCTAAAGGACTTATTTGCTTGGGGGTGGGGGAGGGTGCACAAAAAAGTATGTATATGTATCCATCCAGATTCTGGTTGGCAAAACTCTTTCACAGTATAAAAATATTGGTGAGGATGTGGCAAACAGAAATCCTAGTGTATTGCCATTGAGACTAGAGCTGGCCACAGCATTCTGGAAAGAAAACTGGTTGTACCTGGGGGAGTATCTCCACGGACCCAGCTAACTCTATTTCAGAAAACCCAGAGGAATTCCTAATGTCCAAATGTGAAGAGCTGCAGAAGATTTGTGGTGTGAGGAACTACAAGGTATTCAGGTGTCCACACATGGGACTGGCTCAGAAAAGAGACAGTGGATACAGGCTATGAATCAAAGATTTGAATCACATGCATTATATCAAAACACTCATTGAAGGCTGGCGCCGCGGCTCACTAGGCTAATCCTCCGCCTTGCGGCGCCGACACACCAGGTTCTAGTCCCAGTTGGGGCACCGGATTCTGTCCCGGTTGCCCCTCTTCCAGGCCAGCTCTCTGCTGTGGCCAGGGAGTGCAGTGGAGGATGGCCCAAGTGCTTGGGCCCTGCACCCCATGGGAGACCAGGATAAGTACCTGGCTCCTGCCATCGGATCAGCACGGTGCGCTGGCCGCAGCGCGCCAGCCGCGGCAGCCATTGGAGGGTGAACCAACGGCAAAAGGAAGACCTTTCTCTCTCTCTCTCACTGTCCACTCTGCCTGTCAAAAAAAAAAAAAAAAAAAAACACACACAACAACAACAACAAAACACTCATTGCAAGAAGCAATTAAAGCTACGGCACCACAATAACCTGCAGAAATGCAAGACGAACACAAAACTCTCAGATTATGTGGGTGTTTCAGCTGGATGGTTAAGATGCTGGTACCCCTGCTATAGCATCTGGGTGAGGTTCCTGACTCAGGCTTGACTCCCGCTTCCTGGGAAGCAGTAGTGGTGGCTCAAGTAATCAGGTTCCCGTTCCTACATGGGAGATCAGGACTGCACTCTTGGCTCTGGCCTCAGTCCAGCCACAGGCACTGCAGGCATTTAGGGAATGAACCATCAGATGGGAGCTGTCTGTCTCTGCTTTTCAAACAACTTTTTTTTTTTTTTTTTTTTTTTTTTTTTTAAGAAAAAGAAGAGTGAATCAAGGATAAGTCTGAGGTTTTTGAGGTGGGCTGAGGGGAGGATGATTATCATTGAGAACAAGAAAATCAACCCCTGATAAATTTCTCTTTCCCTACTGACCTTCGGTATTTCATTTGAACACACAAGATAAACCAAGCATCAGCTGTCTTACTTCACATGAGGGGGCTTTTAAAAGGCTGTGGAACAGTGGAATTAGAAGACGACATGTATATGCTATGAACTTTCTAAAGCCCACTCATGTTTATCCTGAAAACTCAACTTCCTCCGGTGCTCTATCGTCTCACTCCATTCCTGTTCCACCTCTCTGCTTCTGTCTGCAAACTCCTGTTTGGTTTTCATTCCCTTCCCTTCCTCCCAGCATTGTGTGACCATGCCTGCCACCTAGTGGTAGCATGGAGTGAAGAGCGTGGGCCTTATAAAAACCATTTAGAGAAGACAAACAAAAGCACTCTCTATTATGACAAATTACAAATACTTCCCTCACTGATGATAATTATACAGAGAGCTAAGGGAGAAATGGCAGGAAATCTGGGCCAAACCAGTAATATGAACTTTGGCTAAAAATCTGACTGAAAAAATACCCTTGATACTTTGTGGTACGTAATACCGAAAGAAAACAATCGTCACTGCCTCTCACGGATGAATTTTAGTTCATGGAAAACATCTGTGAGGGAATAAGTTCACCACAGGCAACATGAACAAGACACAGAAGAGCTCAGACTTCGACTTTCAATTCTGCCTCATCCAAAAAGCTGTCATTTAACCTCTCGAAGCCCTGTCTGCTACTTATAAAATGTTCCCAAACTGAAGCACTTTTGTAAAGATTAAACAGCTAATAGTGGAAATCAGTTTAAAATTTTAAAAGTAGAGGGAAGTGGTGTCGCTCAGTGGGTTAACCTGCCCCTTGGGACGCCCACATCCTAGCACACAGTGCTTGCCTTGTGTCCCACCTCCACTTCTGATGTAGCTTCTTGCTAGTGCACACCCTGGTAGGCGGCAGTGTTGGCTCAACTAGTTAGGCCCCTGCCACCCTTGTGAAAGACCTGGATTGAGCCCCCAGCTTAAGCCTTGCCAAATCCTGGCTATGGAGGGTGTGAGGAGAGTGAGCCTGGGGATGGCAGCTCTATCTGCCTTGCAAATAAATAAAGATAAATAAACTTTAAAAACAAAAAACCTGCAGAAGTTATTAAGAGTTGTCTGGAACAGAAACTTGAAAGAACGGTGGAAACTGGACAAATACGAATGACACTAGAAGAGACAATAGCAATATTCCTGGCCTGGAGTTGAAGGATGCCCAGGTCAGAGCCATAGATCTTGCTGGCACGAAGCTGAAAAGCCCTTCACTCGGCTCAGCTTCCAAAGTAGGGTCAGTAACATTGCAGGCAGAAGATGCCACCTGCCTTTACCTGGCCGGCTCTCCTCCCAGGCCAGCGAGGTAATGGAAGTCAACAGGGTGCCTTCCCCAAGGAGGTTCATACCCCATGTGAAGAGATGGACAGGTCTGGGCCTCACAACTGACAAGGCCTTAAAGCTCACCAGATCATTATTAGGCCTCTTCTATCAGGTTCTATGCCTCTCAATTGGAAAACTTACTTGTGTTTAGATAGCAGCTCTCTTAGTTTCTCCAATAATGACTCCGTCCTTTGTTCTAGACCTTATCTAGACCACTTGGGGCCTCATTCCTTTGTAATCATAGCCCCCACTCTAACATCAATGGCTCTACTACCAATCTGTGTGTATTGATGGCCCTCTCTCCCACTTAATGCTGTATGATTGTTCAGAATTTCTCTATAGATAAACCCCTCTACCCACAAAAGATGAGTGGCCTTTCTCCCAGTCTTGGTTGGGATCAACTTTAAACCATGTCCATCAAAAAGTCTTCACAAGGATCCAGATACCCCGCCCCCCTCCCATTTCTTCTCCTCTATGAAATCCTCTCATTACTTGGTTAATGCCTCTCTTGGGATCATTGGTTGCTATTCTCACCCTTTTAGACTACTGTGTCTGTTTAAGTGTTTACAGGGATTGATAATGGAATAAACCAACTACTGTTACAAAGATATACTTGGCTCCCCATCCAGGAGACAGCGGCTTGAGTCATCACCCCATGCCAGCAGAGAGTACTTCGTCACCCCATGTCAGCAAGAAGTAGCTCTAAACATAGATCATCATCCCTCTAGCTCTCCTGGACTTTTGGGGCTTGCTTTATAAAAAAAAAAGCGGGGAATGTTAGTAAAATGTCACAATCTTATCTATGGCACAATCTACACCCTGGCTATCATCCTAGGCTCTAGCTCCCACCACCACTGCTGGAAGCCAGGTGGCCACATGGCCCAACCACCAGTGTCAGCTCTACCCCCATCCTATTGGGATTCGCTGCTCCTACTTCCCTGCCCGAGCCCCAGCAAAGGTTTAACAAGACCTGCTCCTGAACATGTGGCTCTCAATCTCTTTCTCTCTTGATCTCTCTAACGCTCTTCTTCTCTCTTTTCCTTCTTCGCCCCTTCCCTCTGATCTGTCAGGTTTCCCCACCAATAAACCCTTTCCCTTGGGAAAAAAAAAAAAAGGAACATTCATAGCATATTTTCATTAAGTAACCTTTTGATGGAAAAGGGAGCAACACTGAAGTTATACTGTGAATCTCCTCGTACATCAAACTAAGAAAAATTAACAGAGGATTCTGCATTGGAAGTGGATGATATATAGCAATCTTGAAATTTTAACTTGAGTTTTCTAAATTTAAAGTTTTTTAAGAATATTATTTACTGGGGTCAGCATTGTGGCATAGTAGGTTAAACCTCAGCCTGTGATGCCAGCATCCCACATGGGCATCGGTTCGAGACTCAGCTGCTCCACTTCCGATCCTGCTCTCTGCTATGGCCTGGGAAAGCAGTAGAGGATGGCCCAAGTCCTTGGGTCCCTGTACCCACGTGGGATACCCCGAAGAAGCTCCTGGTTCCTGACTTTGGATCGACGGCAGCTCTGGCCATTGCAGCCAACTGGAGAGTGAACCATCGAATGGAAGACCTCTCTCTCTCTCTCTCTCTTTCTCTCTCTCTCTGCCTCTTCTCTCTCTGTGTAACTCTGACTTTCAAATAAATAAATAAATCTTAAAAAAAAAAAAAAAATCAAAAAGGAAAAGGAGAAAGCAAAATTGTACACTTAGAATGAAGTGACAAAAGGGCTACCAATGACAGTCTTAGATTCCCTGAGATGCCTTGAATATAATAAACATTAAAATACTTACCAATAAGAAGACTTTTTAGTCTTCTATAGTCTTCTGTTGCATCAAAATCATCACCAGCAAATATCAACATGGGTTTCGTGCCCTCAGGACATTTACTATTCTATAAAATAAAAAAAATCACTTAATTATCAAAGTCTAAACTGTTTTATATGCTGCCTTTAAAGCAATCCGGGGACAAGTATCTGGTGCAGAGGTTAAAGTATTTCTTGGGATGCCTGCATCCCATATCAAAATGCCTGGAATGGAGTCCTGGCTCCACGCCCAATTCCAGCTTCCTGGGAGGCAGCAGGTGATGGCTCAAGTACTTGGGTCCCTACCACCTATGAGGGAGACCTTGTTTGAGTTTCCAGCTGTTCTGAATTTGGCTTGGCCCAACCCTGGTTTCTGTAGGCATTCAGGAAGTAAACCAACAGATGGGAGATCTGTCTCTCTGCTTTTCAAATAATAATAATAATAATAAAAATACGATAGAGATCATGGCATAGCAGGTTAAACAGCCATTTAGGATGTCAGCATCCAATGTCAGATTGTAGAACAGAGTCCCAGCTTCTCTGCTTCTGATCCAGTTTCCTGCTAACGTACACTTTAAGAAGCAGCAAGTGAGGCTCAAGTACTTTGGTACCTGGTACCCATGTGGAAGTAACAAATGGAGTTCCTGGTTCCTAGCTTCAGGTTGGCCCAGCCTAGGATGTTCTGAGTATTTGGGGAGTGAATCAATAGATGGAAAATCTCTCTGCCTCTCCCTCCCAATCACACTGCCTTTCAAATAAATAAATAAATCCTAAAAAAAAAAGTTAAAAAGCACATTTTATTAACTTTCTTAAAACTATGTCTGCAAATACTGACTTCAGATTTTAAAAGAGATGGGATTTGGGGCTGGCGCTGCAGCTCAGTGGGTTAAAGTCCCAGCCTGCATCACAGGCATCCCATGTGGATGCTGGTTCGAGTCCCAGCTACTCCTCTTCTGATCCAACTCTCTGCTATGGCGTGGGAAAGCAGTAGAAGATGGCAAAAGTGCTTAGGTCCCTGCACCCACGTGGGAGACCTGGAAGAAGCTCCTGGTTCCTGGCTCAGCTCTGGCTGTTGAGGAGTGAACCAGCGGAATGGAAGATCTCTCTTTCTCTCTCTGCCTCTCCTCCTCTCTCTGTATAACTCTGACTTTCAAATAAATAAAATAATTTAAAAAAAAAAGATGGGATTTTTTAACCATATAGATTGATTATATTGAAAAATAATAATCTGTTCTATTCACCTTCATTACTGTAGGATGTCTGCATCCTTATGGCAGTGCCTAGGTTCAAGTTCCAGATCCACTCCCAATTCCAGCTCCCTGCTAACACACACTCTGGTGGACAGCAGGTGATGGCTACCCACCCACATAGGAGTGGGTCCCTCTCACCCGTATAGGAGACCGGGAGTGAATTCCTGGCTCCTGGCCCAGTCCAGGCTATTGTGGGCAACTGGGAAAGGAATCAGCGGACCGACATCTATGTCACCATCTCTCTTGGCCTCTCAAATAAAAATAAATAAAAAAGCTACACTTGCAAAAAGCCACAAAACAAACCCAAACATACAAATGAAAACAACTGAAAATAGCCTGCCTCCCAGTACTAAAACAAATTAATTTGCAGGAAAAAATTTGATTTATAGCACTGTGCCTTTACTGTCATATCACATCAAGCTTTTTTTTTTTTTTTTTTTTCTGAGAGGTAGAAAGAGAAAGATTGCTGATTTATTCCCTAAGAGTATTTGTAAATGACAGCTAACTAAACTATCAACTAGTCATTTACATGGGAAGCAACATAACTGTATACAAGCTATAGAAATACGGGCAAATCCTTAGCTGGCAGGAGTGAAACTTTTTATAAATGTATTCTGGGGGCCGGCGCTGTGGTTCAGTGGGTTAAATTCCCAACTGCAGTGCCAGCATCCCAAATGGGCAGCAGTTTGAGTCCCGGCTGCTCTACTTCCAATCCAGCTCCCTGCTAATGTGCCTGGGAAAGCAGTGGAAGACGACCCAAGTTTTTTCAGTTCCTGCACCCACATGGGAGATCTGGAGGAAGCTCCTGGTAGTATGGACATTTCAATATTAATCTTCCAATCCACGAACATGGAAAATTTTTCCATTTTTTTGTGTCTTAATTTCTTTAATATTTTATAATTTTCATAATAGAGATTTTTTTACTTCCTTGGTTAGGTTTGTTACAAAGTATTAAATTTTTTTTGTAGCTATTGTGAATGAGATTGATCTTAGAAGTTCTTTCTCAGCCATGGCATTGTTTGTGTATACAAAGACTACTGATTTTTGTGTGTTAATTTCATATCCTGTCATTTTACCAAACTCTTTAATGAGTTTCAACAGTCTCTTAGTGGAGTCCTTTGGATCCCATATATATATATATGGGATATATATATATATATATATATAATCATCATCTCATCTGCAAATAGGGATAATCTGACTTCCTCCTTTCTCATTTGTATCCCTTTGATTTCTTTTTCTTGCCTAATGGCTCTGGTTAAAACTTCCAGGACTATATTGAATAGCAATGGTAACAGTGGGCATCCTTGTCTGGTTCTGGATCTTAATGGGGATGCTTCCAACTTTTCCCCATTCAATAAGATGCTGGCTGTGGGTTTGTCATAAATTGCCTTGATTGTGTTGAGAAATGTTCCTTTGATGCCCAATTTGCTTAAGGCTTTCATCATGAAAGGATGTTGATTTTATCAAATGCTTTTCTGCATCTACTAGAATAATCATAAGGTTTTTATTCTTCAGTTTGCTAATGTGATGTATCATATTTATTGATTTACAAATGGTGCACCATCCCTGTGTAGCAAGGATAAATCCCACTTAGTCCCAGTGAATGATCTTTCTGATGTGTTGTTGGATTAAATTAGCCAGTATTTATTAAGGAGTTTTGCATCTATGTTCATCAGGGATATTGGTCCTTAGTTCTCTTTCTCAATTGTATCTTTTTCAAGTTTAGGAATTAAGGTGATGCTGACTTCACAGGAGGATTCCCTCCCTTTCAATTGTATTTCACCACCTTGGAAGTGGAAGAGAAGGGGCAGAGGGCTTGAGGGTGTACCTACAGCCAGTGCTCAGGCCCACCCAGCTGGAGGCTAAACTAGCAACAGTGGCAAAGATGAAATGGAGATCTGTATACAACACCAGAGGAAAACAGTAATATGATGGTGTCCATCATAAGCACCACAGTTTAAGCTTTCTAGTATGTTCTCATCACTGATAAGCATATTCACCTATGTTACCTCATCTGATGTTGTTATATATTTTATGCTTCACTACAAAAGGTCATGGAAGTCATCAGCTAATCAGGTCACAAATGTCACCTAAAAGGCCAAGCCAGGCCTCCTCCCCAAGTATTCTGCTTCTACATCCAATCCTGCGGCACTGTTCTGCCCTATACCTGGGGAAGATGGGCTGAATGACTAAATGGGATATGGTAAAGGCCTTTTTCAAACCTATAGGATAAGAATATTTAAGAATTCTAATAAACCTGGAGGTATCTCCCATTTTTAGAAGATAGCTGGGGAAAGGACTGATAATATATTTGCTACAATTTATTTTTAACTATACCATGAGCCTGAAAAACCCATAAATGGGGCCAAACACCTAGAATGGCAGATGAAAGGCCCACATCCCATATCAGAGTGTGTGTTCAAGTCCTGGCTCCACACTCAGTTTCAGCCTCCTGCTGATGCCTAACCCAGGTAGGCAACAGGTGATGACACAAGTCACCAGCTTAGGTCCTTGCCACCCACATGAAAGACCTGGACTGAATTCTTGGCTCCTGGGCATTTGAGGGGTGAACCAGCTGATGGGAATTCTAAAAATAAAATAAAATAATTTCTAAAAGCCCATAAACTGACAATAGTTACACATTTTCCATTCTAACAGTTTCCTTTCTCTCAAATCCCTTGAGTCCTAATCTTGGTTATACTAACTACGTGTGACTCTAGGTCACCAATGAAACCTCTCTGAGCCTCAATCTCCAAATCTAAGCTGCAGGACAAATTACTTCAGCCTCACCCAGCATGGCTATGAGTCCAAGTCAAATATATTTGCTGGGACAGACGGAGCCAGAAGCAGAGTTCTGAGGGAGCAGTTGTTTAATTTGTAACCAAAAGCTGAATTAGGACACTCTTCCTGCTATTTTTACTACTACTTACTACTTTCTATTCCATAATCCCTTTCAAACAAGGCAGATACAAGCCCCAAGGAGAGCTGAGCTACCCAATCATTTGCTAATGGCCAAAATATTGTCAGACCATCTTGGATTGAAAATAGGGCTCAAACTGAAAATTCTGGTATTTGTGAGATTCCTTAAAATAGATGCTGTGATAATGCAGATGGAGGGGATAGCACTTTCAGCCCTGGGGCTAGATAAGATTTAGGAAGCCGTCTGAAGTCCACCTGCCAAAAGACTCACATGTATTATATGCTACATATAAACTCCTCTTTCAGAGTTACAGTAAAGGGCCAGGTATCTGGTGCAGCAGTTAAACGCCACTTGGGATGCCTGCATTCCATACTGGAGCGCCTGGTTCAAGTCCCACTCTGCTGTCCATTTCAGCCTCCTGCTAACACGCAACCTAGGAGGCAGCGGATGATGGCTCAGGATGCTGGGTCCCTGCCACCCTGAGGGAGGCCCAGATTCAGTTCCCAGTGCTTGCTTTCAGCCTGCACCAGCTCCGGCTATTACAGGCATTTGGGGAATGAGCCTGTGGATCTTCCTGGCTCATTCACTCTCTGTCTCTCTGCTTTTCAAATAAATGAAAATTTTCTAAAAAGATAAAGGTTAAAATAAAGTTGTATTTTTATCTTAGAGCATGCCAGAATAAAAAAACAAAGTCCTTTATACACAAAATACTATTAGTATTCTTTATTGCAAGAAGTCACCAATGGCCAAAAGCAACACTGCAAAGTGTTTTTTGTTTTTTATCATCAGTATCTTACCTTAATATCTTTTAGAGAGACAAACTTCTCAATTCCTAATTCAATCATATCCAGCACGTGGTAGTCATACATACGACCTAGAAGAAAAATACATTTTAAGCATGTTTTTTCCCAGTTGCCTACATGAACCTACTTACCTGCACATTCACAATGACCTAATAACTTTGCTCTTTGCTTTCTTGCTATACAAGATAGCAGTTTAGATAGAGTTTTCAACTCTATCTAAAATGCTGTTAGGACAGCAGTCACAGAAGTGATTTTAGCGATCATTCAGTATGACTCCTTATTTTATAGAATAACTGAAAGGCACGGCTGTTAGGGCTTGCCTGTGCCAGATCCAATCTCAACAGACACAGAAAAGGATTTTTTTTTTTTTTTAAGGTCTTCCTTCCATTGGTTCACCCCACAAATAGCCGCTATGGCCAGAGCTACGCCGATCCAAAGCCAGGAGCCAGGTGCTTCCTCTTGGTCTCCCACACGGGTGCAGGCGCCCAAGCACCTGGCCATCCTCCACTGCCTTCCTGGGCCACAGCAGAGAGCTGGACTAGAAGAGGAACCACCAGGACTAGAACTCGGTGCCCATATGGGATGCCAGCACCGCAGGCGGAGGATCAACCAAGTGAGCCCCCGGCAAGGATTCTTTTACGAGTTTATTTATTCAACAGATATTGACTAAGGAAGGATTAATTCATGTTGGGGAGAGGTTATTTTATTTTCCCTTAACTCTACACACACACACAGACACACACATATGCAAGAGTACTTTAGAATCAAGGGAAATATGAGACTAAAGTATTTATTTTGGTCCCCCAAAAATCAAATCCATACAGTTTTTTCAGAATATGCATCTCCTACGTACTTTCTGAAGACCTCTTGTATGTGTCAGACATGTACATACACCCACATGTACTAACGCATGTCTATCGCCTATCAGAAAACTATCTAGGGGCTGGCGTCGGGCACAGTGGGTTAAACTGCAAGCTGCACTACTGGCAGCCCATATGAACACCCGTTTGGTTTCTGCCTGCTCCACTTCCAATGCAGCTCCTTGCTCATGTGCCTGGAGAGCAGCTGACGATGTCCCAAGTCCTTGGGCCCCTGCCACCAACAGGGAATTCCCAGATGGAATTCCAGGCTCCTGGCTTCAGCCTGGTCCAGCCCTGGCCATTGTAGTCATTTGGGGAGTGAACCAGATGACAGAAGATCTCCATCTCCATCTCGCCCTTCTTGTTCTGTAACTCTGCTTTTCAAATAAATAAATAGTTTATATTTTATATCTTTTTAAATATTTATTTACTTACACTTACTTGAAAGGCAAAATTACAGAGTGGTAGAGGCTGAGTGAGGTCTTCCATCCACTGATTCACTCCCCAAATGGCCATAATGGTTGGAGCTGAGCTGATCTAAAGCCAGGAACCAGAAGCTTCCTCCGGGTCTCCCATGCAGGGAGACCCAAGCACCTGGGCCATCTCCACTGCTTTCCCAGGTACATCAGCAGAGAGCTAAATAGAAGTGGAGCAGCTGGGACTCGAACTGGCACACACAAGGGATGCCAGCACTGCAGGTGGCGGCTTTACCTACTACGCAACAGCACCAGCCCCATAAATAAATCTTTTGGAGCAGCTGGGACTCGAACTGGCACACACAAGGGATGCCAGCACTGCAGGCGGCGGCTTTACCTACTACGCAACAGCACCAGCCCCATAAATAAATCTTTAAAAAGAAAAAAAATATACATATAGGGGGCAACTGTATGGCACAGCAGGTTATACTACTACTTGTGAGACTGGAATCCATGTGTGTTGGTTCAAGTCTCATCTGTTCTGCTTCTGATCCAAGTTGCTGCTAATGCACCTGGGAAGGCAGAAGATGGCATAAGCACTTGGGACCCTGCCACCCACATGAGAGACTCAGATGGTGTTCTAAGCTCCTGGCTTTGGCCTGGGTCAGCCCTTGCCATTAAAACTATCTGAGGAGTGAGACAGAAGATGTAAGATCTTTCTCTGTCTCTGTCCCTCCTTCTCTGTCATTCTTACAAATAAATCTTTAAAAATTCAGGCTGGTGTTGTGGCATAGCTGGTAAAGCCACTACTTGTAATGCCAGCATCTCATATGGGCACTGGTTTGTGTTCTGGATGCTCCACTTACAATCCAGTTCCCTGCTAATGTAGTGGGACTTGGGAAAGAAGTGGAAGATAGCCCAAGTGTTTGGGTCCCTGCCACCCAAGTGGAGAGATCAAGATGAAGCTCCTGGCTTCTGGCCCAGTGCTGGCTGGGGAGTGAACCAGCAAATGGAAGATCTCTCTCTCTCTCCTTCTCTCTGTAATTCTTTTTTTTTTTTTTTTTTTTTTAAGATTAATTCATTTATTTGAAAGGCAGAGTTGCAGAGGCAGAGGCAGAGAGAGATGTCTTTCACCCCCTGGTTCACTCCCTAAATGGCTACATCAGCTGGAGTTGGGCCAATTTGAAGCTAAGAGCAAATTGGATTGGAAATGGAGCAGCCAAAACTCGAACTGGCACCCATGAGATGCTGGCACTTCATCTGGC
This sequence comes from Oryctolagus cuniculus, assembly GCF_964237555.1. Lineage (NCBI taxonomy): Eukaryota > Metazoa > Chordata > Mammalia > Lagomorpha > Leporidae > Oryctolagus > Oryctolagus cuniculus. The sequence continues at coordinate 60,624,324 of NC_091436.1, forward strand.
TGCTTTACCTGCTATGTCACAGCACCTGCCCCTGTAACTTTGACTTTCTAAATAAGCAAATAATTTTTTTTTTTTTTTTTTTTTTTTTTTTTTTTTTTTTTGGACAGGTAGAGATATAGACAGTGAGAGAGAAAGAGAGAAAGGTCTTCCTTCTGCTGGTTCACTCCCCAAATGGCCGCTAAGGCCGGTGCTGTGCCGATCCGAAGCCAGGAGCCAGGCGCTTCTTCCTGGTCTCCCATGCAGGTGCAGGGGCCCAAGCACCTGGGCCATCCTCCACTGCCTTCCCGGGCCACAGCAGAGAGCTGAACTGGAAGAGGAGCAACCGGGATTAGAACCCGGCACCTATATGGGATGCCGGCGCCGCAGGTGGAGGATTAACCAAGTGAGCCACGGCACCGGCCCCTAAGCAAATAAACCTTTAAAAATAAATATACAATAAAATAAAACGGGGCCAGTGTTGTGGTACAGGAGGTTAACCAATTCTTGCAATGCTGGCACCCCATTTAGGAGTGTCAGTTTGTGTCTAAGCTACTCTGCTTCCCATCCAGCTCCCTGCTAATGTGCCTGGGAAAGCAGCAGAGCATAGCTCAAGTATCTGGGATCCTGTCAGTCAAGTGGGAAATCTGGACGGAGTTCCAGGCTCCTGGAATCCATCTGGACCAACCCAGCCATTTCAGCCATTTGGGGAATGAACCATCATGAAAGCTGGCGTCTTTCTCTCTGCCTATGAATTAAATCTGAAAAAAACATATCTATGACTTGAAGTAAGGTAATTTGCCCCCAATCTCAGTGGACACACGACATGTGGGAACTTAGTGAGACTCAGCATAAGCTGCACGTACAACTGAGTAAATGGGTGGAGGTGAGAGCACCAAGAGGCCACACTCTACTTAAACCACAACTTGCTTCCAACAGAGACACAAGGCAGACAACCAAGGAAAGGAACTCTTTCAAATTCCTTCTTACTGGCGCTCTTTCCTTGAATTGGTGAATTATATGTATATGCCTCACTCTTCACCTGGAGACAGGTAGATTAATAAGTAACTTTATTCAAGGCCAGAAGGTAAAATAAAGAAAGCAAAAATCCATGGGGCCAGCGCTGCGTTGTAGTGGGTAAAGCCGCCACCTGAAGTGCTAGCATCCCATATGGGCACTGGTTTGAGTCCTGGCTGCTCCACTTCCGATCCAGCTCTCTGCTGTGGCCTGGGAAAGCAGTAGAAGATGGCCCAAGTCCTTGGGCCCCTGCACCCGCGTGGGAGACCCGGAAAAAGCTCGTTGTGGCCATCTGGGGAGAGAACCAGTGGATAGAAGACCTCTCTCTCTCTCTCTCTCTCTACCTATCTCTCTGTAACTCTTTCAAATAAATAAATAAAAATAAAGAAAGAAAGAAATGACACTTACCCAGAACTAGATTATTAGGTCGCTTCTTATTATGAGAACCAAACATGAATAAAGAACAATCTGACTTCTTTGAAAAGAATTCCTATAAAATCAATGAAATCCCATTTAGTCAATGCATAAATATAGGAATCTTAAGAATCTTGCCTCTAAACCTGAAAAAATATATCAGGTTTGTTTATCAGTAGTTTACGAAGACTTAATATAACTAAATAGAAATACAGAGAGGAAAATTACTAGCCTCAATGGCACAGCTTAGCATACATTTAAAGTATACATGGATACATAGGGGCAGGCATTTGATACAACAGTTAATATACTGCTTGGGCTGCTTGTATCACATATCCGAGTGCCTGGGTTTGAGTCCCAGCTACTCCACTTCCAATTCCAGCTTCTTGCTAATGCATACCTTGGAGGCAGCAGGTGATGGCTCAAGTACCTGGGTTCCTGCCACTCACTTGGGAGACCTTAACTGAGATCAAAGTTCCGAGCTTCAGTTTGGGCCAGTCCTGGCTACTGTAGACACTTGAATAATCAATCAGTCAGTCTCTGCCTTTCAGTCACAGAAATGATATTAGAAATGAGAGTAAATTGGCCTGCGCCGCGGCTCAATAAGCTAATCTTCTGCCTGTGGCGCCGGCACACCGGGCTCTAGTCCCGGTCGGGGTGCCGGATTCTGTCCCGGTTGCCCCTCTTCCAGGCCAGCTCTCTGCTATGGCCCGGGAGTGCAGTGGAGGAAGGCCCAAGTGCTTGGGCCCTGCACCCGCATGGCAGACCAGGAGAAGCACCTGGCTCCTGGCTTCGGATCAGTGCAGTGCACCAGCCGCAGCACACGAGCCGCAGTGGCCACTGGGGGTTGAACCAACAGAAAAAAGGAAGACCTTTCTCTCTGTCTCTCTCTCTCACTGTTCACTCTGCCTGTCAAAAAAAAGAAAAAAGAAAAAAAAAAAAAAAGAAGAAAAGAAAAGAAATGAGAGTAAATTAAAAAGGAAAGGAAGTAAAGAAATTATAAAAAATTAAAAATCAAGAACACATAAATATATATAACGGGCCTACATGAATTTATCAATATGATATTTTCAGATATCTGTATCACATTCAGGAGTTTGTAACACTTACAGCTACTTTTCACGGCTACCTGCATCCAAACAGGAGTCCTGACCTAGCACTTCCACACCACCCCAGCTGTGAGTAGACCCACAGCAGGTCGGTTGACTGGCAGGTCTGTGATACTCCAGCTCCCATTCAACTCTCAGAAGTACTGACTTCAATTACAGATTGAAGAGGAGCATATGTGTAAGTTTAGGGTTCCAATTCTAGACAGTTCCTTTTATGCTACACTCTCTACATCCCATACTTTCATTCGATTTATTGAGATCAATTTTAGTGCCATGTGTTCTAGTACAAAAACCAGCTGGAAAGCTTCAATTAATGACAAAAAACTTAAAAAAGAGATGGAACAGCTAGAAACCTCAGCTTTTCTCCCTGGGTACAAGACATTCAGAAGGGCAGGCCCCTGGACTTTGGCTACCATTCACCCCCGTGTCCAAGCAGAAGAACTCCCAGCTAAGGCGATAAGGTCAGAGTCCAGAATTCCATTTGCTGTGGCCTCTGGACAAATTAGCCTTCCTGAGAATTAATTTTATCATCAGGGACAAAAACCTACAAGGACTACATGAATGTCATATGTGACTGTACCTTATATATGTCAGGTACAAACTAAGTGTTCAAAAATATTTACTATCTACATCAATGGAAATGTTTTCTTAAAATTTTTTAACATTCTCATGCTATGATTAGCACCCCAAAGCTTCCATAAAACGTCCTTCAGTTTTTCTCCACAAAGTCTGCTTATTTGTTAAAATCCTAGAGCAGAGTAGTCAAAAATTATCTGTAAAATGCCAGACAGAGGCCGGCGCCACAGCTCAATAGGTTAATCCTCCACCTAGCGGTGCCGGCACACCGGGTTCTAGTCCCATTCAGGGCGCCAGATTCTGTCCCGGTTGCCCCTCTTCCAGGCCAGCTCTCTGCTATGGCCCGGGAAGGCAGTGGAGGATGGCCCAAGTGCTTGGGCCCTGCACCCCATGGGCGGCCAGGAGAAGCACCTGGCTCCTGCCATCGGAGCAGCGCGGTGCACCAGCCGCAGCGCGCTGGCCACGGCGGCCATTGGAGGGTGAACCAACGACAAAGGAAGACCTTTCTCTCTGTCTCTCTCTCTCACTGTCCACTCTGCCTGTAAGTAAGTAAGTAAGTAAGTAAGTAAGCAAGCAAGCAAGCAAGAACGAACGAACGAACGAACGAACGAACGAACGATTTTGATTTCATGGGCCTCATACAAACAGGGTTTTCGTCCAAAGACAGTTTGCTTCTACCAACTCCTGTTCTAATACACCAAAGCACATTTTCAAGACTGTGGTTAAAGAAATGTGTGATGAGGAAGATCAGAAGGAAGTGAATCACGTTTACAACACAACCACTCTACCCATGGCCACTGTGAGCTCTGGAGGTCTGAGACTTATTATTGTCAATGAAATATACTCTGTATTTCTGCATCTGGAAGGTAGAAGTTCAGAGAGGGCATGTCATGTTAACACTGGACTGGAATAGTAGTACTGCAGGAAGAGAGTGCTGCAGATTTCACAACGCAATACTGCTACAAAGTGGTACTTCACCACAGCATTATGATGGCATGAAACAAAATAAGCCCTTGATTAAGTGGTATATGGAGGAGAGAGAAGTCTGGGATATTTATATTTTCATGACTCTACAGCAAATGACTATGAAAAACCATGACATTAAAATGAAAGTGTTTTTTTAAAAAAATGAATAAAATTTATTTTTCTAATATTTGTCAATATAATTTTCTTTTTTAAAAAATGTTTATTTATTTTTATTTATCTGAAAGGCAGAGAGACAAAAGAAACAAAGAGCTTCTTCCATCTGCTGGTTTATGCCCCAAATGGCCAACAATAGCATGGGCCAGGCCAGGCTGAAGCCAGGTGGCAGAAACTCCATTCGGGTCTCCCCTGGGCAGTGGATGATGATCCAAGTACTTGGGCCAGTGCCATCCAAGCAGAACATGATGGAGTTCCTGGCTCCTGGCCCTGGCCTTGTTCAAAGCCAGCTGTTGCAGTCATTTGATCAGTAGATGGAACAGTGCCTTCCCTGTCTCTCCCTCTTCCCCTCTGTCATTCTGTCTTTCAAGTAAATAAACAGGGGCCAGCTCTGTGGCGCAGTAGGTTAATTCTCCGCCTGCAGCGCCGGCATCCCATATGGGCGCTGGTTCTAGTCCTGGCTACTCCTCTTTCAAACCAGCTCTCTGCTGTGGCCTGGGAAAGCAGTAGCCAAGTCCTTGGGCCCCTTCACCAGTGTGGGAGACCGGGAGGAAGCACCTGGCTCCTGGCTTCGGATCGGCGCAGCTCCGGCTGTTGTGGCCATCTGGGGAGTGAACCAATGGAAGGAAGACCTTTCTGTCTCCTTCTCACTGTCTGTAACTTTACCTCTCAAATAAATAAAAAATAAATAAATAAATCCTTAATGAAAAAGAAAACACAACAAATCAAGGCATACTGCCAGGTATTATGTAACCATAAAAGGAAAAATAAAATTTCTATAATAATCTTCCTTTTGATAATTCATTAATTATGCAGCACTTAAAATGGAACTCAGTTTTTAAAAATTCAATAAATATGATTGCAGGCATTAAATAATACACTTACTAACCATAGTGAAATGAGCTATGGTATATTTTTGAAAGTATAAAGGTTTTATTTTTCCTATATTTCACATCAAAATTCTTTCATACAGGATGATTATTTCTAATGCAAAAAATCTCAAATTAGGAGTACAATAGGAATTAGTCTAAATAATCACTTTCATGTGCCTTTTTTTTTTTTTTTTTTTTTGACAGGCAGAGTGGACAGTGAGAGAGACAGCGAGAAAGGTCTTCCTTTTTGCCATTGGTTCACCCTCCAATGGCTGCCATGGCAAGCGCGCTGCAGCCGGCGCACCGCACTGATCCGAAGCCAGGAGCCAGGTGCTTCCTCCTGGTCTCCTATGCGGGTGCAGGGCTCAAGCACTTGGGCCATCCTCCACTGCCTTCCCGGGCCATAGCAGAGAGCTGGCCTGGAAGAGGGGCAACTGGGACAGAATCCAGCACCCCGACCGGGACTAGAACCCAGTGTGCAGGAGCCGCAGGCAGAGGATTAGCCTATTGAGCCACAGCGCTGGCCCATGCGCCCTTAAATCAGATTCTTATACTTACCAGTGATGTCTGATCTTCAAATGGTCTTGTAATATTTTTCCTAAGAATATTAAAAAAGTGACAATTTAAAAAATCTTAATAAGTAAACATAATTAATGTATTAAATAAAAGATAATTTTATATTCAGATTAATACATTTAAAAACTGGAAGAATATTCATTCATTCAAATACTTATTTAGTGCCCATTATATGCCAGACACACTTACAGAAGCTAGAGATATTATGTTAAATAAGATACTTGCTTTCCTGGAGCTTATATTTTAGTGGAAAAATAAATAATTCCAAAAAGTAATAACTGGGGTGGGCATTTAACCTAGCATTAAAAGAAGCCTGTTAAGACTTCCAGACCCTGGACAGGCAGGGCCTCCACTAAGCCCCTAATACGCAGGAAGCAGCTACAGAAGAGATGACTCTACATCCATCAACATCCCTTAGGATTAAGGGAATGGAGTCTCTGAGGGAAGAATGTTGTAAGTAAGCATACAGAATAAAATTGATCAGGTTTGTGAACTGGATTACCCTGCCTTCAGCACGCCCCTGTGTGACCTCATGCCCCTACCTGGCCACACCTGTGCCCCCACCAGCCAATCAGGTTAATTAACCACTCCCCTTTGGAAGTGAATTAAAAGCCTGGGACAGGATGTGCCCAGCCCTTTTTTCCTCTTTGGCTTCTTGCCATTGTGGACTGGCACAGCCCCTGCACCTCCAGGGTGTGTGGCCTTTGGGCCACCTGCCCCATGCTTCCTGGCCTAGATGCTCCTCCATGTTGCTGGCTCCTGGTACTCGGTATAAATCAGATTTACCTCTCTCCTATAGATAGAGCCCTCACTTTCTTATGCATTTTTCCTCACTGAATAAAAGCTTAAAAATGAAAAAAATAAAAAATAAAAGAAAGGAAGCATGTTAAGACACATGCTGTGGGACAGGAATTGTGGTGCAACAGATTAAGCCACGGCTTGGGATGCCCACATTCCACATTATAACACTAGTTCAAGTCCTGGCTACTCAGCTTCCAACCCAGCTCCCTGTTAATGAGCCTTGGAAGCAACAGATGATGATGATGACTCAAGTACTTGAGTTCCTGCCATCCACCTGAAGATCCAGAGGGAGTTCCTGGTCCTGACTTCAACCTGGCTCAGCCCAGCTATTGTAGGCATTTGGGGAGTCAATCAGTGGATGGAAGATCTCTCTGTGTGTGTATGCATGTTTGTCTTCAGTCTGCCTTTCAAACAAATACATCTTTAAGGAAAAATAAGATGTTTGCTGTCCCTCATCAGAGCACCTGGGTTTGGTTCCCAGCTCTGGCTCCTAACTCCACTTTCATGCTGATGTGGACTCTGGGAGGCAGCAGGTAATGGTAGTGGAGCAAGTAATTAGTAATTACATGGGAATCCTGGATTGGGTTCCCAGCTCCTGAATCTGGCCTGGTCCAGCCAAAGGTCCTGCAGGCATCTGGGAAGTGAACCAGTGAATGGGGGTTCACTCTTTCTCTCTGAAATACTTGTTGTTATTGTTGTTAAAAAAAAAAAGAAGCAAAGTAGGGGCTGGCATTGTAGCACAGCAAGTTAAGATGCTGCTGGCGACATTAGCATCCCATATGGGCTTCAGTTTGAGTCCCAGCTGCTCCACTTCTGGTCCGCCTCCCTGCTAATGACCTGGGAAGGCAGCAGAAGATGGTCCAAGTATCTGGGCTCCTGCACCTACATGGGAAACTCGGATAGAGTTCCAAACTCCTGGCATCAACCTGGCCCAGGGCTGGCTGTGTGCATCTGGGGAGTGAACCAGTTTTTCACCCTTTTTTTGGGGGGTGGGGGGCGGAGGGGTGAGGGTAAGTGGAAACCAGTCCCGATCAACTAACTTACTCTAATTGTGGCTGACAGTTCTGGAGAAGTTGGAAAGAGTTGGATTTTTTTTTTGTCCCCTCTCCCCTCAACGGGGCAGACAAGTGCCACTAGGTACTTTATAAACACATGATTTGGGGGTTCAAGCAAGAACTCAGAGATAGTCAAGGCAGAGACAGAAGCCGAGAGCGAAAGGAATATGTCTCTCCTCTCTATGTAACTTTGCCTTTCAAAGAAATAATGTCTAAAAATAAATTTAAATAGTAATAGTTGTAATAAAAATATGGTAGTAAGTCAGTGTGCAGAGTGATAAATTACTATTTGAACTGAGACTTGATTATTCAGTTAGCCATTAAAAATTATGAGGTTAAGATTATTCTAAGAAGAGGAAAAAGAATTCAAAGGTTCTAAACAGATAGGCAGCAGTGTCACTGGAGTTCAGGGAGCAAAGGGTATGGTGGGGGTTATGACTTCAGATACAGACCAAGCGCAGACTCTCTAGGGTCTAAGGGATATAGATTAGATATTAGAAGAGTAACAGGAACATTGGTCAAATGTAGGCAGGAGAGTCATAGGATCAAACATAAGCTCTCCTTTTAAAGGATCACTTTGTCTGCTAAATGAAAATGGACTACAGCAAGACAGAACAATTTAAACAATAAAATAAATAATACCACTGAATTATAACTCAGAAAAACACAATAAATATGAGTTCAAACTCATGTAAGTAATTAAACAGATGGAGATGGGACAGATTTTCCTTCAGAATTGCAGTTTCTATAAAAAGAAGGAATAAGGGAAACAGAAGACCACCCTAAGAGCACCACAATAACAATTGTTGGAGACAAGGACTACCAACAGATGCTAAAATTAATGAGCGAGGGGCTGGCGCTGTGGCATAGCGGGTAAAGCCGCAGCCTGTGACACTAGCATCCCATATGGGCACTGGTTTGAGTCCCGGCTGCTCCACATCATATTCAGTTCCCTACTAATGGTCTGGTAAAAGCAGCAGGAGATGGCAAAGTGCTTGAGTCACTGCCACCTACATGGGAGACCCAGATGAAGCTCCTGGCTCTGGCCTGGCCCAACCCCAGCTGTGAAAGCCATCTGGGGAGTGAGCCAGTAAACTGAAGATTGATCTCTCGCTCTCCCTCTCCTTGTAATTCTTTCAAATTAATAAATAAATCTTCTTTAAAAATTGAATTAAATTAATGAGCAAAGGTTTGAGGAAAAAGGATGTAGTTGGCCCTCCACCTTTACAGGTTCCACATTAGCAGATTCAACTAACCACAGATTAAAAAATGTATTTTAGGGGGGACATTTGGCGCACCAGTTAAAACACTGCTTGAGACAACTATATCCCAACTGGGAGTGCCTGAGTTTGAGCCCCAGCTCTGCTTCCAATTCTAGCTTCCCGCTAATATGCAACTGGGGATACAACAGGTGACAGCTAAAGTCCTTGGGTCCCTGCCACTCATGTTGGGAGAACGAGACTTACTTCCAGGCTCCTGGCTTCAGTCTGGCCCAGCTCCAGCTACTGTGGGCATTGGATGAGTGAAAAAATAGGTGGAAGATCTCTGCCTTTCAAACAAGAATTTTTTTTAAAAACTTCAGGAGCAGGCATTGTGGTAGAGCAGGTTAGGCAGCTACTTGGGACGCCTGCTTCAAGTCCCAGCTCATCCATTTCTGATCTAGCTTCTTTCTAATACACCTAGGAGGCAACAGATGATGGCCCAACTACTTGGGTTCCTGCCACCATGTGGGAATCCCAGATGGAGTACCTGGCTCTTGGCTGCAGCCTGGCCGTAGTACTGATTGTTGTAGGTATGAACCACAGTACAATAGGGAGTGAACCAGTAGAGACAAGGTATCTCTGTTTCTGTTATCTCCCTCTTTGTATTACTCTGCCTTTCAAATCAATAAATTTTTTTAAGATTTTTATTATTACTTATTTGAAAGTCAGAGTTACACAGAGAGAGAAGACAGGCAGAGAGAGAGAGGTGTTCCATCTGACGGATCACTCTCCAATTGGCTGCAACGGCCGGAGCTGTGCCAATCCGAACCCAGGAGCCAGGAGCTTCCTCCAGGTGTCCCATGTGGGTGCAGGGGCCCAAGGACCCAGGCCATCTTCTACTGCTTTCCCAGGACACAGCAGAGAGCTGGATGGGAAGTAGAGTAGCCAGGTCTTGAACCGGCACCCATATGGGATGCCGGCACTTCAGGCCAGGGTGTTAACCCGTTGCGCCACAGCACCGGCCCCACAAATCAATAAAATTTTTTAAAATGTTTTCAGGGGGCCGGCACTCTGGCGCAGCGGGTTAACACCCTGGCCTGAAGTGCTGGCATCCCATATGAGAAAGAGGTTCAAGACCCGGCTGCTCCACTTTCTATCCAGCTCTCTCCTACAGCCTGGGAAAGCAGCAGAAGATGGCCCAAGTCCTTGGGCCCCTGCACCTGCATGGGAGCCTGGAAGAAGCTCCTGGCTCCTGGCTTTGGATCAGTGCAACTCTGGCTGTTGAGCCAATTGGGGAGTGAACCATTGGATGGAAGACCTCTCTCTCTCTCTCTCTGCCTCTCCTCTCTTTCTCCCTCTGCCTCTCCTCCCTCTGTGCAATCCTTTCAAATAAACAAATAAATCTTTTTAAAAAGTTTTCAGATTACTTATTTATTTGAAAATCAGAGTTACAGAGACACAGGGAGAAGAAGGGAGATCTTCCATCTGTTGGTTCACTCCCCACATGGCTGCAACAGTCAGGACTGGGCCAATGCCAAGTGCCAGGAGCTTCTTCTAGGCCTCCCACGTGGGTGGCAGGGACTCAACCACCTGGGCCATGTTTCGAAGCTTTCCCAGGCCGTTAGCAGGCAGCTGATTCAGAAGAAGAGCAGCTGGGACACAAACAGCAACTGTATGGGATGCTGGCACTGCAGGTGTTGGCTTTACCTGCTATGCCACAACACCAGCCCCATAAATAAAATCATAAAAAAAATTTTTTTAAATTCCATCTGACTTGAATTTGTAGACTTTTTTTTTTTTTTTTTTTTTCAAAAGACCATTTATGGGGCCGCCACCCGCAGTGCCCGCATGTAGTGCCGGTTCAGGTCCTGGCTGCTACTCTTCCAATCCAGCTCTCTGCTATGGCCTGGGATAGCAGTAGAAGATGGCCCAAGACCTTGGGTCCCTGCATCTGCCTGGGAGACCTGGAGGAAGCTCCTGGCTCCTGGCTTTGGATCAGCCTAGCTCTGGCTGTTGCAGTCATTTGGGGAGAGATAGCGAGTAGAAGACCTCTCTTTGCCTCTGCCTCTCTGTGACTCTCAAATAAATAGGTAAGTTAAAAAAAAAAAAAAGATCATTTATTTCTTTATTGGAAAGACTGAGCAACAAAGAAAAGGAGAGATCTTCCAACCACTGACTCACTCTCAAAATGTCTGCAACAGCTAGAGCTGGGCCAGGCTGAAGCCAGGAGTCCAGAACTCCATCTGGGTCTCCCATATGGGTGGCAGGGACCCACGTACTGGGCCACCATCCACTGCCTTCTCAGGTACCTTAGCTGGAAGCTGGATGGGAAGTGGAATAGACAGGACTTGAATCAGCACTCCAACAAGGGAGTGCTCCAATAAGCATCACAAAGGACAGATTAATCCACTGTGCCACAGTGCCTTCCCCGACATTTTTCTTGTCTTTATTCCCTAAATAATAAGCACAGCAATTATTTACAGATCATTTGCTTGTACTGGGTATTAAAAGTAATCTAGAAAGTATTAAAGCATGTTGGAAGGATGCAGACAAGTTACAGGCAATACTACACCATTTTATATATGTAACTTGAGCATCCTGATTTTGGGATCTGTAGGTGTCTTGAAAACAATCCCCCACAGATACCAACTGAGAGCCTACAAGTACCTCGTCCATATACTTACTAACTACAAAGGGGAAAACGGTTACTGTAGTGGAGAAATCCAGCCGACATTTTTTTTTAAGGTTAACACCATGAGTAGAAGACATACTGACATCCTAGGTAGTCTCCGGTAATATTTCCCAGGAGAAGCACAACAGTTTCGTGACATTCTTAGCAAAAATGCATAACTCAACCTATTCATGAGAAAACTTTAGACAAACCCAAACTGAGGAATAATTTACTGACAGATACAACATCAAAAGTATCAAGGTCGTGGAAGTCAGAGACAGAGCAACTGTTACAAACTGGGGAAATGGGGGAGACAGGGAAACCAAATGCAATGTGGGATCCTGGGACAGGAAAAGGGTGTCAGAAAACTAATGAAATCTAAATTTAGTTAAATCTAATTTAGTTAACATTATGGCACCAATGTTAACTTCTTAATTATGATCATTGCATTACAGTTATCCAAGATATAACAAGAGAAGATGATAAGCAAAGGATATATAGGAGCTCTACTTTTTGGAACTTTTCTGTACACACAAAATTTTTTCAGAATAAAAAATATCTAAGCATTCTGGAACATTCACAACAAATGAAAACAAAGCAGCTTTATGTAAGGAATTATTATAATGTCTTTCTATAACAAAATTTCTCTAAAATTCTAGACAAGTGGTTACTACTTTCATAATGGAACAAAATAATTTAGAATCAAGTAAAGGAAATCATGACTTACTTTTTATACAGTATACCATATGGTTTTTTCAGTGCGTACTGTAAAACACAAAATAACATATTTCAAAACAAAACATTCTGAAAAGCAGAGGTAAACATAAAGTATCCTAATAAATATTCCACGAGCTTACCCTGGTTCCTAAATTCTGATGTCTTCTGCTTAGCTCCCTTTTGATGAACTAAAATACCTTGTAATGTGAGTTAACATTTTAAGTTAAAGGTTTCTAAGCCCTTTCAACAGTCTGTCCAACTTAAATGATTCATTTCTTTAAATTCCACCTAGTCCATTCTCTCCAGGCAAACAACTGGACAGTAGAAAGAAAAGAGGGGTGGTGCTGTGGCATAATGGGTTAGGTCTCCGCCTGTGGCACTGGCATCCCATATGGGCACCAGTTTGAGTCCCGGCTGCTCCACTTCCGATCCAGCTCCCTGCTGATGTGCCTGGGAAAGCAGTGAAGGATGGCCCAAGTGCTTAGGCCCCTGCCACTCACGTGGGAAACCCAGAGGAAGCTCTTGGCTCTTAATCAGCCCAGTTCTAGCCACTGTGAGTGGAAGGTACCCAACCACCTGAACTTTCAATACTGGGCCCCCAGGGTCTCCATTAGCAGGAAGCTCAGATCAGGACTGGAGCTGGGTCTCTAACCTAGGTACTCCAATAGAGAATATGAGCATCCCAACCCATGTCCTAACCACTGGGTCAAACACCTACTCCTATTTTTCCATACTTTTTTCAGCCCATCCACTGATAATCAGTTATTAGTTATGTGGCCAATACTGCCCTACCACAGGGAATATCAAAGATCTATGGCAGGGGTCACAATTGTGGCACAGCAAGATAAGCTGCCGCCTGCAATGTCAGCATCCCATGTGAGTGCTGGTTCTAGGCCCAGCTGCTCCACTTCTGATCAAACTACCTGCTAATTCACCTGGGAAACCAGCAGAACTGACACGAGTGCCTGGGCCTCTGCCACCCAGAGGGGACACCCGGATGGAGTGTCCTGGCTTCCTCCTGGCCCAGCCCCAGCTGTTGCACCACTTTCTCTGTAACTCTGTCTTTCAAGTAAACAAAATGCATAAAATGGTATTCTGAGTGGCTGGTGTTGTGGCACAGCAGGTTAAGCTACCACTTGTGATGCCAGTAGCCCATACAAGCACCAGTTTGAGTCCCAGCTCTCTGCTAATGTGCCTGGGAAGGCACCAGAGGATGGCACTTGGGCCCTTGCTACCCACATGGGAGACCCAGATGGTGTTCCAGGCTCCATGCTTTGGCCTGGCCCAGCTCTGGCTGTTTTCTTTGTCTCTCCCTCTCTAACTCTGATTTCAAATAAATACATAAATCTTTAAAATAAATAAATAATTTTAAAAAAAGAAAGCTCTATCGCAATGTCTTGCATTGGAGAAAAGAGTAAATGAGGAAACAACAAATATGGTGCAATCTTTTTTAAAAAAGATTTTTATTTATCTATCTGACAAGTAGAGTTACAGACAGTGAGAGGGAGAGACAGAGGGAAAGGTCTTCCTTCCCTTGGTTCACTTCCCAGATGGCCACAACGGATGGAGGTGCACTGATCCCAAGACAGGAGCCAGGTGCATTTTCCCAGTCTCCCATGCGGGTGCAGGGGCCCAAGGACTTGGGCCATCTTCTACTGCTTTCCCAGGCCATAGCAGAGAGCTTGGTTGGAAGAGGGGCAGCCAGAACTAGAACCAGCACCCATATGGGATGCCGGCACCAAAGGTGGAGGATTAACCTACTGCGCCACGGAGCTGGCCCCATAGTACAATCTTAATTCATCAACTATCAGAGCTGTGAACAAAGGAAATTCACCAGGAAGTTTTACCTTTAAAACTGTCTTAGGGGGGCCGGTGCTGTAGCATATAGGCTAAGCCTCTGCCTGCGGTGCTGGCACCCCATATGGGTGCTGGTTCATGTCCTGGCTGCTTCTCTTCTGATCCAGCTCTCTACTAACAGCCTGGGAAAGTCGTGGAAGATGGCCCAGGTGCTTGGGTCCTGAACCCACATGGGAAAGCCAGAAGAAGCTACTGGTTCCTGGATTTGGATTGGCCCAGCTCCAGCCACTGAAGCCATTTGGGGAGTGAACCAGGGGATCGAAGACCTTTCTCTGTCTCTCCATCTTTCTGGCTATATATAACTCTGCCTCTCAAGTAAATAAATAAAATCTTTTTAAAAAAAAAAATCTGTCTTATGGGGCCGGCACTGTGGCATAGCTGGTAAAATCTCTACCTGCAGTGTCGGCATCCATATGAGCCCCAATTTGAGACCTGGACACTCCACTTCTGATCCAGCTCCCTGCTAGAGCACCTGGAAAAGCAGTGGAGGACACCTCAAGTGCTTGGGCCCATGCACCTGCATAAGGGACCTAGAAGAAGCTCCTGGCTTTGGATCGGCTCAGTTCCAACTGTTGTGGCCATTTGGGGAGTGAACCAGTGAGACAAGGAAGACCTCTCTGTCTCTACCTCTCTCTGTAACTCTGACTCTCAAGAGTTACTTATTAGCTGGCGCGGTGGCTCAATAGGCTAATCCTCTGCCTTGCAGCGCCAGCACCCCAGGTTCTAGTCCCGGTTGGGGCGCCGGATTCTGTCCCAGTTGCCCCTCTTCCAGGCCAGCTCTCTGCTATGGCCTGGGAGTGCAGTGGAGGATGGCCCAAGTCCTTGGGCCCTGCACCCACATGGCAGACCAGGAGAAGCACCTGGCTTCTGGCTTTGGATCAGCCCGATGCGCCAGCCGCAGCGCGCCGGCCGCAGCGGCCATTGGAGGGTGAACCAATGGCAAAGGAAAGCCTTTCTCTCTCTCTCTCTCACTGTCCACTCTGCTTGTTAAAAATAAAAAAAAATAAAAAATAAAAAAGATTTACTTATTTATTTCAAAGGCAGAGTTACAGAGAGAGATCCTCCATCCACTGGTTCACTCCCCAAAGGGCTACAATGGCTGGAGCTGGGCCAATTTGAAGCAAGGAGTCTCTTCCAGGTCTCCCATGCGGGTACAGGGGCCCAAGCACTTGGGCCATCTTCCATTGCCTTCCCAGGCCATAACAGAGAGCTGGATTGGAAGTGGAGCAGCCAGGTCTCAAACAGGTACCCATATGGGATGCCGGCACTGTAGGCAGCAGCTTCACCAGCCATGCCACAGTGCCGGTCCAGGAAGTCATCCTTTTCACTAACGCCAAGCTCTCCTACTTCCAACATCTGTTGTCTCTGACCAGCTCATCACTTTCATTGCCAACACCAAACTCCAGATGTGCTTTACCTGGCTGACTGCAACAGCTTCCATTTCTTACTTTGCTCTCAGTCGTCTCTAATCAAGGCAATTAAAAGAACTGCTCAGATGGCTCAACTCCAATCTTTCGGTCACTCCACAGTTTTTCTGTTACTGTGGGACTGCTGCCTCCTCCTTTAGCTTCAACAGGCCAGCTTCCCTTCGGCCAGTCCGGAGAGCTGTCCTCCACATGCTTACGCCCCTCACACCTGCCCTGGCACAAGCTCCTTCCTCAGTTTAAAAGCCCCTCTCATCCACTTCCACTTCTTGCTCCAACTCCTTCCAAATGAAGGTTAAGTGTGATGGCTGGGAGGCCCGCCTTGTGTGTGGGACCCCTGCAGTGCGCCTTTAACTGTCCGATTCTACCATATGCATGCCTCCAGCACAGCACTTAATTTACAACATGTCCAATTTTTTTTTTCCACATTAAAAACTGCCTTATTGGGGCCAGCACTGTGGCGCAGCAAGTTAAGCCACTGCCTATGACTATGGTATCCCATATTAGAGCATCAGTCCGAATACTGGCTGCTTCGCTTCTGATCCAGCTCCCTGCTAATACGCCTGATGAAGCAGTGGAAGATGGCCCAAGTACTTGAGTCCCTGTCACCCATAAGGAAGACACAGATGGAGCTCCTGGCTCCTAGCTTTGGCCTGGCCCAGTCCTGGCCGTTGCAGCCATTTGGGGAATGAACCAGCAGATGGAAGATCTCTGTCTCTCCATTCTCTCTCTCTCTTTCTCTGCCTCCCCCTTTTGGTAAGCAGCAGATTCTACAGTTCCTTGGCTCAGTTACTGCCCACCAACCATGACAATTCCACAACACCACAATCCTGCCCCTGTCTAACTAAGCTCACTAAAGAGAGGGACTGTGTCTTTTTTTTTTTTAATTTATTCATTTATTTGAAAGTCAGAGTTACACAGAGAGAGAAGGAGGAGAGAGAGAGAGAGAGAGAGAGAGAGAGAGAGAAGGAGGGAGGGAGGGAGGGAGGGGTCTACCATCCACTGGTTCACACTTCAATTGGCTGCAATGGCCAGAGTTGCACTGATCTGAAGTCAGGAGCTTCTTCTGGGTCTCCCATGGGGGGTGGGGTATTCTACTGCTTTCCCAGGCCATAGCAGAGAGCTGGATCAGAACTGGAGCAGCTGGGACTTGAACCAGCGCCCATATGGGATGCCAGCACTGCAGGCAGCGGCTTTTATACCAGAGCATTGGTCCCAGACTGTGTCTTACCTAATTTATAATTCCCAGCACCTAGTACAGTAACTGGTATTGTAGAACATATAAATTATACAATAACATGCGATTATTTCACTTTATATAAAATAGATATCTTCCTAAAATGTGGGTAAACCAAATTCCAGAACTGAAAACCAGTTTAAGTTTACTAAGGGAACCAGCTGCTTTAAGGCAAACCAGTAGTCAGGGCCTTGGGGAGGGCAAATAATCTCCAACTTCAGCTCTTCTCTAAGGCCAGTAGGTTCAGGAAGGAAACATGTACCAACATTCTCCTCCAGCAGCAATCTAATTTCCTGAAAGTTTCTAAGACAATTCAATACCACTTAAATGTAAGCATAGGGTGCACGTTCAGTCTAACAGTGAAGATACGGCTGAGATATCCGTTTCCCACACCAGAGTACCTGGGTCAACACCAAGCCCCAGCTCCTGACCCCAGCTCTCAGCTACTGCAGACCCGGGAAGACACGGCGATGGTTCAGGCACAGGGTTCCTGCCACCTACATGGGACACCAGGACTGAGTTTCCAGCCCCTGGCTTCAGCCTGATCACACAGGCATTTAAGAAGTAAGACAGGGCGCTAGCTCCACCTCTCTCTCTCACTCTGCCTCTCAAATAAACACAAAAATTAAAAAAGAATATAAGTAAACAATAAGTACACATACATACCACATCTCTAAGCACTTGTGTTACTGTTGCATTTGCGTTGCCCCCTTTAATCAGCATGGCATTTTTAATATTTTCATTCAGCTTCGGTTCTCTCTTCTCAAGGAATCTCTTGGCCCGTTTTGTTTTGGGCTTTCTGTTCAGAAAATAATGCACAACAGTTTAAACATTTTCTTCACACTGCAAAAGCATGGCTTGACTAATGTGCAAATTCTTAAAACTCAACAGACATTATCCTAATATATTGTCGGGTTAGGTTTCCAGCACTAAACAAAACTCACTTTTTAGGGAGCTAGTAATAAATACACGTATTTAATACTGCTAAATATGTGTTCCACAACCCACCCTCACAGCTCTACGATGGACTGTCATGAAAGCTCTTTTTACAGAATAAACTGAACTTTACAAGATTTACGTTAACACCCAAGTGCTCAAACTCTGGATACACCCGCAGCGTCGCCCAGATCTGTCAGGCTCCGAGGTCTGTGCTTTTAACCGCTCGGGAAGCCAGCGGATTTTTAAATGCTAGCACAAAAGCGGCCAACGCCTGAGTCCCAGCGCCCATCCCGCGGGTCCCCTGGTGGGCTTCCCTGCTACGTCTCCGACAGGTGGCACGGGAGAGGGTGATCTGCCGCCACCAGGAACGACTGGGAAGCGGCGTCGGGCAGGAGCGACAGCCAGGAAGAGAAGGAAGCAGAAGGGTACCACGCCCGTCACCAGAGCCCCTGTCCTCGACTTCCCCGGGACGAGGACTCAGCGCACGTACACTATCCGATCCAAAGGGTCCATTGCTACCGCGGCCAAGCCAAGAAAACACACGTGCACCTCGCGGTAACCGGAGACAGCCGCGAGCGTCGCTCCAGGCGGAACCGGAAACTGCGCGTGACGCCACTTCCTGGGACGACCCCCGCCGCGGAGCTGGCGCCCATTTTTGATAGGCTCACGGTCTGTTGCCTTGGTTACGGGTTTTCGCCTTGGCTCGTCCCCGGAAATTACGGGTGCTAAGCAACGCTTTTAGTAACGCAGCCTCTCGCCACTGACGTCCAGGACTGTATGTATTACCTCAAGTCGGGTATTCAGAAGCCAGGGATTATTCTTCTGGAATAGAAATGGGTGCTGGCGCCGCGGCTCATTAGGCTAATCCTCCGCCTAGCGGCGCCGGCACACCGGGTTCTAGTCCCGGTTGGGGCGCCGGATTCTGTCCCGGTTGCCCCTCTTCCAGGCCAGCTCTCTGCTGTGGCCCGGGAGTGCAGTGGAGGATGGCCCAAGTGCTTGGGCCCTGCACCCCATGGGAGACCAGGAGAAGCACCTGGCTCCTGCCATCGGATCAGCGCGGTGCGCCGGCCGCGGCGGCCATTGGAGGGTGAACCAATGGCAAAGGAAGACCTTTCTCTGTCTCTCACTGTCCACTCTGCCTGTCAAAAAGTAAAAAAAATAAAAATAATAATAATAAAAAAAAGAAATGGGTGCTGATGGGGTCGGTGCTGTGACATAGCGGGTAAAGCCGCCGCCTGCAGCGCCGGCATCCCAAACGGACTCTGGTTCCAGTCCCTGCTGCTCCACTTCCTGTCTGGCTCCCTGCTAATGCGCCAGGAAAAGCAGCGGAAAATGGCCCAAGTGCCTGGGCCCCAGCACCCCCACTGAGAGCCCTGGAAGAAACTCCTGACTCCCGGCTTCCAAACTCTTCCTTTCAAATAAATAAATATTAAAAGGAAAGAGAGACCAGCGCCGCGGCGCAGTGGGTTAACGCCCTGGCCTAAAGCGCCGGCATCCCGTATGGGCTCCGGTTCAAGACCCGGCTGCTCCTCTTCTGATCCAGCGCTCCGCTAAGGCCTGGGAAAGCAGTAGAAGATGGCCCAAGTCCTTGGGTAGCTGCACCCACGTGGGTGACCCGGAAGAAGCTCTTGGCTCCTGGCTTCTGTTTGGTGCAGCTCCAGTCGTTGCAGCGGTTGCGGTCAATTGGGGAGTGAATCATTGGATGGAAGACCTTGCTCTGTCTGCCTTTCCTCTCTGTGTAACTCTGACTTTAAAATAAATAAATAAATCTTAAAAAAAAAAAAAAAAGAAGCCAATAGAGGGATTTCTATACAAAAATAAACTTCTAAAAGAAAGAAAGAAATGGGTGCTGGAAAGGATGATAGCATGGTGGGTACTCGTAGTCATTAAAAGTATGACTGTAAAATGGGTGCTATTTACTAAACCATGAGATTAATAAGTCAGAGTTTATGACACTGCAGTTACCTAGCATATAAAACACATGCCGAAAATAATGTTCCTGATTGTGATTTTTTGCAATTTTTTACTGCCATATAATTCACATACCATAAAATTCATTTCCTTTACAGTTCAGTGTTTTTTGGTATATTCTCAAAAATGTGCCACCACCATCATCATCATCTAATTCCAGAAAAATTTGTCACCCACTGACAATCACTCCCAATTTTTCCTTCCTACCAAGCCTTAAAAACCACTGGTTTTTTTTTTAAAGATTTATTTATTTATTCAAAAGGAGGAGTGAGAGAGGGAGAGGGAGAGGGAGAAGGAGAGAGAGAGAGAGAGAGAGAGAGCGAGAGAGAGCGCTTCCATCTGCTGGCTCACTCCCCAGATGGCTGCAACAGCCAGAGCTAGGCCAGGCCTATCCGAAGCCAGGAGCCAGGAGCTTCCTCTGGGTCAACCATGCAGGTGCAAGAGCCCAAAGACTTGGGCCATCTTCTACTGCTTTCCCAGGCCACAGCAGAGCGCTGGATCGGAAGTGGAGCAGCTGGGACTCGAACCAGCGCCCATATGGGATGCTGGCACTGCAGACGGCAGCTTTACCTGCTATGCCACCATAAGGGCTCAATAAACCCTTTTATTTCAGGCATCTCTTGGTCTCTGCAATGTTGGCTTCACATCACCCTGAACACTTGTGTACACGTTTCTGTGTAATATGTTTGGAGCAGAGTGGCTAGATCAAAGGTAACCCTAAGTTTAACATTTTGAGGAACTGCTAAGCTGTTTTGCAGAGCACCTGCATGATTTCTCACTCCTATTGGCAGTGTATTAGAGTTTGGGATTAGTTTTCTGTTTCTGTTGTAACAAATTTACTGGCTTATAGTAACACATATCTGTTATTTTGTGGTTCTGGAACTCAGAAGTCTGAAATTAGCAGGTGTAAAATTTAATGGGTCTGGGGCCGGGGCTATGGCGCAGCAGGTTAACGCAGGTTAACGCATCCCATATGGGCATTGGTTCAAGACCTGGCTGCTCCACTTCCGATCCAGCTCTCTGCTATGGCCTGGGAAAGCAGTAGAAGATGGCCCAAGTCCTTGGGCCCCTGTACCCGTGTGGGAGACCTGGAAGAAGCTCCTGGCTCCTGGCTTCAGATCGGTGCAGCTCCAGCCGTTGCGGCCAGTTGGGGAGTGAACCATCAGATGGAAGAACTCTGTCTGTCTCTCTCTGTCTCTGTCTCTCTCTCTCTCTGCCTCTCCTGTCTCTGCCTCTCCTCTGTGTAACTCTGGCTTTCAAATAAATAAATAAATCTTTAATAGGTTTAAATTAAAATGTCAATAGGACATTCCTGGAAGCTCCAAGGAAGAATCTGTTTCTTGGCCTGCGCCGCGGCTCAACAGGCTAATCCTCCGCCTAGCGGCGCCGGCACACCGGGTTCTAGTCCCGGTCGGGGCGCCAGATTCTGTCCCGGTTGCCCCTCTTCCAGGCCAGCTCTCTGCTGTGGCCAGGGAGTGCAGTGGAGGATGGCCCAGGTCCTTGGGCCCTGCACCCCATGGGAGACCAGGAGAAGCACCTGGCTCCTGCCTTCGGATCAGCGTGGTGCGCCGGCCGGCCACAGCGGCCATTGGAGGGTGAACCAACGACAAAAGGAAGACCTTTCTGTCTCTCTCTCTCTCTCTCTCTTTCTCTCACTGTCCACTCTGCCTGTCAAAAAAAAAAAAAAAATCTGTTTCTTTTCTTTTTCAAGCTTCTGGAGACTGTACGTGTTCTTTGGAATTTTCGAAGGATACTGAACTTCTACTTACATTGTCACATTTTCTTTTTCTCTGATAGTCTGACACTCCTGACTCCCTCTTACAAGACCACTGTGGTTACGTGGGCCTCACCTGGATAGTCCAGAATGTTTTCTCCATCTTCATATCCTTAATTATACCTCAAGTTCTTTCTCTCTGGCCACAAGATAACAAACCCCTGGGATTAAGGCATGGATACCTTTGAGCTTGGGGGTAGAAACGGATATGATTTTATCTACTATAACTTTTCATTCCTCCCACTCCTGATTTTTTTTTCTAATTCCAGAAAAATTTATCACCCACTGACAATCACTCCCAATTTTTTTTTTTTTTTTTTTTTGGACAGGCAGAGTGGACAGTGAGAGAGAGACAGAGAGAAAGGTCTTCCTTTGCCATTGGTTCACCCTCCAATGGCCGCCATGGCCGGCGCACTGCAGCCAGCGCACCGCGCTGATCCGAAGCCAGGAGCCAGGTACTTATCCTGGTCTCCCATGGGGTGCAGGGCCCAAGCACTTGGGCCATCCTCCACTGCACTCCCTGGCCACAGCAGAGAGCTGGCCTGGAAGAGGGGCAACTGGGACAGAATCCGGCACCCCAACCGGGACTAGAACCCAGTGTGCCAGCGCCGCAAGGCAGAGGATTAGCCTAGTGAGTGGCGGCGCTGGCCAATCACACCCAATTTTTCCAATTTTTGACCAATACTTACTGTTGTCCATCTTTTTTATTAAGCCATCCTAGTGGGGATGAAGTGGTATTTCATTGTGGTTTTCACTATTTTCCCTGATGATAAATAATGATCTTTGCATATTCTGACTACCCACCTGTGCAGCTTCTCTCTCTAGCAGAAGAGGAGGAGGACAGGAACATGCCTGTTCAAATATTTTCCCCATATTTGGGGCAGGTGTTTGGTACAGTGGTTAAGACACCATTTGGGATGACCATATCTCATACTGGTGTGCCTGAGTTCAAGTTCAAGTCCTGGCTCCACTCTCCATTCCAACTTTCTGCTGACGTGCACTGTATTAGTCCACTTTTTGTTACTTTACCTAAAATGCGAGAGGAGTTTCTTGGGAAACAAAAACTTTGTTTCGTCCCACAGTTTGACTTTACAGGATTGGGCGGTCCTATAGTCCAGCATGTGGTGGATGCTGGTTATGGCAGGTGCACCAGCCATGATCACATCATGAACCAGGAAGAGAGCAAGCCTAGCTCAAACTTGAACTGAAATACTCAAACCTTTAACATGAACCACCCTCCTAGGTTCTGCCTCCAATGACCCAAAGACCTCCAATCAGCTCCACCTCTGAGATGCCATTGTTAGATCAGGTCTCCACCCTTACTCCATCAACAGTAAGACATCAGAGTTTAAACAGCCAAAAGAATTTTGGGGAAACAAATCCTGCTCAACTCATAAAAGGCACTCTAGGAGGTAGCAAATGATGACCCAACTATTTAGATCCCTGCCACCCATATGGGAGACCTCAGTAAGTTCCTGGCTCTGGCTTCAGCCTGGCCCAGCCCTACCTCTTAGGGACGTTTTAGGAGTGAACCAGTGGATAGAACACCTCTCTGTAACTCTGCCTTTCAAATGAATTGAAAAAACAAGATGAGTTTGGTGCTTTGGAAAATATGAAAGTGGCTATGAACTCTGTTCTCCTCCATCAGAAGTAACTGAAATTAATGAAGCCCTTGCAGAGAATCCAGGAGTCATCAACAAATCTTGTTATGAAGATCAAGATGACACTGAGTAACCCTTCAGAACTAGATGGACTAATGAGTGAAGAAGCCTAAGAAATATGTAAAACCTATTGGGAATGAAAGTAGAACCCCTACATGAACTTATGTGCAATAATTTAATCTAGCACAGTTGTCTTAAATTAGTGACAAACAGAAGACTTAAAATAGCAACTTTTAGCATTATTGATGGGAAAAACCACTTTCAACTCTGCTACTGGAAAAAATATATCACCTTTGTCATGATTGCAGATAAGCACAATACCAATCTTGTTCACAGGTCAGTCTAAAACTTTAGAAAGTTTGTTGATCTTTTTAAAGTACCAACTTTTGATTTATTTTCTCTATTGTTTTCCCATCTTCCATTTCATTCATTTCTAGTCTAATCTTTGTTATTTCCTTCCTCACGCTGCTCTGGGGAAAATCTGATTTCCGCTGTTACCATTTTAAATGGCTAGGGGGCATGGGAGCAGACAGCAAATAAGATGGCGCTTGGGACACCTCCCTCCCATACTGGAGTGCCTGGGTTCAAGTCCTGGCTCTGCTTCCAATTCCAGATTCCTGCCAACCTGCACCCTGGGAGGCAGCACATGTGTGTGGGTCCCTGCCATACACATGGCAAACCCCAGCCTCAGCTGTTGCAGGCATTTGGAGTGTACCAGCAAACGGAAGGTCTTACTGTTTTCCTCAAATTAATAAAAGGTCGGTTTTCAATCAAAAGTTACAGGACACACAAGCAAGAAAATGTCAGGATTTTGTGGAGGGTCTAGGGAAGCTGGGACAAATTCTAGATTGGTTACCATTTCTTAGGTGGGGTTACAAGCAGGGCTAACTTGGGTTTGTATATATTAAGGCAAGAGTGGCTTTGCAACTGGATATCTTCAGGAACTGATGGGTAAAGCGAGTAGGCTGAATATTCTTGGTCTCTGCCTGTTTCCTACCACACAACTCCTAAAGCCCTGGGAGTCTCTGAAGGATAAGTATCTTTGTATTCCAAGATAAGTGATGTCTGGAGGCTCCTGGATAACAGAATGGGCTGGTTGCCAGGGCCCCTGGTCTCCAGGCATGGGAGAGGGACCAGAGGCTGACCTAATCACCCTTGATCCAGGATCTAACTAGCCGTGCCTATTAATGAAGCCTCCATAAAAACCTCATAAGGTTTGGAAAGCTTCTGGGTTGGTGAACTTGTGGAGGTGCTGGGAGAGTGGCTTGGAGGCGTGGAGGTTCTGCACTCCTCTTCTATCTTGCTGTTCCCGAGTTGTATCCTTTTACAACAAACCGTAATCTGGTAAGCAAGCCTTCCTGAATTCTGTGAATGGTTCTAGCAAAGGATTGAACCTGAAGATGGTGTTATGGGACCGTGCAGTGTGTAGACAAGCCAGACAGCTATAGATACCTAAGGACCCACCACTTGGGACTGGCATATAAGGTGGTGGGGAGCAGTCATGTGGAACTGAGTCCTTTACTTACGGGATGTGACAGTAACCCCAGATAGGCAATGTCAGAAATGAGTAACAAGACACCCAACGTGTCCACCAGCAAAGTGAGCTGAATAAGTTTGAGAAAACCACACTTCTGAGAGCAACAGTGCAATAGTGGTGCTCGATTCAGCAGCATATATACTAAAATTAGAACAATACAGAGATTAACATGGCCCCTAAAAAAAAAAAAAAAAAAAAAAAAAAATAGTGCACTAGTAAAAGAAACAGTTTTTCTTTCAATGACAATTGATTTTTTTTAAAGATCTATGTATTTATTTATTTGAAAGGAGAGTTAGAGAGAGGCAGAGGCAGAGAGAGAGATTTCCATCCACTGGTTCACTCCCCAAAATGGCCACAATAGCTGGAGCTGGGCTGATCCAAAAGCTTCAAATAACTTCATACATATAAGATTAACCCTACACCAAGCAGAGTTCAACAGATAGTAAGGGAACAAAAAAGAAAAAAAAAAAAAAAACTGCTCAGAGGGTCACTTTTGACCATAAACATTACCGCCTACCATCATAGCTAATACTCCATTATTACCTTGTTTGGTTATTTCCAGACTTACTGAAAGGTCAACCCAAGGTCACCTTACCAAGGAGAAAGAGAAAAGGTTTTGTTAACCCTTTATTTGTAGCCGTCCAGGTCAGCATCACAATATCAGGACCAAAACTTCTATCTTCTTGCTCTGCCACTCATGGCTTCTATTTCCAAGGTTATTTTAAAACCCAAGAATTCTGAGCCAACGTTGTGGCTTAATGGGTTAAGCTTCTGCCTGCACATTGGCATTCATATGGGCACCAGTTCAAGCCCAGCTACTCCACTTTTTTTTTTTTATTAAAACAAGGGACGAAGCTGGCGCTATGGTGTAGTGGGCTAAGCTTCCACCTGTGGCACCAGCATCCCATATGGGCACTGGTTTGTGTCCTGACTGTTCCTCTTCTGATCCAGTTATCTACTTTGGCCTGGGAAAGCAGCGGAAGATGGCCCAAGTCCTTGGGCCCCTGCACCCACGTTGGGGACCCAGAAGAGGCTCCTGGCTCCTGGCTTTGGATCTGCCCTGCTCCAGTCTTTGCAGCCATCTAGGGAATGAACCAGCAGATGGAGGATGTTTCTGTCTCTCCTTCTCTCTGTCTGTAATTCTACCTCTCAAATAAATGAAATCTTAAAAATAAGGGGGGGACTCTTTTTTTAAGATTTTATTTATTTGTGTATTTGAGGTAGAGTTACAGAGACAGAGGAGAGACAGAGAGAAAGGGCTTCTATCTGCTGGTTCCCTCCCCAAATAGCTGCAATGGCTGGAACTGGACTGATATGAAGCCAGGAGCTTCCTCCAGTCTCCCACACGAGTGCAAGGACCCAAGCACTTGAGCCATCTTCTACTGCTTTCCCAGGCCATAAGCAGAGAGCTGGATCGGAAGAGGAGCAGCCAAGAGTGGAACCGGCGCCCATATGGATGCTGGCGCTACAGGCAGATACCTTGCCTACTATCCCACAGGGCACCCCTACTCCACTTCCTCCCCAGCTCCCTGCTAATGCTCCTGTGAAAGCAGTGAGAGATGGCCCAAGTCCTTGGGATCTTGCACCAGAGTGGAAACCAGGAATAAACTCCTGGCTCCTGCTTCGGACCAGCCCCACTCTAGCTGTTACAGCCATTTGGGGAGTGAACAAGTGGATGGAAGATATTCTCTCTCTCTCTCCCTCCCCCCCATCTCTGTTAACTCTGCCTTTCAAATAAATAAATAATTTAAAAATAAATAAATAAAACTAGAGCAGAACTAGTCACCATAAAATGAATATTACAGTTGAATTCTAATAATCTTTCTCAACTGGAAAAACAGTGAACTTACAGCTGGAATATCAGAAATTAAACCTTTATTCTTTTTTATTTGACAGAGTTAAGACAATGAGAGAGACAGAAAGAAAAGGTCTTCCTTCTGTTGGTTCACTCCCCAAATGGCTGCTATGGCCGGCGCTGTGCCAGTCCAAAGCCAGGAGCCAGGTGTTTCCTCCCTGTCTCCCATGCGGGTGCAGGGGCCCAAGCACTTGGGCCATCCTCCACTGCCCTCTGGGGCCATAGCAGAGAGCTGGATTGGAAGAGGAGCAACTGGGACTAGAACCAGGCGCCCATATGGGATGCTGGCGCTGCAGGCAGAGGATTAACCAAGTGAGCCACGGCACCAGCCCCTTAGTCTTAAATACTTCAAAATTTTCTCTTCCTAGATACTAAGTATGGTAGACTGAAAAATGGCCTCCCAAAGACTTCCATGCCCTAATCCTGCATACAATAAATCACACAGCAAAAGGGATTCTGCAAATGGAATTAAGGTAACAGGCCTTAAAAAAAAGGGAGTTTATCCAGGCTGGCCCAATGTAATCAAATGGAACTTCACTTACTTTTAATTTTAAAAGTCTTGCTGCCGCCTGCAGTGCCAGTTCCCACATGGGTGCTAGTTTGAATCCCAGGTGCTCCACTTCCAATCCAGCTCTCTGCTATGGCCTGGGAAAACAGTAGAAGATGGCCCAAGTCCTTGAGCCACTGCACATGCATGGGAGACGGAAGAAGCTCCTGGCTTCATTCAGATCAGCCCTGCTCTGGCCACTGCAGCCATTTGGGGAGTAAACCAACAAATGGAAGACCTCTCTCTCTGCCTCTCAAATAAATAAATATATATATTTATATATATTTAGGCAGTTAGACAGGAAGTGAGGCAGAGAATCTTCCATCCACTGGTTCACTTCCCAGATGGCTACAATGGCTGGGGTTGGGCCAGGCTGAAGCTAGGAACCCAGATTCTTCTGGGTCTCCCACATGGGTAGAGAGCATAAGCACTTCAAGCACTTGGGCCACCTTCTGCTGTTTTCCTAGGCATGTTAGCAGGAAGACTGATTAGAGGCAGAGCAGCCAAGTCTCAAATCAGCACCCATATGGGATGTCTCATACAGAGGCTTAACCTACTACGCCACAATGCAGGCCCCTCAATTGGAACTTTCAAAGTCAAAGTTGAGGGGCTGGCAATGTGGCATAGCAGGCTAAACCACCATATAACGATGCTGGAGTACCAGTTGGGAGTTCTCCACTCCAATCCAGGTCCCTACTGATGTGCCTGGGAAAGCAGAAGATGGCTCAAGTGCTTGGGGCCCTGCCACCCATGTGAGAGAAACCTGGATGGAGTTCCTGGCTCCTGGCTTTGGCCTTGCCCAGCCCTGATCATTGGAGTCACTTGGGGAGTGAAGCAGCAGATGGAAGATTCTCTGTCATTTTGCCTTTCAAATAAATAAAATAAACTTAAAAAAAAAAAAAAAGTGGAAGGCAGAGGGATAAGTTACTGAGTTAGGATGAAGTAAGAAGTAACAGGAGAGATTCAAAATGGGAGATGGACCTGATACCACCCACCCCTTCCCCATTTCTGGCTTTGAAAAGGAAGAGGCCATGAGCCATGGAATGCCGACAACCTCTAAAAGCTAAAAATGGTCCTGACCTGACAGACAACAAGGAAATGGGACCTCACTCCTTCAACTGCAAAGACTTGAATTCTGTCAACAACTCAAAGAGCAAGGAAACAGATTTGTCTCTAGAAAAGAATACAATCCTGTCAACACCTAGATTGGTAACCCAGGGCAGAGCAGTGTCAGACTTCCAAACTAAAAGACTATAGGCAATACGCCTGTGTTGTGTTAAGCCCCTGAGTTTGTGGTTATTTGTGACACCTGCAATAAAAATTTGTACTTACCTTAGTAAAAAGCACTCAAAGTACTCTTCAGAGATGGATCTCTAATGTCATTTAAATCATAGCTTAAAAAAATTTAATTTGGGGCTGGCACTGTGGCATAGCAAGTAAAGCTGCCACCTACAGTGCCGGCATCCCATATGGGGGCTGGTTCGAGTCCCACCTGCTCCACTTCTGATCCAGCTCTGCTATGGCCTGGGAAGGCAGTAGAGGATGGCCTAAGTCCTTGGGCCCCTGCACCCATGTGGGAGACCCAGAGGAAGCTCCTGGCTTCAGATCGGCGCAGCCCCGGCCATTGCAGCCACTGGGGAGTGAACCAGCGGATGGAAGACCTCTCTCTCTGCCTCTCCTTCTCTCTCTGTGTAACTCTGACTTGCAAATAAATAAACAAATATTTAAAAAAAAAATTTAATCCATGTCCAGTTCTGAATGATTCTGGTACATAAAGCCATGCTTTGGCAGGAAATATGTACACAGCCAACACAAACAATACAGTAGTGAACAAATGAAAGGTGCACAACCAATTATTTTACACTTAGAAAGTTCATGACTAGTTATAAGAAACAATTCATCTAGGGGTGGTTTCTAAGGCAGCGTCTTGAGTTCCCAAGGAAACTTGGGAACTTTCTTTCTCAGAAGAGGTATCAGCAGGAGGACCAGAATTCCCTATCTCCAAGTGCTGTGGTTTCTCCTGTTCATAACTCAGGTTTGAAGTGTCTTTCATTTGGATCTCTTGCTCTTCCAACTCCAGAGGTTTCTCTGGGGCTGGAGCTGCGACTTCCTCATCTTCGTTCTCATGCAGAAAGCTACAGATCATGTTGGGTCTATAGGAGAAATCATTATCCTTGATTTGCAGCCATTCCACTCCACCTAATTCAAGGGAGGGGATAAAGCAAGAAACATGAAAAAGGAATTTTGGTTAAGTATATTTTTCTTTAAATGTTCATCCTAGGTATACATGTCAAAATAAAACAATAAATAAAATAATAAGTCAAGCAGCATAGCGCCTGGAACTACTTATGAAACAAATCATATAATTTCCATCTTCCCTGGAAACTGTGGAATGCCTATCAGGTATGCACAAACAAAATCATTAAAATAATTAACTTCAATTACCATTTGCCACTCCATGCCCTCTCCCTGCCCTAGTTCAATTCTCAGCTCATCCTGAGACATCATCTGAGCTCTCACAATTAATTCATGTCTTAAAGGAAACTTTGTCACTTCCTTACAATTCTCCCCTTCCTATTCAATTTTCATAATAAAATGGAGCATTGCACTCTGTCACGTTCCAAGTCAGGACTCAGCTCATTTTCTAATAGTGAAAGAAGACAGCTCTCAAACAAACCCAAACAACAAGCACCTTGAAAAAATTTTTGTTCCTTCCCTTACTCAGTAAAAGTAAAAAGTAAAAAAAGATCTAATCTCCCAAGGAACTCCCACAATCAAGAATTGGTCCAACAGTGCTAGTCAAATTTTTTTTTTTTTTTTTTTTTTTTGCTAATTACCTTTTCAACCAAATATTTTCACTGGATCCTCACAAATTTTTATAGCCAGCTCAAGCTAGCTATTCTCATCTTCAAAATCCCATCAGATATCTCTAAAATAAATCAATGATCCTGTCACCTTATTCACTCCTCCATCTATTCCTATTCCCTGCCATAAACAACCCCTCCTTAGCTGCTTGTGGCAATTTCCTTACTGGTAATCCCAAGTCTTTTCATATATTATTCCTGTAAAATAGCCCTCTAATCAAAAAGTGACTGGTCAGTCACTGTGTTGTGGCACAGTGGGTTAATGCCCTGGCCTGAAGCGCTGGCATCCCATATGGGCTCAGGTTCTAGTTCCAGCTGCTCCTCTTTCAATCCAGCTCCCTGCTATGGCCTGGGAAAGCAGTAGAAGATGGCTCAAGCCCTTGGGCCCCTGCACCCATGTGGGAGATCCGGAAGAAGCTCCTGGCTACTAGTGGCTTTGGATAGGCGCAGCTCCTCCCATTGCGGCCATCTGGGGAAGCAGTTGGAGGACCTCTCTCTCTCTCTACTTCTCTCTGTAACTCTGTCTTTCAAATAAATAATATAAATCTTCAAAAAAAACCAGTGACTAGTCCTTTTCATGCAATTCACCTTCAACTACTGACTGTAATGTTCTGACTGCGACATCATTCTCCCAGTCAAGCTCAAAACCTTGAAACCATCCTTTACTCTGTCACTTAGCATAATAATTGGAACGTAATAGATTCATAAACAGAACGAACTGGGTGTTAAGTCACATTTATTCATGTGTGTTTTAATGTGACTTACTTTAGAATCCAAGTTCCTAGAAGCTAAGGGTCACAACTCCTATCTATTTTGCTCTGCTGCCAGTATAACGCCATTGTATCAGGAAAGCCAGCCTCCAAGACGGTCCCCAGCGATCTTCACCTGACCCATGCCCTGCGCAGTCCCTTCCCACACTGAAGAGAGGCTACTGCAGAAATGACCGAGTACAACTTCTAGGGCCAGTTCTCAGAAGACACTGGGGCTTCCACCTTGTTCTCATGGATTACTGGGTCTGAGAGAAGTCAGCTGCCACGTGGGGAGGACGTTCAAACAGTTCTGAATGGCAGGTCCACATGGCAGGGAACTGAGGCCACCTGCTGTCGGCCAGCGCAAACTCCCCAGCCATGTGCACAAGCTATCGCATAATCAGATCTTCCGGCAGCAGGCCAGCCTTCAGATGAGAGACCGCAAGCCAAAGCCAACTAGGTCAGCTACTCCCAGATACCGTGTAAAACAATGGCTTTTTGTTATTGTTTCAAGCCACATGTGAGGAATGTTCAGCTCACAAAATCATTTGGTCTGGCCATACAAGGCAACCAAAGGTGGAACTTGAAATTCAATAAATCTACACTGATTTTTAAGTTGATAATTGTGTATGCCCCATGAATGATATTATAAATATCCAAATGGCCCTTGGCAGAAAAAGGTTCCCACACTTATTTTTGACTTAGCAAATAAGACCCTTTTGGGATCCATATATCTTTTTTTTTTTTTTTTGACAGGCAGAGTGATAGTGAGAGAGAGAGACAGAGAGAAAGGTCTTCCTTTGCCGTTGGTTCACCCTCCAATGGCCGCTGCGGCCTGCGCACCGCACTGATCCAATGGCAGGAGCCAGGTGCTTCTCCTGGTCTCCCATGGGGTGCAGGGCCCAAGCACTTGGGCCATCCTCCACTGCACTCCCTGGCCACAGCAGAGAGCTGGCCTGGAAGAGGGGCAACCGGGACAGAATCTGGCGCCCCCACCGGGACTAGAACCCAGTGTGCCGGTGCCGCAAGGTGGAGGATTAGCCTATTGAGCCATGGCACCGGCCTGCCACACTTATTTTAAGCCATTAAGTTTAGAGGTAATTTGTTATGAACAACAGATAGCTACTACAATCTGAATAGTTGGTTGCTAACTTATTTGACTAAACAAAACACCCAAGTCCTCCCAAAGATCTATCAGATAATTAAACACCAGAAGATATTAGATAACTTCTTTTAATAAGAGCATCTAAATGATAGCCAAGCTTAGGGTATTTAACTGCCTTTCAAGTTCATTCTAGAAGCCAGTATCTCTTTCTTCCTACATTTTTACAGGGTGCCTAAAAGGGAATAGTGAATAGTTTTGTAACATGTATGATTAAGAACAAGGATTATAGTCATGTATTGCTCGTATAATCAATTTCGGTATGATCAGTGAACTTTTAAATGTTTATTCCTTGCTTAAAATATAATAAATCTAGTAAGCCACAAACACTCATCACTAGAATCTTATCTACTAGAACTTCAAAGATGTCACTGAGCAATGAACTCTTATTTATTTGAAAGACAGAGGGGGAGAGAGCAGACATACAGACAGACAAGAGGAAACTTCCCAGTGCTTGCAATGGCCAGGGCTGGGCTGAGGCCAGCCAGGAGCCAGGAGCTCCATCCAGGTCTCTCACGTGAGCAGTAAGAACCCAGTTACTGGGGCCATCACCAGTGCCTCCCAGGGTCTCTATTGGTGGGAAGCTGCAATCAGGAGCCAGTTAGGAACCGAATTCAAGCACTCCTCTATGAGATAGAGGCATCTAACCACTAGGCTAACTGCCCACGTTCTCTGAGCAATGAACTTTTAAGCCATCAAGAGATTACTGCCCAGCTCCACAAACACGTGACTGGTATAGGTGCAGCAAACATTGCTCTGAAAGTCTCCAGTCTATGATGACCAAGAGCTGGAGAAGACTGGACACTAATCAAGAATTAGGAATTAGCTTCCTGCTAATGTGCACCTTTGGGGGCAGCAAGTGATAGCTCAAGAGTACTTCGGTCCCTGCCACGCACATGGGAGACTGGGAATGAGATGCTGACTGCTGGCTTTGGCCTGGCACAGCCCCAGCTGTTGTTGGCATTTGGGAAGTGAACCAGCAGATGGGAGATCTCTGTCTGTGTGCCTGTGTGTCTTTCTCTCGAACTTTCTCTGTCTTTTAAATAAGTAAAATAAAGACAAAGTCAGGACTCACTACTGTGGTCCTAGCGTCTCCCCCACATAGAAGTCAGCTTCTTCCAACTGTGGGCACATTAGGAAGGCTGCAGCTGACAAGTTTCCAGAGGGTCCCCAGGGTTACAACTTGGGAGTTCACTACATCCACTCCACTTATAAGGAAGCTTGTATTAAAGAGAGAGGGATATGGAATGGGAAAGACTGCTGAATTCCCTAGGACAGGGAAATCATATTAGATTTCTTGGCAAACTCCTCAAAGTCTTTTCCAATACAAAGTGCATTTTTTACATGTCCACAGTGTCTGTGACTATATGAGAATTCAGTTGAATTTTAAATATGTTCTTGGGGAAGGAGGCATCCAGCCTAGTGGTTAGGACCCAGCATCCCCTATCAGAGTGCCTGGGTTTGCTTCCCACCAATGCAGATCCTGGGAGTCAGTGGTAATGACTCAGGTAATTGGGTTCCTGCCACCCACATGGGAGACCTGGATTGATACCAGCTCCCTGCTTCAGCTTCAGCCCTGCCCTGGCCACTATGGACATCTGGGTAGTGAACCAGCAGATAGGAGCTCTGTCTGTCTCTCAAATACAGCCCCAACTGTAATGTACTAACTATATCACATATGGTCATGACCACGAAGTACAGGCCTGTCTGGGCAGCCAAGCGTCACTGTCAAAGCCAATCCTGGATCACCCATCTTCAGAGAAGCAAGTGAACAAACCTATGTTTTCTTCCCCTTCCTTCTTTTCGGTCAGCAGAGTTCTTGTCATGCTGAGCTTCTTCATGGTGTGGCATTTGTATTTCAGCACTGTTCTGTTACTGCCATCTGCATCCACTAGAACACGCAGTGAACACAATTATTACACTGTGTTAGCCCATCAAGTAAAATGGTGACCGTAAGTCTCAACTGTTCTAAAATCAGGAATTATACTAAACTAATTCCGATCAAGACAGTGTCGTTAATTCCCACAGCACCTCATCCTCCCTGCTCCAAGCACAGGCAAGTGACAGATAAAATACATACCACTCCAAGGCCTGACTAAATTCAAAAACAACATCTCTAGAGGGCAAAATCACAAAGCTCAGCATGAGATGACAGCCAGGCTCCAGACCTGAAGTAGAAACTGCAGTTGGGGGGCCAGCAGCATTGTGGTGCAGCAGGTTACGCTTTGACCTGCAGTGCCAGCATCCCATATGGGTGCCAGTTCAAGTGCCAGCTGCTCCACTTCCAATCCAGCTTCCTGTTAATGCACCTGGGAAAGAGGATGGCCCAAGCCCTTGGGAACCAGCACCCATGGGGGAGACCAGGAAGATGCTCCTGGCTTCGGTCTAGCCCAGCTCCAGCTGTTGTGGCCATTTGGGGAGTGAACCAGTGGATGAAAGATCTCTCTCTCTCTTACTCTCTAACTCTGCCTTTCAAACAAATAAAAAAGAAATCTTAAAAAACACACACACACACACACACACAAAAGGAGGGGGGGTGCCCAATGCTGTGCCGTAGTGGGTAAAGCCACCACCTGCAGTGCTGGCATCCCATATGGGTGCCAACTCGAGTCTCAGCTGCTCTACTTCCAATCCAGCTCCCTGCTAATGGTCTGGGAAAGCAGTAGAAGACTGCCCAACTGCTTGGGCCCCAGAAGAAGCTCCTGGCTCCTGGCTTCAGATCAGCGCAGCTTGGCCATTGTGGCCATCTGGGCAGTGAACCAGCAGACGAAGACCTCTCTTCTCTCTCTCTGCCTCTCTTCTCTCTGTGTAACTCTGACTTTCAATAATTAAGTAAATCTTTAAAAAAAAAAAAAGCCAATGAGAATAAACTGTGGTAAGGGCTCAAAATGAAGTACTACTGAGGCCATAAACAAGAGTGTCAATTTGTTAAGTCAACAACAGGAGTCACTGTGCACTTACTCCTCATGTAGGATCTCTGTCCTTAGTGTGCTGTACATTGTGATTTAATGCTATAACTAGTACTCAAACAGTATTTTTCACTTTATGTTTCTGTGTGGGAGCAAACTGTTGAAATCTTTACTTAATGTATGCTAAACTGATCTTCTGTATATAAAGAGAATCGAAAATGAATCTTGATGTGAATGGAAGGGGAGAGGGAGTGGGAAAGGGGAGGGTTGTGGGTGGGAGGGACGTTATGGGGGGGAAGCCATTGTAATCCATAAGCTGTACTTTGAAAATTTATATTCATTAAATAAAAGTTAAAAAAAAATGAAGTACTAAAGAGCAGGGAGCAAAAATGAACTAGAGCTGTCTCTCTTTTTTTAATGTTTATTTGAAAGGCAGAGTGAAAGAGAGAGGAGGAGAGAAAAATCTTCCACCCACTGGTTCATTCCCAAATTAGCTATAACAGCCACGTCTGAAACAGGCCAGAGCCAGAAGCCTTAACTCCATCTGAGCCTCTGATAGGGGTGGCCAGGGCCATCATCTGCTGCTTTCCCAGGAACATTAGCAGGAAGCTGGATAAGCAGAGGAGTAGCGGGAGTAGCAGTGACACAAACTAGCATTCCCATATGGGATGACAGCGTCACAGCAAAGCCTTAACAGGCTCTGGCACAACTCTAGCCTCTACAGCTATATACCTCAGCATGTACACATCTCAGAACAGAAGTGAAAAAAGATACAGAATGATATCTATAGTATACTATAATTTATATAGTTTGGAAATAAATAAAACATGATTAATATCTGTGAATAGATACGTCCACTATGTAACATAAAATCCAGTACAGGAAAGATAAACACCAAATTCAGGAGAGTAATTACCTCTGAAGCCAGAGGGAAGGGAACACATTTGGAAGGGGTTATAGAGAGCTTCTGGAATTATTTTTAAACTATAATCTGAGTCAAGTTTGGCAAATGGTAGAATCTGTTACAGCCAGACAAAAGGTACATGAAAAGTCTAATTTTAATTATACAGGCTTATGTGTGAGAACCAGTTCATAGTCAACAGAGTTGGGCTAGCATAACAATCACATACCGTTTTCCACATTTTCTTCAAATATAACACAGGTCCCAAGAGTGTCTGCAGAAACAACGTGAAGGTAACTTGTTGAGAGCTACAGAGGTACCGTCTCGGAAAGGCATATTAAAAAAGGAATTCCATGTAACTGCCATCCTCCTAACCTTCATACTCCCCAGCAAAGACATAGCGGTCCACTTGCAGAATGGGCCTCTCTGAATCAATTCCCTGCAACAGAATAAAAGATCATTAAAAAAAAAATCATCAGGGAAAAACTTCCACCATGTAACCCTGCTACCAAGGATACACTTCCCAAAGGGCGGCACCTCAGGAGCATCTTGTTCTAGCAAGTTCAAAATCAACCACAACTGCTCCTCCAAGCAGCCGCTACACATTCAGCACCACTTGACTCCTACCCAAGCAGCAAAGTCTGTTTCAGTCAGCATCCTCTTCCAGCTTAGGGCAAGCTCAGAGGCCATTCCAGCAGCAGCAGCCTAATGGTTTTAAAGGAAAGGGATGAGGCCGGCACTGGGGCTCACTAGGCTAATCCTCCGCCTGCGGCACCAGTACTCCGGGTTCTAGTCCCGGTTGGGGCGCCGGATTCTATCCCAGTTGCTCCTCTTGCATTCTAGCTCTCTGCTGTGGCCCAGGAAGGCAGTGGAGGATGGTCCAAGGGCTTGGGCCCTGCACCCACATAGGAGACCAAGAGGGAGCTCCTGGCTCCTGGCTTCTGACTGGCGCAGCTTGCCGGCCGTAGTGGCCATTTGGGGGGTGAGCCAATGGAATGAAGACCTTTTCTCTGTCTCTCTGCCTGTCAAAAAAAAAAAAAAAAAAAAAAAAAGGAAAGGGATGAAGCAGATGGTAATTTACGAGGCTGACACTCCAGCCAACAGCAGGTGTGATGTCCATGAAATCTCTCACAGGCATCTTCTCCCCCTATCCACGGGTTAGCCTCTGTGTGCACCTGATCAGTGTTTCTTCCCTACTGCTCTTAAGTTTCAAAAAGCAATGCATTGGGGCCAGCGCTGTGGCGGAGCGGGTAACACTGCTGCCTGCAATGCTGGCATCCTATATGGGTGCCGGTTTGAGTCCCAGCTACTCCACTTCCAATCCAGCTCTCTGCTGTGGCCTGGGAAAGCAGTAGAGGATGCCCAAGTCCTTGGGCCCCTGCACCTGCACGGGCAACCCAGAAGAAACTCCTGGCTCCTGGCTTTGGATCGGTGCAGCTCTGGCTGTTGCAACCAATTGTGGAGCGAACCATCGGATGGAAGACCTCTCTCTCTCTCCCTCTCTGCATCTCCTTTTTGTATGTAACTCTTTCAAATAAATACATCTTAAAAAAAAAAAAAGGCAATGCATTTTTTCAACACATCATATTATTCCACATCAAAATGTTACCTGCTCCACACCTTAACCTGTCTCTGCAGCCACACTCTGGCACTCATGCAAACACACGGATCACTCCCCCGGAAATCGACTGCTACAGTCCCGCCTGTGCACCCTTTGGGACCCTAGTGGGTCCCCCCTTTGTAAGGTGCAAGCCACACATCGGTCTTTGGCCCTTCTGTCAATGTAAGAAAAGCCACACAACTGTCCAATTCCATTAGACTCACCAAAATCTTGCATTTATTTTCACACTTGGAGAGAAAGTCTGAATCCATAATTCCCGACAATTCCACCAGCACCAACTGCTCCTGGTGGAGGAAAGAGGGGCAAACATGCCAGCGTGGCGGGAGGAGGCAAGGAACCAAACAAGTCCCAAACTGTGAACCCGGGCCCCGTGTTCAGCCAGGACGCAAGCGACGGCGGCTACCGAAGGCGCCTTCCCCACATTCGAGCCCGCCTGGCGGAGGCGGCTCGCGCTCAGGGCAGGACGCCGGCGAGGCGCCGCGGGGCCTCCCTCGCGCCGGACGGGTCCCGGACTCCCTTCCCACACGCAGCCTGCGCCGCCATCCCCGCCCCTGGCGAGCGCCGGGGTTTCCCGGCCGCAGCGCTTACGGCCTCTTCTTCCTCGCCCGTGTCCTCCCGCCGCCGCCGCCCGGCCGCCGCCATGGTCGCGCTCCTCCTCGCGCCCGCGTCAGTCGTCCCGCCCGCCGGCGCCGCCATCTTGAGTCCGGGCAGCAGCTCCGCCGGCTCCTGCGGCTCCGCTCCTGCCAGGACGCGAGATGGCGTCGGCCGGGGGTCCCGGCCCAGGGCGCCACGCACGGGCGTGAGCTTGGGGCGGGGCTTCGCCGGGCTCCGCGGACGACCCTCAGGAGAGGGGCGCTGCCCCCCGCCCCGGGAGCCGCTGGGCTGCGGGCTCAGAGGATCCCTGGTGTGGGAGGAGAGGGACCCAGCGGCCTTGTGTTGACCCCAGCGTAGATTTCTTGGAAAGAAATTGTTTTCTTTTTTAAAGATTCAATCATCCACTCATATATAAGGCAGAGTTACTGAGAGAGGGAGAGATCTTCCATCCGCTGGTTCACTCCCCAGATGCCCAGCATTCCAGGAGGCTGAACTCCCTCCGGGTCCCCAACGTGGGTTCAGGGACCCGAGCGCTTGAGCGGACTTCCACTGCCTCCCCAGCCTATTAGCAAGGGGCTGGATTGGAACAGCTGGGACTAGAACTGGCACTGTTATGGGACACCGGCCTGGCCCCACCCCGCCTCTCTCTGGCCCCACATCCCCTCCGCCACAGAAATTCTTACAGGATTAAATGAAGTAATACACATAAAACAGAATTAGCCCAATATTTGACACATAGTAAGCAGTTAATGTCTCTCTATTGCTTCTCAGCCTTTTGGCTAAGATCAAGTGTAGTATCAGTTAATGTGTCTCTAATCCATTACTAGTAGTAATATAGAGAATTTTTTGTTTGGCAATAGTTTTAAAAGGTTAATAGAAAAAAAGGAAGTAAAAGATAAATTTATTTTGGTGCAAAGTTTTTTTTGAAATCCAGAGGAAGGATTTTTTTTTCTAATTTACTTGACAGAGTTATAGATAGTGAGAGAAAGGTCTTCCTTCCATTGGTTCACCCCCCAAATGGCCGCTATGGTTGGCGCTGTGCTGATCCAAAGCCAGGAGCCAGGTGCTTGAACCAGGTGCTTCTTCTGGGTCTCCCATGCGGGTGCAGGGCCCAAGCACCTGGGCCATCCTTCACTGCCCTCCTGGGCCACAGCAGAGAGCTGGACTGGAAGAGGAGCAACCGGGACTAGAACCCGGCACCCATATGGCATGCTGGCGCCGCAGGCGGAGGATTAAGCAAGTGAGCCACAGTGCCAGCCCCCAGAGGAAGGATTTTTAAAACAGTCCATGAGAAATGCATATGATGATAAAACTATGCATAGTTTACTCCCCCACAGCTGGGGCTGGGCCAGGCAGAAGCCAGGAGATCGGAACTCAATCCAGGTCTCCCATGTGGCTGTCAGGGACCCACACACTTTAGTCAACAACTGCTGCTTCCCAGGGTACACATCAGCATGAAGCATAATCAGAAGCAGAGCCAGACACCAGGTACTCTGATATGGGATGTAAGGGTCCCAAGTGATGTCTTTGTAATATTTATCATAAATTTGGAGGGCGGAGAAAGATTACATCCCCTGGTTCACTCACAAAATAGCCATAACGGCCAGGACTAGGTCAAGCTGAAGCCAGGAGCTTCATTCAGGTCTCCCACATGGGTGGCAGGAACCCAAACATTTGGGCCATCAACCACTGCCTTCCAAGGTAAGTTAGCAGGGAACTGGATAGGAAGCAGAGCGGTTGGGCTGGAACCAGCACTCTCTTATGGATTGCTGGCATCGCAAGTGATTTTGTTTTAAGATTTATTTATTTGAAAGGCTAAACTAGAGAGAGAGAGAGAGAAAGAGAGAGAAGAGAGATCTTCCATACACTGGTTTGCTCCTTAAATGGCAGCGATGAAGCCAAGAGCCTGAAACTCCATCTGGGTCTTCTATGTGGGTGGCAGGGGCCCAAGCACTTGAGACATCATCTGCTGCTTTCCCAGGCAAACTAGTAGGGAACTAGATCGGAAGTGGAGTAGCTGGGCCTTGAATCAATGCTCATATGGGACGGTGGTGGCTTTACCCATTGCACCACAATGTTGGCCCCTACAGTTGAAATATTTTTTAAAAAAAGATTTACTGGGGCTGATGCTGTGGCATAGTGGGTAAAGCCACCACCTGCAGTGCCGGCATCCCATATGGGTGCCGGTTTGAGTCCCAGCTGCTCCACTACTTATCCAGCTCTCTGCTGTGGCCTGGGAAAGCAGTGGAAGATGGCCAAAGTCCTTGGGTCCCTGCACCCGCATGGGAAGACCCAGAGGAAGCTCCTGGCTCCTGGCTTCAGATTGGCACAGCTCCGGCTGTCATGGACAATTGGGGAGTGAACCAGCAGATGGAAGACCTCTCTCTCTTTTTTTCTCTCTGCCTCTCCTTCTCTCTCTGTGTAACTCTGACTTTCAAATAAATAAATAAATATTTAAAAGAAAAAGATTTATCTATTTATTTGAAAGAGAGAAATCAATCTTTCATCTGCTGGTTCCCTCCCCAGATGGCCACAATGGCTGGGGCTGGCCCAGGCTGAAGCCAGGAGCCAGAAGCTTCATCAGGTATCCCACACATTGGTGGCAGAGACCCAAACACTTGGGCCATCCTCTACTGCTTTCCCAGGCCATTAGTAGGGAGCTGGATCGGAAGTGGAGCAGCCACAATGTGAACCGGCACCTATATGGGATGCTGGCACTGCAGGTGTTGGCTTTACCGACTATAACACAAGGCCAGCCTCCACAAGTGCCAACTTAACTCCAGCAGACAAGCACTTTTGGACAGATGTCCTCGTGGAAGAGTTTTCTGTAAGGATGCAGTTCTAGCTCAGTCGGGTGATAGTGAGGCAGGAAGCAGATAAGGGCTAATTGGGGAAGCTGAGGGGGGGAAAATTTCCAAAAATATTTCCTTAGAGGCTATTTGTATAAATAAGATAACAGCTAAACAAATCCCAAAAGCTTTCAAAGCCTAACTCCTTGTTTGATACATGACTTGTCAAGAACTTGCCTGTCTAAAAAGCCTTCCCTTGGAAGCTACATGTATAGACATGATAACAGCCAGATGGCCGGCACACCAGGTGACTTCAACACCACACCTGGGCCCCTCACCCAGGAACCAGCTCCCATAAAATCACAGCACCAGTTATCTGCGGGGCCTCGGGTCTCAGCCTCATCTCTGATCCATTGGTCCACTCCTACTCTATGAAAGACTCTGCTTGCTTTTCCTGTAATAAAACTTTTCTGTTACTGTCGGTGTGAGCCTCATTCAATTCACCATCTGAGATTTAAAAGAACCTGGTCCCGGCCGCGGTTCAATAGGCTAATCCTCCGCCTGTGGTGCCGGCACACCGGGTTCTAGTCCCGGTAGGGGTGCGGGTTCTGTCCCGGTTGCCCCTCTTCCAGGCCAGCCCTCTGCTGTGGCCAGGGAGTGCAGTGGAGGATGGCCCAAGTGCTTGGGCCCTGCACCCCATGGGAGACCAGGAGAAGCACCTGGCTCCTGCCTTCGGATCAGCGTGATGCACAGGCTGCAGCACGCCGGCTGCAGCAGCCATTGGAGGGTGAACCAACAGCAAAAGGAAGACCTTTCTCTCTGTCTCTCTGTCTCTCACTGTCCACTCTGCCTGTCAAAAAATTAAAAAAAAAAAAAAAAAAAAAAAAGAACCTGGTCCCTGACTTTCTATCTAGGACTCCAACAACAATAGCGTTTGTTCTCAGGGACTATGTGCACGAGAGCCTCTCCTTCATAACCTCCTGGTTTAATTTCTTCTTGTTGTTGTTTAACAACATTGATACCTGAAAATAAAAGCAATATCCAAAATGCAGTAAGTCAATGGCATCTCTGCCCCAAAAAGGAATGTGATACATATACATGCTACACATGGAGGAACTTGAGAACATTATGCCAGTGAAATACTTGAGTCATCCTCCACTGCTTGCCCAGGCCATTAGTTGGGACCTGGATCAGAAGTGGAACAGGGGCCAGCGCTGTGGTGCAGCAGGTTAAAGCCCTGGCCTGAAGCGCCGGCATTCCATACGGGCGCTGGTTTGAGTCCCAACTGCTCCTCTTCTGATCCAACTCTCTGCTGTGGCCTGGGAAAGCAGTAGAAGATGGCCCAAGTCCTTGGGCCCCTGCACCCATGTGGGAGACCAGAAGAAGCTCCTGACTCTTGCCTTCGGATTGGCTCAGCTCCGGCCATTGCGGCCATCTGGGGAGTGAACCAGTGGATGGAAGACCTCTCTCTCTGTCTCTACCTCTCTTTCAAATAAATAAAAATAAGTCTTAAAAAAAGAAGAAGAAGAAGAAGAAGAAGAAGAAGAAGAAGAAGAAGAAGAAGAAGAAGAAGAAGAAGAAGAAGAAGTAGTGGTGGAATAGCCACAACATGAACTGGCACTCATATAGGATGTTGGTGCCACAGATAGTGTCTTTACCCTCTCCACCACAGTGCTATCCCCTAGAGCGGCTAGTTGTTGGTTTTTTTTTTTTTTAATATTTTATTTATTTATTTGAGAGGCAGAGTTACAGACAGTGAGAGGGAGGGACAGAGAGAAAGGTCCTTATCCACTGGTTCACTCCCCAAATAGCCGTAACAGCTGAAGCCAAGACCCAGGAGCTTCTTCCAGTCTCCCACGTGGGTGCAGGGGCCAAAGACCTCAGGCCATTTTCTACTGGTTTCCTAGGCCATAACAGAGAGCTGGATCAGAAGAGGAGCAGCCTGGACCAGAACTGGCACCCATACGGGATGCTGGTGCCACAGGCGGAGGATTAACCTATTGTGCCACAGCGCCGGCCCCAGTGGCTAGTTTTGAACAGAACAGGGAATAGAAAATTGCTTGGGCTGACCCAGGAAAAGGCTTAGATACCATGGTAGCTGCAAAGCAGGAGTATAATTTGCTTCTGCTCCAAAAAGAAAAGATGGTCTAAGGACCCATGTCTGAGAGGGGTAAGCGTTGGTAAAGGTCAAGGGTTGCAGCCTGCTTGCCTGAACCCACTTTAAGCCTCACAGCACCTTGGAAGATCATTATTAACAAGAATGATGTTTGAATTATTCAGTGACTGACTGGGAGCTCACAGCCACTCAGCCACAGTGGAATAGGGCTCTAGAACTGCTGAAGTTGAGAGGCCTGGAGTGAGTTTGATACAGTTGCATTTTACTGACTGATATGGAAGAATTTTAATAATTTAACAACAGAGACCAGTGTTGTGGCGCAGTAGGCTAAGCCTCTGCCTGCCGCACCAGCATCCCAGGTGGGCTCCAGTTTATGTCCTGGCTGCTCCACTTCTGATCCAGCTCTCTGCTATGGCCTGAGAAAGCAGTGAAAGATGGCCTAATTTCTTGGGACCATGCACTCACGTAGGAGACCTGGAAGAAGCTCCTGGCTCCTGGCTTCAGATGGGCCCAGCTCCAGCCTTTGCAACCATTTGAGAAGTGAACCAGTAGATGAAAGACCTTTCTCTCTGTCTCTCCCTCTCTCTGTAACTCTACCTCTCAAATAAATATTTTATAAAAATAATTTAACAGCAGGTATAGTTTTTACCAGTGCATAGAAGCGAAATATTGGCCTTCATTGTACTAATTTCCAGTTCTCACATTAGGAAACAGACCTGGGAGAGTAGGAAAGTTACTTTCTGGCTTATTAGGAAAGTAGGAAGACCTTACTGTCTTGTTGGAGATGTCAAGCCCGCATCAGGCTGGTGAGGGTCAGAGGAGTGAGATCAAGCATCCAACCCGAGAATTCAAGCAGAGACCAAAAACTGGGGAGTTCAGCCCTTCACAAGGCCAGGTCAGCCACATCATTCTAGGGCAAGACTTGCATGACTTTGGGGTCAGTAACCTCTGTTCTGTGAACTTTTGCTCCTTGCCAAGTTCTGCATCTGTTTTTGCTTTGTTCTTTCCTAGTGTGTGAATTGCAGCCACAAGCTTGGATATTTGAGTATAAGAAAAACCATGTTTCTTTATTCATTTTTATTTATTTAAAAGGCAGAACAGCAGAGAAAAAGAGACAGAGAGATGTTCCATCCCCTGGTTCATTCCCCAAATGCCTGCAACAAGCAAGGCTAACTAGGCTGAAGCCAGGAGCCAGGAATTCCATTTGAGTCTCTCATGTGAGTAGCAGGAACTCAAGTCCTTGAGCCATCATATGCTGCCTCCCAGGAGCATTAGCAGGAATCTGGATCAGAAAAGGAAAAGCCAGGATGCAAACCAGACATTTCTATAAGCCTTGCGGGCATCCCAGGCAGAGGCTTAACCCACTGCAAGGCAACATCCACCTCCTAAAGCATCTTTATTTCCATTAAATCAAATTAAACTTGACTCTGATTGATTAATGATGTGAGTGAAAAATAGCTCAAGAAAGTTTTTAAAGGCCTCAACTCTGAACTCT
Source organism: Oryctolagus cuniculus (assembly GCF_964237555.1). Taxonomy (NCBI): domain Eukaryota; kingdom Metazoa; phylum Chordata; class Mammalia; order Lagomorpha; family Leporidae; genus Oryctolagus; species Oryctolagus cuniculus. The sequence continues at coordinate 60,668,452 of NC_091436.1, forward strand.
TCCATATCGGGCTGGTAGGACAATTTAATCTCTGGCAGTTTGCTCACTGTTAACTCCCAGATCACGCATGGCATTTGAAGAAGCTGCTCGTGTCTTCAGCCTACATGGGCAGTGCTGAGATGCATGTGGTTGAAGTCACACAGATCCCTGAAGAGCAAGGACTCAGTTTCAGTAGAGCTTGGGAATGCCTGCTCTGTTTGGGAACTCTGGGGTACACTACGTCCTGGTTCAGCCCCAAGGCACTGCTAGGAGAATGAGGACACACCAGTCAACCTTCTTTCCAAGCCCAGGAAATCTCCATTTTTTTCCCTACAGCTTTTGTTTCTCAATGTTTTTAAACTTACTTTCATTTTATATCATATTCATTTTTCAGATCTTCCATCCACTGACTTATTCCCCAAATGCCCATAACAGCCAGGGCTGGGCCAGGCTGAAGGCAAGAGTCCAGAATTCCATCTGGGTCTCCCATGTGAGTGGCAGCGACCCAAGTATGTCAGCCACTGCGGGCTGCCTCCCAGGATATGCATTAGCAGGGAGCTGGACTGGAAGTGAAGAAGCCGTGCACTCCGATACGGGATGCAAGTGTCCCAGATGGTGACTTAAGCCCCTGTACCAAATACTTGGTCCTCTCCTACAGTTTTTCTTTTAAAGATTTATTTAATTTATTTGAAAGACAGAGTTAGAGAGAGGCCTTCCATCTGCTGGTTCACTCCCCCAGATGGCCGCAATGGCTGGAGCTGAGCCGATCTGGAACCAGGAGCCAGGAGCTTCTTCCGGGTCTCCCACGTGGGTGCATCTTCCTTTCCCAGGCGCATTAGCATCTCCCACAGTTTTTAATAAAGGCGGGTCTCCTCTTTTCCCTCCAGACATCTAGCATCATTTCTTTAACAATAAACAAAGAAAAGCACGGTCTTCAAGTAGCTTCAACTTTTCTTTTTAAACTCCCAGTTATATAAATGGCCCAGCTGCCTGTTTGCGGAGGGCCATAGGTGAATTATTGTGCCACATCAGTAAGATCCTTGAAGAAATTCAAACCTTTGTATGCTGGTTTTAAGAGTCAAAGGCGGCCGGCACCGCAGCTCACTAGGCTAATCCTCCGCCTTGCGGCGCCGGCACACCGGGTTCTAGTCCCGGTTGGGGCGCCGGATTCTGTCCCGGTTGCCCCTCTTCCAGGCCAGCTCTCTGCTGTGGCCAGGGAGTGCAGTGGAGGATGGCCCAAGTGCTTGGGCCCTGCACCCCATGGGAGACCAGGAGAAGCACCTGGCTCCTGCCATCGGATCAGCGCGGTGCGCCGGCCGCAGCGCGCCGGCCGCGGCGGCCATTGGAGGGTGAACCAATGGCAAAGGAAGACCTTTCTCTGTGTGTCTCTCTCTCACTGTCCACTCTGCCTGACAAAAAAAAAAAAAAAAAAAAAAAAAGAAGTCAAAGGCATTTTTTTTAAAAGATTTTATTTATTTATTTGAGAGGTAGAGTTACAGACAGTGAGAGAGAGAGAGACAGAGAGAAAGGTCTTCCTTTCATTGGTCCACTCCCCAAATGGCTGCAACGGCCAGAGGTGGGCCGATCTGAAGCCAGGAGCCAGGTGTTTCCTCCTGGTCTCCCATGCAGGTGCATGGGCCATCTTCTACTGCTTTCCCAGGCGACAGCAGAGAGCGGGATTGGAAGAGGAGCAGACGGGACTAGATTCCAGTGCCCATATGAGATGCTGGCGCCACAGGCGGAGGGTTAACCTAGTGTGCCACGGCGCTGACCCCAGAGTCAAAGGCATTTGTTCACACACTAGGTCAGGATAATTTGGAAGTTCAAGGGCTGGAAACAGCCTGTGAAAGAAGGTCTGGTGAGCTTCAGCTATCCCTGTACCCTGGAGATCCTATGTGGCTCCTGGGGCTTTGCAGCATAGGCAGTGGTAGTGAGAGGACTAATGCACAGACACCTGGATGTGGCTGAAATCCTGTAAGGGAAGACAGCTCATTGCAATGTGTTCTGAGTAGTGAATTTCAACTGCTAAGCAGTTACGGTTGTGGGGTGGGCAGTTATGCTGCTTGTCAAATTAATTAATTAATTAATTAAGCTAGCAGTTATGCTGTTTGTCAAAGACGCCTATATCCCATATCAGAGTGCTTGGCTACATTCCTGACTCTGGCTCCTAACTCCAGCTTCCCACCATTGCAGACCCTGGAAGGCAGCAGTGATGGTTCAAGTCATTCACTGTGTTCCTGACACTTACATGGGAAACTTGGATTGAGTTCCTGGTTTCCTGGCTTTGACCTGGCCCAGTCTCTGCCATTGCATTTAGGGAGTGAAACAATAGATGGGAACTGTCTGTCTCTCTATCACTCAAATGCAAAAAGGAAGAAAAGTTATGAGTAACAACATGAGGGAGCATTTACAAGTCAGACTAAAAAGAGACGTGATGGTGCTGGCACTGTGACATAGAGGAGTAAACCACTGCCTGCACCACTGGTATCACATGTAAGCCATTGTTTTCAGTTCTGGCTGCTCTGCTTCACATGCAGTTCCCTGTAATGGACCTGGGAAAGCATCTGAAGATGGCCCAAGTGCTTAAGCCCCTGCTATCTACGTGGGAGACCTGGATGGAGACCTGAGCTCCTTGCTTTAGCCTGGCCCTGCCCTGGCTGTTGTGGTTATTTGGGGAGTGAATTCGTGGATGGAAGATCTTTCTCTCTCTTTAACTCTGCCTTTCAAATAAATTAATAAATATTTTTTGAAATATTTTATTTATTTATTTGAGAGATAGAGCTACAGAGAGAGAGAAGGAGAGACAGAGAGAGGTCTTCCATCCTCTGGTTCACTCCCCAGATGCCACAATGGCTGGAGCTGAGCTGATCCAAAGCCAGGAGCCAGGAGCTTCTTCAGTTTCTCATGCAGGTGCAGGGGCCCAAGCACTTGAACCATCTTCTACTGCTTTCCCAGACCATTAGCAGGGAGCTGGATTGGAAGAGGGAAAACCAGGACATAAACCCGCACCCATTGGGATGGTGGCGTAGCAGAGGCTTAGCCTACTATGCCACAGCACTGGCCCCAAATTAATAAATCTTTAAGAAAAAAAAAAAAAAAAAAGTCATGAGGCCAGTGTTGTGGTACAGCAGGTTAAGCTGCTGCCTGCAATGCTGGCATCCCATATGAGCACCAGTTGGAGTCCTGGCTGCTCCACTTCTGATCCACTCCCTGCTAAAGTGCCTGGGAAAGCAGTGGAAGATGGTCCAAGTGCTTGGGCCCCCTCCACCCATATGAGAGACCCGATGGAGTTCCAGGCTTCTGGCTTTGGCCTGGCACAGAGCTCTGGCTGTTGCAGCCATTTGAGGAGTGAATCAGTAGGTAGAAGATCTCTGCCTCTCCTTTCTCTGTAGCTCTGCCTTTCAAATGAATAAATATTTTTAAAAACTATATTATTTATCATTTAAAAATTCATGCTAGAGGCAAATTACATAGTTTTCAGCAGATACATTTGGCATTATTAGAGAAAAATCTATATTTGTAATTTGGAAGGGAGGGTTAGTTTAATTTAATTGCAGTTAATAAGAGAAATCATGAAAAAATTCTCACATATAATTTCTGTAGAAATCTAAGTGGGGTGTTGGGCTCAATATTTAAACACCTGCCACTAGGAGGAGACAAATGAATTAAAAATGGTTTACTCTGCTCTTCTTTCTTTCCTAAATTAAGAAAAAGCTACATGAAAAACATATTTAATAACAGAATTCTAGTAAAAGAGCATTTGATATTAACATTTCTGATTTAAAAGATGAACACTTTATGCTTACATAATAGTTTATATTCCATTCAAAAACAGTGAAAACTTTTTTATCCCTATCTTACACTTTTTTTTTTTTTTTTTGACAGGCAGAGTGGACAGTGAGAGAGAGAGAGACAGAGAGAAAGGTCTTCCTTTTGCCGTTGGTTCACCCTCTAATGGCCACCGCGGCCGGCGCGCTGTGACCGGCGCACCGCGCTGATCCGATGGCAGGAGCCAGGAGCCAGGTGCTTTTCCTGGTCTTCCATGGGGTGCAGGGCCCAAGCACCTGGGCCATCCTCCACTGCACTCCCTGGCCACAGCAGAGAGCTGGCCTGGAAGAGGGGCAGCTGGGACAGAATCCGGCACCCCAACCGGGACTAGAACCCGGTGTGCCGGCGCCGCAAGGCGGAGGATTAGCCTAGTGAGCCGCGGCGCCGGCCCCCTATCTTACACTTTTTTAAAAAAATTATTTATTTGAAAGGCAGAGTTACAGAGAAAGAGAGGGAGAGGGAGAGACAGAGTCTTCCACCTGCTGGTTCACTCCCCAAATGGCCCCAGTGGCTAGGGCTAGGCCAGGCTGAAGCCAGGAACCAGGGGTTCTATCCAGGTCTCCCACACGGGCGGCAGGGACCAAGCACTTGGGTCTGCTGCTTTCCCAGGTGCATTAGCAGGGAGCTGGATAGGAAGTGGAGCTGCCAGGACTGGAACCGGCACCCATATGGGATCCTGGTGTGGCAGGAGGCAGCTGAATGCCCTGCACCACAATGCTCGTCCCTTACTCCTTTAGACCAGAAAACAAAAACTAGAGTCATGAGTCTCAAGTTACAGCTGCTTGAAGCAGCAGAAGGGCATTGTTTAAATGCAGGTTGTGGGGGCCAGCGCTGTGGTGCAACAGGTTAAAGCCCTGGCCTGAAGCGCTGGCCTCCCAGATGGCTTCTCCTCCTCCAATCCAGCTCTCTGCTATGGCCTGGGATAGGAGTAGAAGATGACCCAAGTCCTTGGGCCCCTGCACCAGTATGGGAGACCTGGAAGAAGCTCCTGGCTTTGGATCAGCCCAGTTCCAGCAGTTGCCGCCATCTGTGGAGTGAACCAGTAGATGGAGGACCTCTCTCTCTGTCTCTACCTCTCTCTGTAATTGTCTTTCAAATAAGTAAAATAAATCTTTAAAAAAAAATGCAGGTTGCCTGGGGGGCCAGCATTGCAGCAGAGCTGGTTAAGCTGACTGCACTAGCATCCCATGAGTCCTAGCTACTCTGCTTCTGATCCAGCTCCCAGTGAATGCGCTTGGAGAAGCAGTGGAAGATGGCCAGAGTGCTTGATCGCTTTCTTGCTCTATTTCTCCCTCTCTTTTGCTCAATCTCTCTCTGTGACTCTGCTTTTCAAATAAATAATTTTTTAAAAAATGCAGATTTTAAAAAATGCAGATCACTTAAGCCCCAAACCTAGAGTTTCTGGTACAGAAACTCTGGACAACATCCCCCACCCCCACCCCGTTTAAATCCATTTTATTTTTTGACAGCCGAAATGGCAATGGTTTTTCCTTCTAACAGCTGCTGCTGTTGCTCTGGTCTGAGGAACACACTTTGAGAACCACTGTGCTAGCCATTGAGAAACAGTTCATTTCAAATGCGTGAAATTCAGCACAAACAGATCATCTAAAACTTAGTGGAATTTTTATTGCCTGCCCCAAAAGCTTTTACAAGCTCCTCACCTGGGACATTCCAAACTGCTAAGACAATGCTTTGCAAATAAGTGGCTTCAGTCAACAAGCCCCAGTGGGCCTTTCCCAGGCCTACCTTATCAGGGTCCATGTGGCCTTCTGCATGTCCACATGCCCCCTCCCAACAAGTAGCTTAAAAAAGACAAGCACTGTGTGGACGCCAGTTCAGGTCCTGGCTGCTCCACTTCCGATCCAGCTCTCTGCTATGGCCTGGGAAAGCAATGGAAGATGGCCCAAGTCCTTGGGTCCCTGCACCCGTGTGGGGGACCCAGAAGAGGCTCTTGGTGCCTGGCTTTGTTTCGGCCATCTGGGGAGTGAACCAGAGGATGGAAGACCTCTCTCTCTCTCTCTCTCTTTCTCTTTCTCTCTGCCTCTGCCTTTCTGTAACTCTGCCTTTCCAATAAATAAATAAATCTTGAAGAAGGAAGGAGGGAAGGAAGGAAGGAAGGAAGGAAAGGAAGGAAGGAAGGAAGGAAGGAAGCAGGGAGGGAGGGAGGGAAGAAATACCAGTGTGAAGAAAACCAAATATTCAAATATTTAAATAATATTGACTATTTATGCAAGAGAAGTTTTGAGGCGTCCCACACATTAATGTGATAACCACAGGGAGCCGGAGAAAGTTCTGGAGAGACAACTAAGCATTTGTGGGCTAGCAGTGGGAAAGGCAATTTGGCAGCTGTGTGTGAGTGTGTGTGTGTGTGTGTGTGTGTGTGTGTGGTGGCTTAGAATAGGAAGCTTTTCTGGAGATTCTAAGATAGGGGGAACTGAAACCCCGGATGAAGGCAGTGACCGAGGAACTTAAAAAAGGAGAGGTCACAGACAGTCAGCTGAAGAAGTAGAACGACATGGGTGTCTGCCTAAAGGAGGAGTCCAGGAAGGGCAGAAGTGGGAGCCATGTCTCCAATTATGAGCCTGAGAGTCAGAGCAGAAGAATGGCCCTGGCAATGAGAGGTAGCTTGCCCTGGTCATGCTGCCTAAACAGATACAACGACAATTAACCAGGCTGGTTCTCTTGTTCTCTTTTCCATTTTCTCCTTAATGTTTGTTTATTTGAAAGGCAGACAGACACAAACACACAGATAAAGAGAGAGACAGGGCCACGCCCGGGTCTCACTAGGCTAATCCTCTGCCTGCGGCACCGGCACACCAGATTCTAGTCCTGGTCAGGGCGCCAGATTCTGTCCCGGTTGCTCCTCTTCCAGGCCAGCTCTCTGCTGTGGCCCGGGAAGGCAGTGGAGGATGGCCCAAGTGCTTGGGCCCTGCACCCGCATGCACCTGCCTCCTGGCTTCGGATCAGTGCAGCGCGCCGGCCACAATGCACCAGCCATGGCGGGCACTTGAGGGGGTGGACCAATGGAAGGAAGACCTTTCTCTCTGTCTCCTGTCTCTCTCTCTCTCTCACTGTCTAACTCTACCTGTCAAAAAAAAAAAAAATTAAAAAAAAAAAAAAGAGAGAGAGAGAGAGACAGAGAGAGAGATCTTCCATCTGCTGTTTTACTCCCCAAATGCCCACAACAGCCAGGGTTGGGCCATGCCAAAGTCAGGAGCCCAGATGCCATCTGGGTCTCCCACGTGGGTGGCAGGGACCCGAGTATTTTAGCCACTATCTGGTACCTCCCCAGGTGCACAGTAGCAGGAAGCTGGAATTGAGAGTGCAGCTAGGGCTCAAACCCAGACACTCAATGTCGGATTCAGGCATCCCAAGCAGCATCTTAACCACTGTGCCAAGTGCCCATGCCATGGCAGTGGTTCTCCGGTGTGATGGCCAGCCCGTGGCAGGTAGCATCACCTGGTTTGTTAAGAGTGCAAATCAAGGTTTTGTTAAAAATGTAGATTCTTAGGCCTTACCCCAAACGCTGGGAAGCGGCCCACCAGGTTGTGGTTTAAGCTCTCCAGGTGATATTGCTGTACATTCAAGTTTGAAACACAGTTAAGCCAGTTGGAATTTTTTTTCTCCTTACAACAATTTGAACTGGGATCACAAAGAGAACCAGCCTGTTACTTGTGGAGAGAGAAGCCCAAGTTGATTCTAGAGAGATTATGAGTAAGCTGGAATTCTGAGTAAGCAGAGCTGTGACTAACACACACCCTCACGGTCACGTCCTGCATTCCTGCTGCAGCCCCAGGGGTCGCTTGTTCCCAGCTTCGAGATGTGCACGGGATCTGCCCAGGTTCAGTTCATTTTCAAGCCCAGCTGTTCTGAGTTTCCTGTGCTATTCTTATCTCCACTGTTGTCCTGAGTATCCTTTATCCCGTGACTTGAGGCGGCCTGAGTGAGTTCCTGTTCCTAAAACATGGCGAGCTGCTGTAGCTCCAGAGCAGACTGGGCAGATGTTTGAATTCACACCAAAAAATGACTTTAAAAAATTGGAGGCACTTTAAAAATTCTCCTTACAAATAAAACTGGTTACCTTAATCAGTTTTTTAAAGATTTATTTATTTGAAAGGGAGAGTGACAGAGAGAGAGCAAGAGAGACAATGATCTTCTATTTGCTGGTTCACTTCGCTAATGGCCACAACAGCTCGGTGTGGGTCAGGCGGAAGCCAGGAACCTAGAATTCCATTTGAGTTCTCACCGGGGTAGCAGGGACCCAAGCACTTGGGCCATCTTCTGCTGCCTTCTCAGACACATTAGCAGAGAGCTGGACTGGGAGTAGAGCAGCCAGGATTTGAACTGGTGAACTGATGTGGGATGTGGGTATAGCAAGCGGCAATGTAGGCTGCTGAGCCAAATACGCACTCCATCTAGAGAATGACTTTCACATTCTTGTCAAGTACTTTCTTCAAAGTCCTCTGAGTTAAACCGGTTCTGCGTTAATTAATTAATCCATCCATTCATTCAATAACTTTAATGGACACACAGCATTATAGAAAAGAGCCCCCAAAAGTTAACCCACGGCACTTAGAATCAAGTTGAGAAAAAAATACACACACACAGACCAACCAAGACAATGCCGAATCCAAGGGATACTTCTATGATTTAAGACTTCATGCTGAAAGTCCTAGGAAAGCGAGGGAGGGCCTGGCAGTGCTCACGGAATGAGGACTTATTGAACCCCTGTTAGAGTAGAGTGAGTTGGGAGGAGTAACACACGGGGCTGAAGACCAAAGGCCAGCCTGGTGGGGCAAACGCCCTTAGCAAAAGCCCGGTGGCAGAAAGCAAGCAAGGCAGGATGTGGCTTTTCAACAGATCAGCTTGGCTGGAATGAAAGGGACAGCAGCGAATGAGAAGGAAGAGTGTGAGGGGTGATAAGGGGTGGTGAGCCCTGAGCCTCGGTGCATAACACACGAAACCGTTTACGACATCCTGCGGACAACAGTTTCCTTCTTAGAACTTGTACTTCTCTTTTGAAAAGAGGATTGATTTCTTTATTTGCAAGAGCAACAGAGAGACACAGTAAGAGATCTTCTATCCTCTGATTCACCCCCCAGCTGAATGGCTGCAACAGCCAGGGCTGGGCTGGCCCAAAGCCAGCTAAGAACTTTGGACAGGTTTCCCATGTGGGTGGCAGGGACTCCAGTACTTGGGTCATCCATCACCTGCTGTCTCCAAGGTGCATTAGCAGGAAGCTGGATGGGAAGCAGAAGCCGGAACTGCTCCCGTATGGGATGCTGGCATTGCAAACAGCAGCTTAATACGCTTTGAGACACAACAGTCAACCCCTTGGATGCTTTCTTAAGCCTGAGCACTGTTGCCCGAAGCTAGCACTAATAAATCATGAAAATAGTCACTAATAAATCATGAAGCAGTAAAGAGCACAGAGCCTGGGGGCCCGCTTCTCGGGCCCACCAGACTCCACCACTTCCTAAATGCATGCTCTAGGCATGCTGTTTTGCCTTCCTGGGCCTCAGTCTTCCCGTCTACAAAGTGGCTAGAACAGTATGCTTACCACATGAGGTAGCTGGGAGTCAATGTATTGAAGCCGTGGGAACAGAGCGTGACACCGTGGAAGCGTTATGAGCGTGTCAGCCATTATTAGAATTTCAAGTATCCTCTTTGCAACAACGTAGGAGCCTTCTGTAGAAAGCCTGCCTTCCTGTGGAGCATTCAAACAGTACAGTTAGGCAGGCTTTCCCTCTTTTCTCCTGCTCTGTATAGAAAGATACACTTCACCCCAGGATGTCGCCTTACTGCAGGGTCAAACTGCCCAGAGAAAGCGAAGACCGCGGGGAAGCCGCCGAGCCCGAGGATCAGGGCTCCATCTGTTGCAGCGTTTCCCCATCACTACAATCACATACAAAGAGCAGGGATTCAAATGAGTCTAACGCGTTTTCTCGCTTAGCAGAAAATGTTTGGGTAGCTACAAGGGATAACAAAACACAAGGCCTATTGTAGTAGCAACACTGCTCCGGCCAAGGCATGGGCTGCTCCGCGTCTCTATGGCGACGGTGTTGCCTTCTCGGCCTCTTCTTCCTACCCACTCCTGTCTCCGGGCGATGTGCTGTCTTACGAGAGACGGAAAACATGCCCAAGACCTAGCCAGAGGGTTTACAGCTCCGGATCCCGGGCTTCTTGGAGAGTGAGGTGAGCTTTGGCCACAAATCCCTACGAGACTGATCCTTGACAAGCAGATGTACTCTGAAAGTTTGAGAGACTTTTTCTACAATGGGCTCCTTGTGGGTGTGCGAATCCAGACTCTTAAAATTAAGCTTTCCTCTTAGCATCTCACTTCTGGAGCCTCACTTAAGATTAGAATTTCCCTATTTGAGAAAAGGAAAATAGAAGGTTTGTGCTGGGAGGAACTTCTAAGAAAATTTAATATAATTCCTTAATTGTATAGAGAGTTAGATTCAGAGAGGATGAAGGACTTATTCAAGGTCAAAGAGCTTGCATGTGGTTGGGCCAGGAATGCAACTTGAGGAATTTAGTTAATCTTGCTATTCACAAGAGACTAAAGTCACTACAATTTCTGTTTGAAGATCAAAAAGTTAAATTCCACTGGTATTTTGCATTTTTGATATTAATTATTTTTTCTGACCATCCAGCTAGTGAATGAAAATATAAGATATTACTTCCTAGCATTTTATATTTAATGAGAATCTAGTGGAAACTTTGTTGTTAAACATAAGATAAGAATTAGGGGCCTGTACTGTGGCGTTTTGAGTAGGGCTACACATCCCATAGGGGACTGATTTGAGTCCCAGCTGCTCCACTTCCAATCCAGCTCCCTGCTAATGAGCCTGGGAAAGCACCAGAAGATGGCCCAAGTGCTTGGGCCCCTGTGCCCGTGTGGGAGACCCGGAGGAAGCTCCTGGCTCCTTGCTCCAGTATGGCCCAAGACCTGGCTGTTGTGGCCATTTGGGGAGTGAACCAGCAAATGAAAGATCTCACTTTCTGTAACTGTGCCTTTCAAATAAATAAAATAAACCTTAGAAAAGAATTAAAGTGAAAACACATGCTTTTCCTAATGATTTTGGATCTAACAATTTTAATTGATGTTTTAGTGAATCTTGATTCATGTTTTTAAAAAGATTTATTTGGGGCTGTTGTCGTGGCATAGTGGGTTGAGCCTTCTCCTGCAACACTGGCAATCCCATATGGCCACAAGTTCAAGTCCTGGCTACTCCACTTTTGATCCAGCCCCCTGCTAATGTGCCTGGGAAGGCAGCAGGGGATGGTCCAAGTCCTTGGGCCCCTGCATCCATCTGGGGGATACTGAGGAAGATCCGTGTTCCTGGCTTTGGCCTGGCCCAGCTCCAAAAGTTGCAGCCATTTAGGGAGTGAACCAGCCGATGAAGATCTCTCTCTCTCTAACTCTGCCTTTCAAATAGATTAGAAAAAAAAAAAAAAAAAGAAGAAGAAGAAGAAGAAGAAGAAAAGAAAGAATCTTGGGGCCAGCACTATGGCGTAGTGGGTAAAGCTGCCACCTGCAGTGCCGGCATCCCATATGGGCGCGCTGGTTCAAGTCCCAGCTGCTACAATTCCGATCCAGCTCTCTGCTATGGCCTGGGAAAGCAGTAGAAGATGGCCCAAGTCCTTGGGCCCCTGTACCCACATGGGAGACCTGGAGGAAGCTCCTGGCTCCTGGCTTCAGATTGGCGCAGCTCTGGCTGTTGCAGCCATCTGGGGAGTGAACTGGTGGATGGATGATTTCTCTCTCTCTCTGCCTCTGCCTCTCTGTAACTCTGCCTTTTGAATAAATAAATAAATATTTTAAAAATCTTTATTAAAATAATAAAAATGAAAAGATTTCTTTATTAAAAGGCAGAGTGATAGAGAAGGAGAGACAGAGAGGGAGAGATCTTCCATCTGTTAGTTCACTTGCCAAATGGCCGCAACATCTAGTGCTGGACCAGGCCAGCTAGGAGCCAGGAACTCCATCCAGGTCTCCCTTGTGGGTGGCAGGGACACAGCACCTGGGCCATCATCTGCTGCCTTTCCAGGTGATCAGCAGGAAGCTGGATTGGAGGTGGAAGAGCTGGGATTCTAACTGAAAACTGATGAGCCACGGGAGTCCCAAGTGGTGGCTTAACCTGCTGCATCATGACACCAGCCCTTGTTAGTTTTTTAAGTGATGTCTGCAGTGGCCTGCATTGTGGTGTAGTGGGTTAAATGCTACCTGTGAAGCTGGCATCCCATGTAGGTGTCGTGCCCAGAAGCTCCTGGCTGCTGGCTTCAACCTTGCCCAGCCACAGCCATTGTGGCCATCTACAATCTCTCTCTCTCTCTCTCTCTCCTCTCTCTCTCTCTCTGTCTCTCCCTCTGTGTAACTCTTTCAAATACATAAATAAATATTTTAAAATAATAAAATAATGATTATATATGTGCATGTATGTTTTTTAAAATAAGAAATAAATAAAAAGATTGACTTGGGACTGGTGCTGTGGTGTAGCAGGTAAAGCTGTGGCCTGCAGTGCTGGTATTCCAAATGGGTACTGGTTCAAGTCCCAGCTGCTCCACTTCCAGTCCAGCTCCCTGCTATGGCCTGAGAAAGCAACTGAAGATGGCCCAAGTCCTTGGGCCCCTGCATCTGCGTAGAAGACCCGGAAGAAGTTCCTGACTCCTGGCTTCAGATTGGCCCAGCTCTGTCCATTGCAGCCATTTGGAGAGTGAACCAGCAGATAGAAGACTTCTGTCGGGCCAGCGCCTCAGCTCACTAGGTAATTCTCCACCTGTGGCGCCGGCATCCCGGGTTCTAGTCCCGGTCGGGGCACTGGATTCTGTCCCAGTTGCTCCTCTTCCAGGCCAGCTCTCTTCTGTGGCCTGGGAAGGCAGTGGAAGATGGCCCAAGTGCTTGGGTCCTACGCCCGCATGGGAGACCAGGAGGAAGCACCTGGCTCCAGGCTTTGGATCGGCACAGCACGCTGGCCATAGCGGCCATTTGTGGGGTAAACCAGTGGAAGGAAGACCTTTCTCTCTGTCTCTCTCTCACTGTCTAACTCTGCCTGTCAAAAAAAAAAAAAAAAAAAAAAAGAAGAAGACTTCTGTCTCTGCTCCTGCCTCTGCCTCTCTGTAACTCTGCCTTTCAAATAAATAAATATTAATAATAATTATGAATTCATTGTAGTGCATTAACAATAACTCAGTTGAAATAATTCTAATGTCCTATCCCTATAAAAATTATATTTCACTTACAGAAACCTTAATTCCACCTATATGCTTTAATATAATTTCAGATTTGAAATATAATTTAAAATGTAAATTTAAAATTAAAAAAATTAAAAATATAATTTGAAACAGGAAAGTTGCAAGGATAGTACAAAGAATTCCCAGATTGTCTGCACATTATAACACTATATCTTGATAGCTTTACATGTTTATGTATGCACTTTTTTCCCTTGAGCCATCTGAAAGTAGGTTGCAGACATGCCCTTCCAAGCTTAATTCTTACCTGGAAGAAATCTGCTGCACCCACCAACTGTGGAGTAATCGAGTATCGGTCTTTTCAGCAACACCCACTCAGACAGATAATCATCATTGTCGATAGCATCATTTTCAAATTGTAGCATCTTCTGACTTGAACAATGGTAGATAAAAATCTAGCTGTAAGAACAATGACTATGGTCTTTTTGCTCGTTGATCTTCACTGAAGAACATACCTACGCCCTAGCAGATGGAAGAATACGTGTCCATATTTTGCTCACTTGAGAGCTGCTAAGATCAACAAAGATGTCTTCCCCTCTTTCTTTTCCCTCCTACATCACAGCGTTTTCTTTCATAGTGAGAAGAATGAAACTAAAATCGTGGGGTCGTCATTGGGTGTCGGGGTGAAGACGCTGCTTGGGATGCCAACATCCCTCCCTGAAGCGCCTGGCTGTGAGTCAGTTTTGCCGCCGACTCCAGCTTCCTGCTAGTGTGCACCCTGCGAGGCGGCAGACGAGCCCTCTAGTACTTGGGTCCTTGCTGCCCATTTGTGATACTCAGACTGAGTCGCCAGCTTCCGGCTGTGGCCTGTCCTGGCCCTAAACAATGAATGGGAGATTTCTGTCTGTGTGTCCCTCTGTGTTCAGAACAAAAAAACAAAAACCATTGAAACTGCATTCGCTTGTAGATCAAAGGATGAATTCAGGGAACTCAAATGACCACTTCTGAATTCTCTTAAAAATTCAGTGTTGTCTTTTACAGCTTTGTTATTGTGTTACTCTGTTATTTCTTTTTTCCTTGAAGTTGTAGCGAAACTGGAGGGTGCCAAATAGGTATTGAACTAAGTAGAAATTTCTCTTTCTTCCAAGGACTGCCCTGCATTGTCGTCCATTGTGTCAGTGTTCATCACCATTGATTCTGTTCAATCAGAGCTTGCAGAGCTAAGCATGGCCTTTGACCTGTCATGTTGGGTACGTTCTGTTCAGATCTCCCCATGAATCCTGATTCTCCGGACTTCAGTAACCACAGGTTTTGGGAGATCATATTAAGGTGCAGTGGACAATTAGCACAGCTGTCCTTTTATGAAAAGCACCATGGCACCGTTTCAAGTCCTGGATGCTCCACTTCTGATCCAGCTCTCTGCTATGGCCTGGGAACGCAGTAGAAGATGGCCTAAATGCGTGGGCGTAGCAGGTAAGGTCACCGCCTGCAGTGCCGGCATCCCATGTGGGTGTTGGTTCGAGTCCCAGCTACTCCACTTCCGATCCAGCTCTCTGCTATAGCCTGGGAAAGCAATAGAAGATGACGCAAGACCTTGGGCCCCTGCACCCGCGTGGGAAATCCGAAAGAAGCTCCTGACTTCGGATCAGCTCGGTTCTGGTCGTTTGGGCCAACTGGGGAGTGAACCAGCGGATGGAAGACCTCTCTCTCTGGCTCTACCTCTTTCTGTAACTCTGTCTTTCAAATAAATAAAATAAATCTTAAAAAAAAAAAAAGAAAAAAGAAAGGAAAAGGACCATGGGAGCTCTGAACAGCATAGGAAGGAGGGTCGGTGATAATTCCTGACATTTACTCTGCCTGTGGGACACAGCACCCTGGAGGAGGAAGTGAGTTAGCGTCACTACACAGATCAGTATCATGTGATCAGGGAAAAAACTGCAGCTGTAAGCCAAGCTTGTTTCTATGAGCAATTTGATGGCAACAATTTCTTTTTTATAGATTTACTTATTTATTTGAGAGGCAGAGTTACAGAGAGTGGCTGCAATGACTGGAGCTGGGACAGACCAAAGCCAGGAGCCAGGAACCTCTTCCAGGTCTCCCACATTGGTGTAAGGGCCCAAGCACTTGGGCCATCTTCCACTGCTTTCCCAGGCCACAGCAGAGAGCTGGATAGGAAGAGAAGCAGCCGGGACACGAACTGGTGCCCATGTAGCACAGTGCCAGCCCCGATGGTGACAGTTTAATAGCGATAGTTAGGCTCTTATTCCTGGTTCTAAGCACAAACCTTTGGAACACACCTATTTCTCATCTGAAAGAAGACAAATTGGTGAACACACCTAAACCTTAGCTACGAACTTCATCATTCTGTGCTCCCCAGTATGGAACTGGCTTCTCACTCAGACAACAGAACACAACCTACTGTTGTAGTAGTGTCTAATTGTGAGGTTCCTACCATTTTCTGGTGCCAATGTTGCTTTGGTTAATCTCTGAAGAAAAATATTTTACTATATGAACACAAGTAAAACCCACTTTATTGCGTTGAGAACTAATGGTGAAAAAGTCTGAGCTAACCTGTTGCCAGCTGTAGGAATGTAGCTTCATTAAATATTTATTGAGTACCTCTGGTGCATATTCTTTTCTGTATTCATGAATGTAGGAAGAAATCAAACAGTGGAGATGCAATCTGATGAGATGCATTATTTATGAGGCTGTGATTTGTCCATCAAGATGTTTCTTTTCACGCTTTGATTGAGGCAGGATGGCAACTACTTAAGGATGAGAACACTAAACAGTAAACAGATTACCAATATTAGGAAGACTTTAAGTCATTTTCATTGTATCTTCCTCTTGCTATGTTTCACCTTCTTCATCTTTTTTTTAAAGATTTTTTATTTATTTATTTGACAGGTAGCATTTCAGAGAGAGAGAAAGAGAGAGAGAGAGAGAGAGAGAGAGGTCTTCCATCTGCTAGTTCACCCCCCAAATGGCCGCTATGGCCAGCGCTGTGCCAATCCGAAGCCAGGAGCCAGGTGCTTCTTCCTGGTCTCCCATGCAGGTGCAGGGCCCAAGGACTTGGGCCATCCTCCACTGCCCTCCTGGGCCACAGCAGAGAGCTGGACTGGAAGAGGAGCAACCAGGACTAGAACCTGGCGCTCATATGGGATGCCGGCGCGGCAGGCGGAGGATTAACCAAGTGAGCCACAGCACCGGGCCCTCACCTTCTTCATTTAAAAAAATAACATCATGACTAATATGCAATAAATACAATAGGCATCATCTTAACTGGATTCTCTCATGTTCCATTTTTTAGTTTATATTTATTTTTTCAGGTATTACATACCTGTTTTCTTTTCTTTAAAATAGGCAGGGAGAGAGAGACAAAGATCTCCCAGTTCCCTGGTTTATCCCCAAGTGCCCCCAATAGCCAGGGATGGGCCAAAGTCAGCAACTCAGTTCTGGTCTCCCACATAGGTGGCAGGGGCCCACCCACTTGAGGGTGCCTCCCAGGGTGTGCATTAGCAGAAATCTTCAATTGGAAGTGGAGCAGGGACTTGAACCCAGGCACTCCGATGCAGGATGCTGGCTTCCCAAACACATCTCAGCCTCTATGCCAAATACCCACCCCTGTTTTCTTTGTTTTTAAAGGAGAGAAACTTACCTCAATGCTAGCATTCCCATACTAATTCATCATGTAATTGTCTTTTTGGAAGTCACTGTGTTAACTGGGAAGCACCAGTGGGCATCTCGGTTTCTCATTAGGCCCTGATACCCTTAGACACACTTCAGGAAAAGGAAAAAATATTCACGTGCATTGTGCTATGTTAACAGGATCCATTTGTCTTTCATGGAACTTGTGTTTCATGGAGTACTGCTCATGATCTGATAAGCAGTAAGAGAACAGAAGACTATGTCTTGCTCCTGTGTGTTTTGGTGTCAAGAAAGAAATAGAACATACTGTAGAGGCTTGACATATATTTAATGAGTTGGAGCAAAATCTACTCTGCAGACAAAAATTCAGCACAGAGCGGCAAAGAGGCATTGACTTGGGGGAGAAAACCCTCAGTTCTTCTAATGTTTCTCACATCACATATACACACACACACACACACACGTGTGTGTGTGCCTGGGACCCTGCCACCACTGTGGAAGGCCTGGATGCAGTTCTTAAAAAAAATTTACACTCCTCACAGGGGTGTGGGCATGGACAGTAGGAAGTTTAAGACATCCTAAAAAGACTAAGTATAATAGAAAGCAGAAAGATCATGTCCCTCATTCATAGGAAAGAAAAAGCCTATACCTCTGATAAGTTCGTCAACAGACCTCAGCCGCCTCATTTAAAAAATGAGAAACTTGGATTGTGTGCCACTAGGGTTGTGGCATCATGCTTTCTTAGGAACAAACATCTCGTGGCTAAGACAGGAGCTGGCAAAAACCAGCATGATTTGAAGGATGACAGAATAAAATGTGGTGGCATTCATTCAGTAAGGCAAGTCACAGGCACCCTTTTATCCACCTGATGTCATCCACAGTTACGACATTTTGCCAGAATTTTCCATTGAAGGGTTTTCTGTGTTCCTGACGGTGTGGCAGTTGGGAAAGTTTGTGCCAGTCTCGGTTGCAGCTGCTTCATTACGCAAGGTGTTGGTAGTCTCTCTGTCCTGCGATCCCTGGGAGGGCAGGTGTCACACCCTGTCACATCCATATCCCTTTCCAATGTGCGTCATGCTTTGCTGATAATGGGTATTCAGTAAGCGTCTTTGATGGTCTCTTTGTCTAGAAGCTCATCGCGAAAGCCAGTTTTTAAATGGCCTTTTCATCAAATCAAAAAAGATCCATATAGTGTCCTTCACCTAAAATATTTGGTTTTCTTTATCTCGTTACATGAATCACTGCCCACGATCTAATGATCAGTAAGAGAACACAAGGGCCGCCATTGTGGCTCACTAGGCTAATCCTCCGCCTGCGGCGCCAGCACCCCGGGTTCTAGTCCCAGTTGGGGCACCGGTTCTGTTGCGGTTGCTCCTCTTCCAGCTCTCTGTTGTGGCCAGTGGAAGATGGTCCAATACTTGGGCCCTGCACCTGCATGGGAGACCAGGAGAAGCACCTGGCTCCTGGCTTCGGATCAGCGCTGCACGCCGGCCGCAGCGGCCATTTAGGGGGTGAACCAACGGAAGGAAGACCTTTCTCTGTCTCTCTCTCTCTCTCACTAACTCTGCCTGTCAAAAAAAAAAAAAAAAAAAAAGAGAAAGAGAGAACACAAGACCACAAGACCACATCTTACTCCTGTGTCTTTTGGTGTCAAGCAAGAAATAGAACATACTGTAGAGGGCTTGTTCTCTCCTTCCTGCAGAAGTTGGAGTGATATCGTCTAACTATAAGCCAAGATTAACATCTCGAGCTCTTCTCTCAAGCTTAGTGAAGCATGCTAAACTTAGACAAGACAGGCAACATGGTAAAATTCGGAATTTATTTGGGGAAGTGAGAGAAATACACTGGAACGTGAGGGCTTTATTTAAGGGAGCAAGTGGTCAGAAAGATGAACCAGGAGTTCCATACCAGGCAGAGAGCAGACCAAGGGCCACGTGTGGGAGTCCAGAGGCTAGATACGTGCTGGCAGAACCAGCTGCAAAATATGACAGTGAACAAGGGTGAACAGGGACAACCAGGGGACAGGCCAGGGGCCCTCCACGCCTTTTATTCACTTCCAAAAGGGCGTGGTTACCTAGTCTGATTGGCAGGTAGGCATATAGATGAGATCGGGTTGGCGCGTGGTCTCCAACTCAGGAATTTAATCAAACGACTCCTATCTGCATTAGGTGGGGGGCACAATCAGGTTCATCCTTCTCTACCAAGCACTGAGCAACAGCTACAGCCCTCAGTGCTGGCAGCCTTTTATCTATGGTGCCTTTCAAGTGGCTTAGCACACTGGGGAGGGTCTATATTGCTACTTTTAATTTCTAGTTCAGCACAGAGAGAAAGCACTGAATGCCTGCTTGAATCCTGTAAACATGGCGCCCTTTCCAGAAAGGTACGGAATATTTATTTGATGATGACCACATCAAATTTATTTGATGATGACCTTACTGTTAAAGGTTCATATCAATTGCCTATCGCAACCACCAACATACTTTAACTGCATGTCCTCTGCAGTGAAAGTGCTGCGCCAGTGACAGCTTCCCTCCCAGGCTTCTGCAACCTGCCTCAGGTCATAGCCAAGGAGTCTAGGGAAATTAGAATATTCTTCTGGTGGCAGGACTTTTGGAGCTGCACAGAAGATGCTCGTTGGGATCCCCTCTTGGGGACTCAAGCCAGGGTTCAAGTCCCTACTCTGCTGTTGACTCAGCTTCCTGCTAAAGCTCACCCTGGGAGGCAGCAGGTGATGGCTCAAGTCCTTCAGTCCTTCCACTCCAGGGGAGATCTAGATGGAGCTCCTGGCTCCTTGCTTTGACCTGGTCTAGCCCTGGCTGGTTTTTTTTTTTTTTTTTTTTTTTTTTTTTTTTTTTTTTGACAGGCAGAGTGGACAGTGAGAGAGAGAGACAGAGAGAAAGGTCTTCCTTTGCCGTTGGTTCACCCTCCAATGGCCGCCGTGGCCGGCGCGCTGCGGCCGGCGCACCGCGCTGATCTGATGGCAGGAGCCAGGAGCCAGGTGCTTCTCCTGGTCTCCCATGGGGTGCAGGGCCCAAGCACCTGGGCCATCCTCCACTGCACTCCCTGGCCACAGCAGAGAGCTGGCCTGGAAGAGGGGCAACCGGGATAGAATCTGGCGTCCCAACCGGGACTAGAACCCGGTGTGCCGGCGCCACTAGGCGGAGGATTAGCCTAGTGAGCCGTGGCGCCGGCTAGCCCTGGCTGTTATGGACACTTGGAGAGTGAACCAGTAGATGGAAGCTCTCTCTCTTGCTCACCCTCCCTCCCTCTATCTATATTTTCTCTCTCTCTCTCTCTCTCTCTCTTTTTTGACAGGCAGAGAGGACAGTGAGAGAGAGAGAGATAGAGGGAAAGGTCTTTCTTTTTCCATTGGTTCATCCCCCCAAGGCTGCTGCGTCAGCATCCTGGCTGACACACTGTGCTGATGTGAAGTCAGGAGCCAGGGGCTTCTTCTGGTCTCCCATGCGGGTACAGGGTCCAAGGACCTGGGCCATCCTCCACTGCCCTCCTGGGCCACAGCAGAGAGCTGGACTGGAAGAGGAGCAACCGGGACAGATTCCGGCACCCCGACCGGGACTAGAACCTGGTGTGCTGGCGCCACAGGCGGAGGATTAGCCTATTGAGCCACAGCGCCTGCCTTCTCTATTCTCTCATTGACTTTCAAATAAATAAATAAATAAATAAATATTTTATAATTTTTTTTTCTGTGAGTTAACTGTGAACATAATGCACAAAAGGTTAACAAAAGAATAGAAAAACAGCTTTAAAAAAATGATTTTAGGGGCCTGTGCTGTGACACAGCGGGTTAACATCTTGGCCTAAAGCACCAGCATCCCATATGCGCTGGTTCAAGACTCGGCTGCTCCATTTCCAATCCAGTTCTCTGCTGTGGCCTGGGAAAGCAGTAGAAGATGGCCCAAGTCCTTGGGCCCCTGCACCCGCTTGGGAGACCCGGAGGAAGCTCCTGGCTCCTGGCTTCAGATCGGCACAGCTCCGGCCGTTGTGGCCAATTGGGGAGTGAACCAGTGGATGGAAGACTTCTCTCTCTCTCTCTGTCTGCCTCTCCCTGTCTGTAACTCTGCCTTTCAAATAAATAAATAAATCTTTAAAAAAAGACAAATACCATATATTTTCTCTGATTTGCGGTAACTAAGATACAGAATACAAAAAAAGGTGTAATGTATATGAGCAACATTGGCATTTTGAGATTTGATTATTGTTTGCAGCCCTTGTTCATACTCTTGAGGAACAGTGGTTTTTCCACTCGTCATTGGTTGACTTCTGTGTTGCATCTGGTGAACCCGCCGTGGAGGGTTAAACTTGCGATTTAGAAAGTAAACTGAAGTATGTTGTGGTGCACTTTAAAAGAACAATCAGAAAGGAAGGAGGAGAGAGTGTGGGCAGGAGGGAGGGCAGGCTGGGAAGTATTGTAAATCTGTATCTATGAAGTTCATGAAAACTGTTCCCCTTAGACAAAGCAAAAGGACAAACGGTAAAAATGTGTGTGACACAGAAAAACATAACGCACCAAATATAGAAAATTGGATCTCTAGACTCGGAGCCAGTACTGCACAAAGGAGACAGAGTCAGGAAGAGGAGAGAGGAAGGCAGCAGCAGAGGTTAGGAGGAGGTGGTGGTGGGGTGACAGGAAGTGCCTCCCCCGCCAGGTGAGGCGCAGAGTCACCCGAGTGAGGCTGGCTCCTCAGCAGGCTAAGAAACTGGGTAGGTGAGAAGAAGGAGAGAACTAATTGTTAAGGGACCTGAAGGCTCCAGGTAAACAATTTACAAGGAGCAAGGAGTGGCTAAAATCCTGCAAAGGTTGAGGATGAAGGACTTAGGTGTGTTGGAAGGGTGATGGAGGGAGATGAGACTTCTCTCTGACCGAGCAGAAGTCAAAAGGCACATGGTCCTTACACTTTGAGCATGGCTCCCTAGGAGAGGATAAAGCTTAGCCAGATGTGGGTGATATGTTTGAAATGAAGATGAGGGCTGGCGCTGCGGCTCACTAGGCTAATCCTCCGCCTGCGGTGCCAGCACCCTGGGTTCTAGTCCCGGTCGGGGCGCCAGATTCTGTCCTGGTTGCTCTTCTTCCAGGCCAGCTCTCTGCTGTGGCCCGGGAAGGCAGTGGAGGATGGCCCAAGTGCTTGGGCCCTGCATCCATGGCGGCCATTTGGGGGGTGAACCAACGGAAAAGGAAGACCTTTCTCTCTGTCTCTCTCTCTCACTGTCTAACTCTGCCTGTCAAAAAAAAAAAAAAAAAAAAAGATATTTTTCTTGGAGTAACATATTATAGCACCCTTGTCTCAGGAATCTCTCTCATCTTCATTTCTTTCTTTTTTTCTTTTTTTGACAGGTGGAGTTAGTGAGAGAGACAGAGAGAAAGGTCTTCCTTCCGTTGGTTCACCCCCAAAATGGCCGCCACAGCTGGCGCACAGCGCTGATCCGAAGGCAGGAGCCAGGTGCTTCCTCCTGGTCTCCCATGCAGGTGCAGGTCCCAAGCACTTGGGCCACAGCAGAGAGCTGGACTGGAAGAGGAGCAACTGGGACAGAACCCAGGGTGCCAGCGCCACAGGCAGAGGATTAACCAAGTGAGCCACGGCGCCGGCCAAAAAATCTCTCTTGACCACCTACCTTGTGTCAGGAACAGGGTGAGGTGGAGAAACAGTGAACCAGACAGAGCACAATCGTGTTGTTAGAAAATAAGCGCTGTCTGCACAGACAGCATCTGCATTGGAAACCAACTGTGAGCGCTGGCTGCGGAGACCATGGTGGAAGCAGGACAGGGGCCGAAGAAGTCCCACTCAACTGTAACACATGCACGTGTTAACTTGAACGCTTTATACTTTGGGGGCTAGTGTTGTGGGACAACAGGTTAAGCCCCCGCCTACAAAGC
The DNA here is from genome assembly GCF_964237555.1 of Oryctolagus cuniculus. Lineage (NCBI taxonomy): Eukaryota > Metazoa > Chordata > Mammalia > Lagomorpha > Leporidae > Oryctolagus > Oryctolagus cuniculus. Next base: position 60,690,995 of record NC_091436.1, read on the forward strand.
TGGCATCCCACATGAGCACTGGTTCGATGCCCAGCTGCTGTACTTCCAATCCAGCTCCCTGCAAACAGCCTGCAGCCTGGGAAAAGCAGTGGAAGATGGCCCAGGGATTTGGGCCCCTACACTCATGTGGGAGACCTGAATGGAGTTCCTGGCTCCTGGCTCCCGGCCATTGTGGGCATCTGGGGAGTGAACAAGTAGATGAAAGATTCTCTCTCCAAGTCCACTGCCCTCTTCTCTCTTTGAAATAAATAAATAAATAAATAAATAAATAAATAAATCTTTAAAAAATGGGTTCTAAGGTATACTCACACACAGGTATGCAAACACTTTTGCCTGTGTATGCTCTGGAAATTCATACTGTTAGGTAGGAAGTCAGAAATGAGCTTCTGTGTGTGTGACAAAGGCCTAAGGAGTTGACATCTAAGTCCAGCATCCGCATCTCAAAGTCATCCCAAAGTCATCCCGATGACCTTCCAGGTGCAGCGCAGCATCTGCACTTCAAACGCCCTGCCAGATCCTGATGACCTTCCAGGAGCTCCTGCCCCTTCTACCCGATAACCATCTTTCCTCTAAGGGGGGCTACGCCAGCCAGGCTTCCCCTGTCTGATAACTTCAGGGGGAAAACTCAGAAAGGAATTTTTCATATTTACATCCAACAAGTCCTTTGTTTGGAAGGAGAAGGAGAGGGAGAGGCAAGACCCATCCCCTTAAAAGCCCCAGCCTAAATGTAAACTGTGCACTTTCTCAGGTCCTGTCTAGAGAGGTGCACATCCGGTCTTACAGATGTCCCTACCCTAATACACCTTGCTATGTTGCTTTCCCCTGCTCTCTGTCTCACACCTGAATTCTTTCTTGTGCGAAGACAAGAACCCTTTGCTTCTCCGGTGACAATACCAGCAACTAGCAAAACCTCAGGGGCTTCAGGTATTGTGTAGGTGGGGAATAGAGGTAGGAGAAGGAGTGACTACTCACTCTCTACCATTTTTGGTACCATTTGCATTTTTGTGAACTCAATGATTGAAAAACCAAGGTACAAGTATTACTCAATAAAAAAAGTGAGTTTTTTTAATAGTAAGCAGAAACCTAGGAATGAATCATAGTTTCACAGAGACAGTGAATCCCACACGTTTTGAACATGTTTTCTCCAGGAGTGTGCTTTCCCTAAGTTGTAACTTTTCCCAAAATTAACATTCAAGGGGAAACAGGGTGTGTGCACAGGGCAGGGGAACCACAACAACTTTGGGATTTGCCAACAGCAAGGAATCAGAATATTTTGGCCTTTGGCTAATGTGGGAACACCTCCTCAGCTATCAAAATGCTGTAGATAAGGTTTCAGGACTGCCTGGGGCAGTTTCGCTCCAGACAATAGACACTGTGTGGAAACAGGTTCTGTGGGGACCAGCCTCTCCACCCAAGGCTGCAGGGATTTGGTGCTTTCTTGTCGAACTCACCTTGACAGCTTCTACTGTGTTCTCCGTCTACACGGACTCATGGACCCGCGCCGTCCCAGACAAAATGCAGACGATGAAACCCAGCATTCTAGCCTGCATCAGGGATGGCTGAGTTGGTGAAAGCATTGACTAGCAAACTTGCTTCATTGGAGGGGGGAAGTGACACTCAGGAAATGAGACACGCTAACATGTTTACAACTTGGCACATTTTGGGGGGGTCTACAACTATTGCCACTTTGGAGGTAATGGACCCATTTCCCCCCACACCCTCACCCCTGTGTTATGATCCTTTCCTGCTGCCCCTCCAGTCTCCTCTTCTCTCTAAGCCATCACTGATCTTTGTGTCACCATAGATAGGTTTGCATTTTCTGTTTTGTATAAATGGAATCCTACTGTATGTATTTTTTTGGTCTGCTTCTCTCACTCAGCATAATTTAAGAATATTTCCTCCCATTTGATTTGAAAGCCTGAGAGACAGAGATCTTTCATCTGCTGGTTCATCCCCAAATACCTACAGTAGCCAGTCTGGGCCAAATCAAAGCCAGGAGCCCAGAACTCAGTCTGGGTCTCCCACATGTAGGGCAGGGACCCAAATACTTGCACCTGTATTTCACTGCTGCTTCTCAGGATGCGTTAGTGGGAAGCTGGATCAGAAGCAGGCCCTTGGGGGTGGCACTGTGGTGTGGTGGGAAAAGCCACTGCCTATGACACTGGCATCCCATACGGGTGCCAGTTTTCGTGTCCCGGCCACTCCACTTCTGATCTGGCTCCCTGTTACTATGACTGGGAAGGCAGTGGAAGATGGCCCAAGTGCTTGCACACCTGCCAGCCACGTGGGAGACCTGGATGAAGCTCCTGGCTGCAGCCTGGCCCAGAGCTGGCCGTTGCTACCCGGGGAGTAAACCAGTGGATGGAAGATCCCTCTCTCTGTCTCTTTCTTTCTCTGTGTAATTCTGACTTTAAAAATAGATAAATCTTTAAAAAAAATGTATTACATAAAAAAAGAAGCAGGCCCTTGAACCAGTACTCTGATGTGGATGCAGGTGTCCCAAGGAGTGACTTCAACGCCGCACCACATGCTCACCCTCATTCAGCATGAATATTTTGAGATTCAGCTCTGTGGTGTATACTAAGATTTTGTTTCTTATTAAAAATTTTTATTTTCAGTTCCCATTCCATTGTAAAAAAAGTAATGCTGAGAGCTTTCCCATTTACTCAGGCCCTTTTAAAACTTTGCTGGAGGGTGGGCAGGGAAGCAGGAGCAGCAAATCCCATTAGGATGGGGGGTGGAGCTTGACACCGGTGGTTGGGCCACGTGGCCACCTGGCTTCCAGCAATGGTGGCAGGGGCTAGAGCCTAGGATGGTGTCAGGGTGTAGATCGCACCATAGAGAAGACTGTGCCATTTTCCTAATACAATGTCTTGCAAAAATATGTAATAGGTATAACAGCACATTCAGGATGTTGGCACTGACAGTCTACCGATCTTATACCCTTGAGTGCATTTAGCTCTGTACAGTTATATCACAGATTCATGTATCTTTAAGATACCAAGTGGCTTTATCATCTCAAGGATTTCATGCTTCCCTCTTATAACCACACCCGTCTCTCCACCACATCCCTCTCCCAAGTCTATCCCTTGTTCTTGCTGAGTACTAATCCAGTGTACGTGGTAGGTTTGGAATAGCTCGGGGTTCTGGCCTTTTGTACCCCCAGAAAAGAGAGACGGAAAAAGGAAATGGAGACCGGCCTCAACAGAGACAGGTTGCTTTATTGAAGCAAAGAGGTTAGTGCCAGTCTCAGGAGAAGATGGCATGCAAAGCACAATTTGGGCTGTGGTTTTATCTGGTGATGGAGGGAGTTTGCTGCTGTTGCTGTGGGGGAGGGAGAAGACTTTGCAGCTGGCGGAAAGTGGGGAATAGGGGCCTCTTTGAAGCCTCTGGGAGCTTTTCCCCTTATCTGTTTCACAAGCTGCCCTGTGCAGCTCATCTGCTTTGCTAGTTGTTTTGCAAGGAGTCTTGGGGAGGTTCCGCCTGGTTCCGCACCATGGGTCTCCATCAGAAGGGAGGAAGTGGGGTGGGGAGGGGCAACCTGCTCTTTAGTATGTACATACCATGATGTTTATTAATTTACCTACCAAAGGATATTTGGGCTGCTCCCTGCTTCTGACTCTTAAAAAATGTCGCTATAAATATTCACGTGCAAGTCTTTGAACACATCTATTTCTCTTGGGTAAATACCGAGGAGTGAAATTGGTCAGTAATTCCTAGAGAATTGTTCGGTTTAGGCTCAGCAGCCCGCTCCTTGCTTTCTTTGGCGCTTCCCAGTCTTTGTTGCAGGTAAGAGACGCTGTGGGATGGTCCCAGCTCTTCCTTGTCACCTCTCTCAGGCCTCCTCTCACACAGCAGCTGATGAGCTTTCTTACACAGCTCCTCCATCGCGTCCGGAGTCACGCTGTCCTTTATGTATTGAGGTAACTGTTCCTTGTAAGCATCTTCATCTTCCCTTAGGGAACGTGTACCATCTGCAGCGTTCTGCCCCGTGATGTGCTTCCACGCTCAACCCTTTGCTTTCAGAATCATAACCAGGGAAGCGTTTAGTGCTGTGAGGGGTAACACGAGCCTCCGTGCACATTCCCCTTCAGGGCTCCAGAAACCTCATGGCGGGAGTAGTCCTGGCAAGGCCTGCACCCAACTGCAGGTGAAGGTACCAGGTTGGCCTTGAATGCTGTGCACACTGTGCTCATCTCTGTTCACTTCCCTGTGGCCTTCATAGATTTTGTCCACGCCAAATCTACCGAGAAGCCCGTGAGCCAGCAGCAGGCCAGCGCCACATGCTGCAGAGTGATCTATCGGGCCAATCTTCCCACTGTATTTTGCTCATTCGTGTGCATAAGCCTTGCAGACTATCGTAGTCCCTCCAGGGCGGGCATAAGCAAGGGCAGATAGATTTTTAACTTTTTAAGAAACTGACAAGCATTCTCAAAGTGGCTATTCCCAGTAGTAGTGTATGAGGGTTCTCCCAGTCTCCACCTTTTTTTTTTTTTTTTAAAGCTATGTTGTGAGAGAGGGGTCTTCAAAAAGTACCCAGAAAATATATGTTATGAAGAAAACTATGCATGGGTCTCAAAATATTTTTTTGCATACACAAAATAAACTCATACTAATTTGCTACAACACTTCTGCACAGGATTTGAGAAGGCTTAGCAATCAGTTTGAACAAAGCTGCTATCAGAAGAACACAGGTTCTAAGATTGAAACAGGGACAAACTTTATACAATATTTATACCAAAGGTTGGGGGGGAAGAATGGTTAAATCATGGATGCCTTTTGAAAAATTCATGCAGACAATGCTTTACAGAGATCAGCAGTTTACAGCTGAGTGTTTGGTTTGCAGGAGGGACCTTGACTTCAAGGTTGAAGACAGAGCCTGCAGCAGCAGCCCATCCACATCAATTTGATGATTAACAGCAGAACCAACAGCCAACGCCACAGACATCTCAGCTGGTTGAGTTTACACACTGACTGGAAAGTGAAAGTGCAGCCAACTTTCTGCTCACCAGACGCCAAAACTGGTGCACCTCGAGCGGACAAGAGCAGAGCTTTCGCTGGGATTTTTCTTTTCTTTTTTTAATACGATTTATTTGGGATGCAGAATGAGAGAGAGAGAGATGGAGAGAGATCTATCTGCTGATTCATTCACTCAGGCTGCTCCAGGCTGAAGGCAGCAGACAGAAATTGCATCTGTGTCTCATATGGGTGGTAGAAACCCAAGTATTTAAGACTGCTGCTCTCTGCTGTGGCCCGGAGTGCAGTGGAGGATGGCCCAAGTGCTTGGGCCCTGCACCCCATGGGAGACCAGGAGAAGCACCTGGCTCCTGGCTTCGGATCAGCGCAGTGCACCGGCCACGGCGGCCATTGGAGGGTGAACCAACGGCAAAGGAAGACCTTTCTCTCTGTTTCTCTCTCTCTCTGTCCACTCTGCCTGTCAAAAAAAAAAAAAAAAAATTAAGACATCTGCTGCTGCTTTCCAGCACATCAGCAGGAAGCTTGATCTGAAGCAGAGTGGCTGGGACTGTAGCCAGGAAATCTATGAGATGCAGGTGTCTCAAGCAGTGGCTTACCCCACTGTGCTGTGACACCCCCACCTCCCAACTGGAGATTTTCACCAAGTGGGACAAGATGTCTCTTCAGAGAATTGTATCATGAGATGAAACAGCTTTACCAGTATGATCACGAAGGCCCGGCACAACCCAAGCAAAAGCCTACTAGTCAAGAGCAAAGGTCATGGCAATGGTGTTTTGGGGATGCTCACAGCATTTTGCTTGCTGACTTTCTGGAAGGCCCGAGAATGATCCACAAGCAGCAACAGACCAGTCCACAAGAGTGTTCTGAGAAAGTCAGCCAAAGCTTTAGCGGAAAAATGCCCCGAAAGCTTCCCTAGACTATATTTCTCCAAAAAGACAATGCTGCTGCTCATTCCTCTCATCAAGCCAGGAGCAATTTTGAAGTTTTGATGGGAAACACGGGAAGTATGTGGGAATCATTAGGGAAGTCACGGAAGCTGGCCTTTATACTTGGGAGCTATCAATAAACCAAACAGATGTAAATCCCTGTCCCCATAAAATATACATTCTCATAGAGGGAGCAAGACAATCCTAATAAACACCATACATCAGGTGGTCAGGTTAGATCTCATTGAGATTTTCAGCAAAGTCTGAGGTTGGTGAGGGAGCTATGCAGATATCTAAAGGAAAGACGATTCCGGAGGAATTTCAGCACACAGATCCTGAGACAGTCGTATGAGGTGTGTTCTAGAAAGTTCTGGAGGACTGAGCAAGGGGGAAGTAGATGATCAGGGATGGGAGGAGACAGACCTCGTAGGGTCTTGTAGAACGTTGTATAGGAGAAATGGGGACGTACTGTCAGATTTTGAGCAAAAGGTTTTACAATATACCTTTTTCATTCCTTCTATGTCTTATCCTTCAGTAAATATCTGTGGATTATTTCAAAGGAAACCCTATGTGAAAGTGCTACAACTCAAGAGAGTTACATACTAATAGTGACAACTATTGGTGGCCTGAGAGCAGCCAGAGGGAAGGCTCCGAGGCAGGCAAAACATGGGACCTTCAGACTACATGACAGCTAAAAACAACTAAGACACACTATTAAGATCATTCACAAAGTATACTGGAAAAAGGGGAAGTGGTAATTTGTTCGACACCAACTTTCACAGCTGTGACTCCTCACAAGTTGCCTGGGGATACTTCAAAATAGAGGTCTTTAGTCCCACCATTGTACTTGTTCTTTTGTTCACAGGTAACACGTCAGAGCCGTTTACATTATGATCACAGTCAGTAGCACATTGCAGTTTATGTAAAAGCAGTCACAATGTCAACATCTGATACTGTGGGAAGAAAATTCACCTTTCCTTGAGACAGCGTAGAACTCTTGGTTACTACATTAGCACTTCAAATCTAACTGATGAAAGATCAGACTGTAGGCCGGTGAGCCGTGGCTCACTTGGTTAATCCTCCGCCTGCAGTGCCAGCATCCCATATGGGCCCCGGGTTCTAGTCCTAGTTGCTCCTCTTCCAGTCCAGCTCTCTGCTGTGGCCTGGGAGGGCAGTGGAGGATGGCCTAGGTGCTTGGGCCCCTGCACCCACATGGGAGACCAGGAGGAAGCAACTGGCTCCTGGCTTCGGATCGGCACAGCGCCGGCTGTAGCAGCCACTTGGGGGGTGAACCAACAGAAGGAAGACCTTTCTCTAAAAAAAAAAAAAAAAAAAAATCAGACCGAAGCAATCACTTCAGTTGAGTTCTATAACATCCTTGAAAACTTCTTCCTCAATACAGTAAATTTTATTTAAAATCTTTTTCTTGGGGACTGGCGGTGTTGTGGTGCAGCAAGTTATGCCACTGCCTGAGATTTGTGTATCTGAGTGCGTTCAATTCCTGGCTGCTCCACTCCATCAAGCTCCCTGCAAATGCACCTGAGAAAGCCGCATTAGATGGCCTAAAGTACCAGTACTTGGGCTTCTGCTACCTACATGCAGTTCCAGGCTCCTGGCCTTGACCTGCCCCAACTGTGGCCATTGAGGCCATCTGGAGAGTGAATTGGCAGATGGAAGCTCTCTCTCTGGCTGCTCTGCTTTTCGAATAAACCTTAAGAAATTTTTTTCTCGAACTTGTTTTACATTTTTCTTTTTTGAAAGTGAGTGCACTTCTATCCACTGGTTCACTCCCTGAATGCCAGCAGCCAGGGCTGTCCCAAGCCAAAGCCGGGAGTCAGGAATTCAGTTCATGTCAGTTCAGGGACCCAAGTACTTGAGTCATCATAGGCTGCCTCTCAAAGTGTGCATTAGCAGAAAGCTGACTCAGAGGTGAGTAGCCAGGACTCAAATATGGAATGTGGGCATCCTAAGTGGTTAACTTTAACTGCTATGTCACATACCCGCCTCATGGGTATTTTAAGTGGGATGATTTTCCTCTCGAGGACGTGGGTGTTGCTTTACTTCACATCCATTTTGTAATGTCTAATAAAAACTTCTAAAAATTATCCAGAACCATTCTGCCTTATTAGGGTTTATCTTCTTCAGACAGACAGTGCTAACAATTTTCTTTGAACTTGGAGCTGCGTAAGGGGTTAACATCTGGCTTGGTAAGATATTCCATTTCCTGTTTTAATCAGGGTAGCATGACTTGCACAAAGGCAGAAAAACGACCTGGTCTCCCGCTCTCCCACTTCCCAGCTTCTACCTTTGTACATGCAGCTCTAGCACAGTGCTGCTAGAGTGTGGTCTGTTGACTGGTGCCAGTCCCAGAATGTTAGCAGTTTGCAAAAATGATAAGCAGCACGCTTATATTTGCTCGTTCAGCAGTCATTTTCTCTGAATACATTTTAAAAATGTTATATTTTATATATTTTAATAATTCATTTTAATAGCAATTAACTTTTAAAGATTTTTTTTGAGACAGAGTGAGGTCTTCCACCTATTGGTTCACTTACCAGATGCCCTGCAATGGCTAAGGCTGGACCTGGCTGAGGCCAGGAGTCAGTAACTCCACCCAGGTCTCTGATGTAGGTGGCAGGAACCCAAGGACTTGGGCCATCATCACTGGCTCCTTCCAAGTCCATTCAGCAGGAAGCCGGGTCCTGTAGTCTGGACTTGAACCAGGCATTTCAGTATGTGACATGAGCATCCCAAGTGGTGGCTTACCCACTGTACCACAGCACCCATCCAAGCAATGACTTAAAGCAGTTTACAAAAGCACCAGTCTGACCGACTGACAGCATCCCATATGGACACCACTTCCAACCCCGGCTGCTCCACTCCTGACCAGCTAGCTCTCTGCTATGGCCTGGGAAAGCAGTGGAAGATGGCCCAAGTCCTTCGGCCCCTGCACCCATGTGGGAGCCCTGGAAGAAGCTCCTGGTTCCTGGCTTCCTATCAGCTCAGCTCTGGCCATTGCAGTCATTTGGGGAGTGAACCAGTGAATGGAAGACTTCTCTCTCTGTAACTTTCAAATAAATAAATCTTAAAAAAACAAAAACAAACTTGAAAGGCAGTTAGAGAGGTATCTTCCATCCACTGATTCACTCCCCCAAAGGCCACAACAGCTAGGGCTGGGCCAGGCTGAAGCCAGGAGCTTCTAAGTCTCCCATGAGTGCAGGGGCCCAAGTACTTGGACCATCCTCTGCTACTCTCTCTCCCAGGTGCTGGATTGGAAGTAGAGCAGCAGGGATACTGGTGCTGCCGGTAGTATCTTATCCTGCTATTCCACAGTGCCACCCCCACCTTTTAAAAATTACTTGAAAGTAGAGCTACAGAAATCTTCCACTTCTGGTTCACTCTCTGAATGGCTTAAAAGTTGAGTTTGGTCCAGGTCAAAGCCAGGAGCCAGGAACTCCATTTGCATCTTCCATAGGGGTGGCAGGTACCTGAGTACTTGACCCATCTGCTGCTGCTTCCCAGGGGGCATTAGCAGGCAGCTGAATCGGAAGCAGGGTAGAAGACTTCCACTGTCACTACCCTACAGGATGCTGGTATGACAAGAGGCGGATTAACCTGCTGTGCCATACCTGAATGAGGAAAAGTAGAGGGAAGTAGTCAGGGAAGAAAACCTATGAAGGCAGGAAGAATGGAACACAAAAGATCAGACAGGACACAAAAAGCGGATGAGTACGCAGTCTGTAGGTGGGCAGCCTGGAATTGGTGACAATTCACTGTCCGTGAGAATAAAAGCAATCAAGTTCACCACCTATGTGCCCGGCATCGAAACACATGAATTCCTTTAACACTCTGACCCCCAAATTCACTACCTATTTCCTGCAAGTGAACCTTGTAAGCAGGTACTGCATACACGTGTAACATTCTTTAACAGAAATTATAGGAAATATTTTCTAATATAAGTGCATTCTGAGATAAGAACTTGTGCTTTCCTAAGATTATCTTCAAGTTTTACATATGAGACTGTAGATCTGAAATTTTACAAAACATGGAAAATGATCAGGGTATACCTATCTGCATGGAAAAACGATCGAGCTTTTAATTTGTTCTGATCTAACAGAAACATGGGGGTGTTTAGCCTAGTGGTTGTGACATACATGTTCTACTTCAGAGTCCCTGAGTTTTTTTTTTTTTTTTTGACAGGCAGAGTGGACAGTGAGAGAGACAGAAAGGTCTTCCTTTTGCTGTTGGTTCACCCTCCAATGGCTGCCGCGCTGCGGCCGGCACACCGTGCTGATCCGATGGCAGGAGCCAGGAGCCAGGTGCTTTTCCTGGTCTCCCATGGGGTGCAGGGCCCAAGCACTTGGGCCATCCTCCACTGCACTCCCTGGCCACAGCAGAGAGCTGGCCTGGAAGAGGGGCAACCGGGACAGAATCCGGCGCCCCAACCGGGACTAGAACCCGGTGTGCCGGCGCCGCTAGGCGGAGGATTAGCCTAGTGAGCTGCGGCGCCGGCCTGAGTCCCTGAGTTTTAAATATGGCTCTGCTACTGACTCTAACTTCCCAGTAATGAAGACCCTGCGAGGGAGTGAAGAAGACTGGGTTCCTACCACCTCAGGGGGTGACCTGGATTGAATTCCTGGATTCCTAGGTGGGTCCAGTCCTGGCTGTCTGAGGCATTTGGGGAGTGAACCAGCAAACTGGAGCTCATCTGTCTCTCTGCCAATCAAAACATACTTAAAACAAGAAAAATGACTATTGGTCAATGGGCTCAGTTTGGACAACCCCCAATCCCACAGTCTAAAGACCTAATTGGTAACATAAAAGCTGGAATTTCTACCTTCAAACTTTTGATTTTTACTCCAATCTCACAAATGTACACCTTTATACTGTTTTTAAATCTCGAATGTACAGCATTTGTTCAAGCAGACTATTCAAAAAAACAGATCAACAGAAAACTTTCTAAATGTCACTACATAATTCATCAAGCAAATTTTTATTGAAGCTTAAATTGTGGTACAGAAATACATTTCAACTGATTTAAGTCCAACACCAATGAAGGGAAAAATTATGGCACCAAACTTTTCCTCCTCTGTCATACTAATTTTAGATTACTAGTCAATCTACACTTTTCATTTTTGTAGGCTTTGTTCCACACAAATTTGTGCAAATTTTCCACATTAGAATTATTAGGGAAATCATTAGAAATCTATTAGGGGAAAAAAAAAATCAGACCTCAAGCCAACAATTATCAAACTACTAGGATACTGTTCAAGAACAAAATCTACTTCCAGTATTGGTCCTCAAAACAGCAACTCAAAATAGTAGGTGCTGTGCTCATTACAAAATCAAGGTTTCACCTCCCAAGGAACCTTTCAATCAACCACACGCTTAACCTAAGTGAAAACAGTGTTCCAACCACTTGATTTCAAACCAAGATGATTTTATGTTTAGAAACACTTAAAAAAGGTGCTTCATTTATAAATATGGCAGGAACAAAACATCACTGTATCAATCCAGAAATTATTTTAACAAATGTTGTGAGGACAAGAAATAAAAATGTTACTCCATATTACTGTTCTGTCAGTTGCTTAGATCCCACAGTCATTGCAAATATAGCTAACAGATGCCAACTCTTAAAAGTCTGTACTTCTAGTCATTTCCTACTGACTATTTGGGAATTTTACATCATATTTTGTTCATTTGTGTATTGTTTGGTCATATATCTAAACAACCTGCACAATTCTCATTCTGAGCAGTCATTCATCTCATCCAGTGAATGGCACGGTGAATGGAACACCATAGTTAGAGGCACATGTGAAGTCAGAACACTCACATCCATTACAAAGTCACACAAGACAGAAAAGACACCGACTCTGCTCTGAACCAAACTTTACACTATGGTAATAAAAATTAAGGTCAATAATCCAAGCTGACTTACTGAATCCAGTACAACCTCTGCTAATTCTCCCTGCTAATCAACTGACAAAAATCCCTTTATACTATGACTTAGGAAGATAGTCAAAGGCATGGCACTCAATAAAAGCCAATTTCATTTACTGTGGAGCACAGAATAGCTCAGGTTTTCCACACAGGTGAGCCAGGACACCCTAGTCTCTACAACTCTCTATGGGTCTTCCTTGCTAATTAAACTGGGTAAGTTTACTTTCACTATCTTCCAAAAGAGTTCATGCCAATTCAAATGGCTCATGTTCTTATAAGACAATTAAGCACAGGGACCACCCCCCTGCTTCCCCATGTGGGGTATTAGAGTCACTTATAAACCCACAGTGTGACAGTGTATTGCTTTATTTGGGGGGTTTGGGGCAGACACCATGGTGAGGGAAGAAATCAAAGTACAAATGCAAGGAGCAATAATGTTAAAATAGAAACACACAAAATGAGTAACTGCAATCATTTTTTAAGAGGAATCAACTCATGAAGAAAAACTTTAATTGCTGTTGCAAAAAACATCTGTATGAAGTAGAAATTGGTTTCCATAACATTAGTAGAGAATATGTTCTAGAAAGTGGAGGTAACTGGACATAAAATCCTGGCAGCAATAGAACAGTCCCAGATGGTTAGGCTGAGGCCAACACCTAATGAGGACGAAAGCCTTGTCTGTGGGGAATTTTGGACGATACCTGCAGAAATATTACACTGCGCATAAACCAAATTGAATTGTTTTCACAAGTGTTGTAAAGTTTCATATAGTAAAAGTTTTTTTCTACATGCACTTCAATTTCACAGCAAGAGTGGCATAGAATACCTAAACACAGAAGAGAGCATTCATGCAAGATATCTAACTCCTTGATATAATAATGCATACAATTCAAAATGATTCCACTATCATTACATCTAGGGCTCTGTGCAACTACAAAGTGGTGGTTACGGAAAGCATGGCCCCCAGTGTCAACATCTAGAAAGCGGCCACCACCTTCTATGTGTGTTCTCTTTTTGCGTTTTTTCTTCATGTTTCTTAATCAACTCTGCTGTTGTTGCTGCTTCTTAGCAAAACTGGTAAAAACAAAATTGTAATCGTTGAACATAGCACTCTGGCAATCAAGACGTTTAAAGCCTTCAATCTTCTGGGGCGAAGAAAGCACTGTGCGACATTTAGAACTCTGGGAACAAATTCAACAATTATTAGTACATCCAGTGAAAGTTATGCAATAAACACACCTCTCTCTTATTGAAATGCTGGCATCTTACAGACTGCAGTGGGGCATCTTATGTTCCCCTACCAGGTCTGTCAACAGGACAAGAAGAGCTCACGAGAGGGCAAGATGGAAAACAAGGATGGGCAGAAGTCCCACAAAGCACACACAACTTCTCATCCACCAGTAGCAACCTCCCAAGGAGTACCTCTGGTGACCATCGGCGTGACTAGTTAAGTGCTCTGTTTTAGAACATGCCTTTATGACAGGCCTTACTAGCCTTACTCCTTCCCTTTAAGATTTTATTGTCAATTAAGATATCAAATTACCTGATTAACAAACAAGGTGGTCACAAATTTTCCTGGCTTGAAGACTTCCACAACTTTCCTGATCAGGTCATCATAGGAGGTCTGACTTAAGTTTGTTTCAAAGCTAACATAAGAAAATTCTGGTTCCGGAGTGATGTGAATAGTCCAATAAGTTCCCTTAGAGAAACAGCTTTGTGTTAATAATGCAAAGGATATATTAAAGTATTTAAATAGTTATTGAAGCAAGATATTATTACTTACATCCGATTTCATTCCATTCATTGAATACCCACAAGGATTGAATAGTGTGGCATCAATGACAGAACCTGGTATCAGGTCACGAATTCCACTCTCCTGGGGGAAAAAAAAAACCAAGATCAAATTAAACACAATTTTGAATTAATAAAAACAAAACAAAACAAAACAAAACTGAGTGCTCATGCAGAAGAATCTAGCAGTGATTTTTATAGGAAATGCTTACACGAGTGACATCCTTTGCAGTAACACCATCTTTCATGTAGAACTGGTCCATGACTGCTGGGTCAAGCTCACTCATCAGAATCTCCAGGGTTTGATCTGGCTGGCTGATTACCCGACTCTCTGGAAAATCCAGAGTATACAGGTACCTACACAATAAAAAAAAAGTTTCTAAAAATGCTAATTGGTGGTTTAAAGTAAATCCTACATGGAGTGCACAAAAACTCCACAGAATTTCAAACATACCAACAGTCAGAATTCATACGTCCCATACAATATGCTGCTCCATCTGTTGAGGAAAGAGAATGTAAAATAAATATAATATCCACTGAACAGGATGGCTTATTAGCAACCTTCTAACAGGCAACATGATAGTATCTATCATCAATCAGACACATCAGCAGTGAAGGGAAACTAAGCGGGTGAATCTGAGACAAGCAGGATCCCTCCTTGCACTAAGACATTGTCTGGCCATCACTGGGAGGCTGATATTTCAGCTAGTAGGTCTGTCTAAATGGAGATGATAAACAGCTTACCCTCCCTGCTAAACTCCTTTAGGAAATGGAGTCTGGTTACCCATTTATCTACTCTCCCAATTAAATACAAAGTTATTTATACAATACTTCCGATACTGTTTCAAGGTCTCAACACAAACACTTGGCAAGCATTTGTTCTGATAATCAACACTCTGATGTAGCTTAGTATGGTTTTGTGTCGGATCATGTAAGTCACTTTGTGCAAAGTTATTAAATTATGCTAGGATTTTGGTCTCATCCAAGAAGTAAGGGTGTTATATCAGTGATCATTTGTAAGCCAGTTCAAAAAATTCTGGGTCAGAGTTCAATAATCTGGAAGGGCTCATAGCTCTTCCTTTATATTGTCAAAGGATACAGGAGGATATAGGAGGTCACTCAAAAAAGTTCATGGAAGGGGCCAGTGTTTGAGCTAGTGCTTATGACACCAGTTCTCACATTGCATAGCAGAGAGTCTGGGTGTGGTGCCTCCCCTACAATTCCTGACTCCAGCTTACCCCTACAATGGACCACGGGAGGTAGTGGTGATGCTTCAGGTTACTTGGGTTCCTGCCAGCCAATGTGTGGAAGACATGAACTGAGTCTCTGGGTCCAGCCTTTGGCCTCCACCCAGCCCCACTGGGGAGTAAACAAATGGACAGGAGATCTCTCATTCTGCTTCTTAAAATAAATAAAATGCAACTGAGTTCATTTTTGTGCAGAAATAATGTTTTTATACTCTGTAAATTCTGTTTTATCGTATAAAGTTTACTATTGTACTGATAAAACATCCAGGTAAGTTTAAAAAGCAAAATATTAGAGGGATAGGCATTGTGGCATAGCAGATAAAGCTGCTGCCTGTAATGCCCGCACCCCACATGGGTGCTGGTTCCAGTCCCAGCTGCAACATGTCCAATTCAACTCCCTCCCAACGGCCTGGGAAAAGCAGCCTTCAAAAGATGGCCCAAGTATTTGGGCCCCTGCCGCTCATGTGGGAAACCCAGAAGCAGCTCCTGGCTCCTGGGTTCAGCCTGGCCTAGTCCTGGGAGATGCAACCACCTGGACAGTAAACCAGCAGATTGAAGATTTCTCTCCCTCTGTGACTCTGACTTTCAAGTAAGTAAACACATCTTAAAATAAAATACATAGTGTGCTGTATTTGCATATATACGCATTCTCACACAGAGATATATGAAACATTAAATCCTTTAAGAAGGCAGATTTAAATTCATTTAAACTTACTTGGGAAAATCGCATTAAGAAACTCTATTTCTTCCTGGAAATTCCGGTGTGGGTACCCTTGGTGAGAAGGCTTCATGAAATTCTTACGAGAATAAAAGAAGCTCTTAAGAAGAAGAAGAAAGAAAGGTAACTTTAAGACACAGAATCCAGTACCATTTTTTTCTAAAGCAAAACTATTTTCTGCACATAGAAATTCAGCAAAATCAAAATTTTAGTATTTTCCCCAACGTTATAAAGTATACAATTAGCTTCCTGGACTGATTCTGCTGTAGTCTCAGTGTGTGCATTTATAGAATACTGCAATGATCTGTTTCTGAGATCAGTATACCCAGTCTATATAGATGATGGGTCAAAACTGTATAGACAAGGCCTATGTCATGGAGAAGTTAAAGCCACTGCTGCTGACACCCAAGCCACCATCCCATATCAGAGTGCTGGTTCGAGTCCTGGCTACTCTGCTTCTATCCAGTTCTCTGCTGATGTGCCTTTGGAAGGCAGGAAAGGATGGCCCCAAACTAGGTCATCTCAGTCATGAAATTTTCCTTCTTATCTTGCAGTTTCTCATACAATAAACAGTTATTGTTTGACTACTTTTTTCTCCCATTCGAATTTCATCCCAACAGGCTCAACAGTTTATAGTTCTCTTTCTCCTACAGTGTGGATCATCTCACCACATACTCTTATGCACTATAACTGCACAGTTAATACAGATTTATTTACGAGGCACATCACAGGCTAAGCATCTGTGTTTCTGCTTACTTACTTGAATTGAGTCAAACCCACTGTAGTCCCTAGCAAGCTTCAGCAGGGGAACCAGCGCTTTCAGCAAGAGGGTGGTACCACATGTCTTCAAAATGAAACGTCTCTTGGAGACAAACATGCTACTCTCACTGGGGATGAAAAAAGTCACATCATCACAATATTTCTGTACTACTCAGGATCCAACTGACCTATTATTAAGTTATAACTTTTGGC
The DNA here is from genome assembly GCF_964237555.1 of Oryctolagus cuniculus. Classification (NCBI taxonomy): domain Eukaryota; kingdom Metazoa; phylum Chordata; class Mammalia; order Lagomorpha; family Leporidae; genus Oryctolagus; species Oryctolagus cuniculus. The sequence goes on from NC_091436.1 coordinate 60,707,566, forward strand.
TAGTATTTTTAGCTAGTATCTCAAGAAAGCAAATAAGTAACATTATTCTTCTCTATTATCCAAAAGTTAGTTTAAGCTTCTGGAGCCTCACAGAAACAGGCCTCATTACACAAGTTCTCTCTTACACTCTGGGTCAGAGTTCAATAATCTGGAAGGGCTCATAGCCCTTCCTCATCTTGCACCACTACTCAGCCTCACAAGTTATTTCTGTAACCATCTCATTATTTCTTCAACTAGATACTAAGCTCCATGAGGAGGGAATGTTTGCTTTTACTCACCACTATACCCCCAGGGCTTGGCACAGAGTAATCATTTTGATAAACATCTGTATGTGCCAAACAAAGGCTTAATAAGAAGTAGGAACTTTCTGCATCTTGTCTAATCCAATAGCCCTGAGGACCATCACTACATAACATAAGCATTCAAAGTATATATTGAATAGCTTTGCACCTACATAAAAGGTGGGAGGCTCTTTTATATGCCAATACAGAACCCATATTTTTTTAATATGGTGAAGCTAATTTTCACTTCGCCTGAAGTTCTGACACCAAGGTCCTCTGAGAAAAGGACCTGCATCTGGAGTGCTGGGGTAGCATGACATGGAGGTGTGGAGACAGTCAATCCTCCTTTGACAAGTTCTTGCTGCTGGTTATCACAACCAGCATGGAACACTATTAGGTAAGGTTCCAAAACTAATGGTTACAAACACTCAAGTCATTAACATTTTATTTTATACCACACTGGCAAAAATGAGGTAAATATGATTCTAGAACTAAGACTGAGGGGGGACAACTCAATGTTTCACATGAAGTCACGAGTGAGTCGGGAGCTAGCTGGCTCGCACTTGCTCGCAGGACTTACCTGAGTACATAAGCTTCCTGCTTGTCAGTTTTTGTCACACTTATGATTGAACATTGCACATCCTTCAAAAGTATGTCCCACTCAGATCTATTATTTAATGAAAAAAAAATACAATTAATAACAGTCCTTGCCTACTCTCAAGTTTAAACTCTCATACAAGTTCCCCAAGACCACATTTTCTCTACTGCTCCAGCTTCTCTTAGGAAACCAACACTGATATGTACAGATAAGAGCCCATTTTGCCTTCCATGAAAACAGGAAATTTATACCATTTATTTATAACTTATTGAAACAAAAATAGACAAAAAACACGAATAAGCCATTTAGAGAGGAAATTCAAAAGCCCACAAACCAAGGGAAACTTTTTTAAAAAAGCATCATTTTACCAACTAAACTGACAGATTTAAAAGGCTGCCTGATGGAGTAATCTGTTACTAATATTGTTTAGATATCAAACTGGCAGGTGATCTGATCTATTTAACAGTCAGTCTAATACAGCGAGAGAGCAAAATGGAACTAGCCTTATTTTCATGGAAGCAAGTGCTTCTTGAAGATCTCTCTTTTTTCTTTCTATGTAACTCTGCCTTTCAAAAAAAAAAAAAAATCTTAACAACAACAACAAAAGAATTCCTAGAGATATCTTCAGATTACCAGATTAAGGGCTACAAATCTTAAAGCCCTTGCATGCCAGTCTTCTCTACCCATGAAAAGGGCTCTATCATTTCTTAGCAGATGGAAAACCTCTTTGCCTCTCTGTAACTCTGCCTTTTAAACAAATAAATCTTAAACAAAAAAAACAAGCACAAGCAGCCCTATTAGAATTTTGTGCCTGTTTCATCACTTTGCTAAAAGAAACTGTTACCAGCGACCAGCCATCTAAGTATGGACAACCATCTGAAAATCTTTAAAAGTTACTGAATTATGCTTGGTAATGATTACAGAACTGAGCTGTTCTATTTGACCGTAACTTTATTAAGCAATTTTCCAAAAGTTTTCAAAAAAATTTTAAGGTTTATATTTTGAATAAAAAGTTGTACTGTTTAGACCAAAAAAGCTACAATTAAGATAGTTCTGAGCATCACAAAAATTTTTAGAAAATCCCGTTAAAATAGCCGGCGCCGCGGCTCAATAGGCTAATCCTCCACCTAGTGGCGCTGGCACACCCGGTTCTAGTCCCGGTCGGGGCGCCGGATTCTGTCCCAGTTGCCCATCTTCCAGGCCAGCTCTCTGCTATGGCCAGGGAGTGCAGTGGAGGATGGCCCAAGTGCTTGGGCCCTGCACCCCATGGGAGACCAGGAGAAGCACCTGGCTCCTGCCTTCGGATCAGCGCGGTGCGCCGGCCGTGGTGGCCATTGGAATGCTGGCGCCGCAGGCGGAGGATTAGCCTAGTGAGCTGTGGCGCTGGCCGGGGTATATGAATTGATTAAGATAACCTGAAGGTCCTGGCAGGTGTGTGTATGAGAGATATTGTAGCACAGTGAGTTGGGCTGCTACCTGGAACTTTGGCATTTCTACCCCTACTAAAGTGCCTAGGATTAACTTTCACCTCTGCTTGCAATTCAGCTTCTTGATTAATATGCCTAGGAGGCAGATGATGGCCCAGGTATTTGGGTTCCTGGTACCCACATGGTAGACCCAGAAAGAGGTGCTGGCTCCTGGCTTTGGCCTGGCCTGGCCCCAGCTGTTGTGAGCATCTGGGGAGTGAACCAGCAAAAAAAGGGGCCGGTGCTGTGGTGTAGTGGGTGGTGCTAGTTTTTCCTGCTACTCCACTTCTGATCCAGCTCTCTGCTGATGCATCTGGGAAATCAGCAGAAGATGGCCCAAGTGCTTGTGCCCCTGCACCCACATGGGAGACTAGGAAGAAGATTGGCCCACTTCCTGCCACTGAGGCCATAGGGGGAGTGAACCAGAAGATTTGTCTTTCCACTCGCTCTCTGTGTTAACTCTGCCTTTCAAATAAATTTTTTTTAAAATTTTATTTATTTGACAGAGTTATAGACAGTGAGTGAGAGAGAGACAGAGAAAGGTCTTCCTTCCATTGGTTCACTCCCCAACTGGAAGCTAGGGCTGACACTGCGCCATTCCCCAAATGGCCGCTACAGTCGGTGCGCTGCGCTGATCCGAAGCCAGGAGCCAGGAGCTTCTTCCTGGTCTCCCATGTGGGTGCAGGGGACCAAGCACTTGGGCCATCCTCCACTGCCCTCCCGGGCCGCAGCAGAGAGCTGGACTGGAAAAGGAACAACTGGGTCTAGAACCCTGAGCCTATATGTGATGCCGGCGCCATAGGCGGAGGATTAACCAAGTGAGTCACAGTGCCAGCCCCATCAAATAAATCTTAAAAAACAAAAAACAAAACAAAACAACAGAAACAAAAACCCAAAACCAAAAAACAACTCTGTACTCTCCACATTTTGAATAAATGCCTGGAGTATTTATTACAAATGTCACTATTTTTTCCTCTAAACTTTATTGCATAGCAACTATTTTTACATAGCACTTAGACTGAATGAGGTAATATAAGTAGGTGAATCTCCTGGTTCTGGCCTGGCCCAGCCCAGGGCCTTGGTGGCTACCTGGGAAGTAAATCAGCAGACGGAATACCTGTCTTTCCCTCTTCTCTTTCAGATAAATATATCTTTTTTTTTTTTTTGACAGGCAGAGTGGACACAGAGAGAGAGAGACAGAGAGAAAGGTCTTCCTTTGCCGTTGGTTCACCCACCCTCCAATGTCCCTGCGGCCGGTGTGCTGTGGCCAGCGCACCGCGCTGATCCGATGGCAGGAGCCAGGTACTTATCCTGGTCTCCCATGGGGTGCAGGGCCCAAGCACTTGGGCCATCCTCCACTGCACTCCCGGGCCACAGCAGAGAGCTGGTCTGGAAGAGGGGCAACCGGGACAGAATCCGGCGCCCCGACCGGGACTAGAACCTGGTGTGCCAGCGCCGCAAGGCAGAGGATTAGCCTAGTGAGCCACGGCGCCGGCCCAAATAAATAAATCTAAAAAAAGTTTCTCAATCAGCACTCCTGACAATTTGATCCAGATAGTTCCGTGTTGCAGGTGACTAACCTATGGGTTGCACAATGTATAATGTGTAGCAGCACACCCTGTCCTTCCATCCTCCCATGGAGGACAAGGAACTTTAAAAAAAAAAAAAAGATTTATTTTATTTGAAAGGCAGTTGCCAGCGCCGTGGCTCAATAGGCTAATCCTCTGCCTGCGGCGCCGGCACACCTGGTTCTAGTCCCGGTCGGGGCGCTGGATTCTGTCCCGGTTGCCCCTCTTCCAGGCCAGCTCTCTGCTGTGGCCAGGGAGTGCAGTGGAGGATGGCCCAAGTCCTTGGGCCCTGCACCCGCATGGGAGACCAGGGTAAGTACCTGGCTCCTGCCTTCGGATCAGCAAGGTGCGCCGGCCGGCAGCCATTGGAGGGTGAACCAACGGCAAAAGGAAAACCTTTCTCTCTGTCTCTCACTGTCCACTCCGCCTGCCAAATAAATAAATAAATAAATAAAATAAAATAAAAAAAGAAGAAAGGCAGTTACAGAGAAAGGGAAAGGCAGAGATCTTCCATCTGCTGGTTAACTTCCCCAAATGGCCACAATGGCTGGAACTGGGCCAGACTGAAGTCAGAAGCCAGTAGCTTCTTCTGGGTCTCCCACATGGGTGCAGGGGCCCAAGGATTTGGGACATTTTCCACTGCTTTCCCAGGCACATTAGCAGGAAGCTAGATTGGAAGTGGAGCAGCTGGGAATTGCACTGGTACCCATATGGGATGCCAGTGCTGCAGGTGCCAGCTAGACCAGCTGAGCCACTAAGCCAGAACTAGGATGAGGCATTTAAGATCAGAAAAAGTTATCTCAAGGCCAGCGCCGTGGCTCAGTAGGCTAATCCTCCGCCTGCGGCGCCGGCACACCAGGTTCTAGTCCTGGTCAGGGTGCTGGATTCTGTCCCGGTTGCTCCTCTTCCAGGCCAGCTCTCTGCTGTGGCCAGGGAGTGCAGTGGAGGATGGCCCAAGTACTTGGGCCCTGCACCCCATGGGAGACCAGGAGAAGCACCTGGCTCCTGGCTTCGGATCAGCGGCGGCCATTGGAGGGTGAACCAATAGCAAAAAGAAGACCTTTCTCTCTCAGTGTCCACTCTGCCTGTCCAAAAAAAAAAGTTCTCAAGTCAATAACTACGTAAACCAACATTGCAATCCTATGCTATAAATACATCCCAAAGCCACATCTTCGTTCATCTTTAGTTAGTTAGATTTATTGAACTTTGTGTTTGAGGAGTTTCATAGTACAACGATCACCACAGAGCCCAACTTCATAGTTTACAACATAGACCAGGGATTCTCAGTCTCAGCTGATGAGCTGTGTTTGGGACAAAGCACAGACAACTTCCATCATCATTACTGTCCCTGATGTGACACCCTAACTTATTATGTAAATTTAACACTGAATTCATAGATACATAATTTACAAAGAACCTTGACCAACTGTCTAAAATTCTTTTGTCCTTCTCATCATTAATTTGGATAGAAAGCAGAGCACTGAAAAACTACAGAGTAATATTGTAAAGCAGGCAGTCTGTTGCAACTACTCAGCTCTGCCTTTACAAGGAGAAAATGCTCATACATATCATAAATGAGTGGATGTCAGATTCCGATAAAGCTTATATTCGAGTTCTTGTAATGGACTAGGCTAGGCTGTGAGGATAGAAACAATGGTGAGTTTTTTCTTTCTAAATATTTATTTCATCTACTTGAAAAGCAGAGAGAGAAAGAGAGAGAGCGAGCATGCGCGTGGTGCAACAGCAACTTTCAAATGCTCCCAATAGCTAGGGTTCTGCAAAGCTGAAGTCAGAAGCTTGGAATTCCAACCAAGTCTCTCTCTCTCTCTCTCTCTCTCTCTCTCTTTTTTTTTTGACAGGCAGAGTGGACAGTGAGAGAGAGACAGAGAGAAAGGTCTTCCTTTGCTGTTGGTTCACCCTCCAATGGCCGCCGTGGCCGGTGCACCGTGCCTATCCAAAGGCAGAAGCCAGGTGCTTCTCCTGGTCTCCCATGGGGTGCAGGGCCCAAGCACTTGGGCCATCCTCCACTGCACTCCCTGGCCACAGCAGAGAGCTGGCCTGGAAGAGGGGCAACCGGGACAGAATCCGGCGCCCCGACTGGGACTAGAACCCGGTGTGCCGGCGCCGCAGGCAGAGGATTAGCCTAGTGAGCCGCAGCACCGGCCCCAACCAAGTCTCTTACGTGTGTGGCAGGAGCCCAAGCACTTGCACCATCATCCGCGACCTTCCAAGATGCGTCAGCAAGGAGCTGGATTAGAAGTGGAGTAGCTGAGATTTAACTAGCTGCACAAGGCTCATCCCTCCTAGAATTTGTTTTTTACTTGGTTGGTTCAATCCACAGATGGGGAACACAAGGTCATAGAGGGTCAATCAACTGTAATTTAAAACGTAAGTGAGGTCAAATAACAAGTGTGCCAAGACAACACAATGGGAAGGAAAGAGTCTCTTCAACAAACAGTGCTGGGACAAGTAATTGTCCACACAATAAAATGAACTGGGGCCTTTACATTACTTATATAAAAATTAATCCAAAATGGACCAGAAATCTAAACATAAGAGGGAAAACTACAGAACGCCTTGAATACATATGGTAAAAGCATCAGCAAAGCAGATTTGACGATTTTTTTTTGACTCAACACCAAAAGCACAGGCAACAAAAGTCAAAGGCAAATGAGACTACAAACTTAAAACCTTCAATGTATCAAAGGAAACAATCAACAGAGTGAAAGACAACTTTACACAATTATAAAAAAACAGATGATTTTCCAAAAATATACAAATGGCCAACAACCTAAAGAAATGCACAGAAAACCACAAAATATCACCTCATCCACACTAGGGTGGTCACTATCAAAAGAACAGACAGGCCGGCGCCGCGGCTCACTAGGCTAATCCTCCGCCTAGCGGCGCCGGCACACCGGGTTCTAGTCCCGGTTGGGGCGCCGGATTCTGTCCCGGTTGCCCCTCTTCCAGGCCAGCTCTCTGCTGTGGCCTGGGAGTGCAGTGGAGGATGGCCCAGGTGCTTGGGCCCTGCACCCCATGGGAGACCAGGAAAAGCACCTGGCTCCTGGCTCCTGCCATCAGATCAGCGCGGTGCGCCGGCCGCAGCGTGCCGGCCGCGGCGGCCATTGGAGGGTGAACCAACGGCAAAGGAAGACCTTTCTCTCTGTCTCTCTCTCTCTGTGTCCACTCTGCCTGTCAAAAAAAAAAAAAAAAAAGAACAGACAATAAAAACTGCTGGAGAGCTGGGGCCAGTGTTGTGTGTAATGGCTTAGCAGGAAAAGCCACCGCCTGCAGGGCCGGCACCCCCTATTGGTGACAGTTCAAGCCCTGGCTGCCCCACTTCTGATCCAGCTCTCTGCTATGGCCTAGGGAAGCAGTAGAAGATGGCCCAAGTCCTTGGGCTCCTGCACCCACGTGGGAGGCCAAGAGGAAGCTCCTGGTTCCTGGCTTCGGATTGGCGCAGCTCCAGCCATTCCGGCCACCTGGGGAGTGAACCAGCAGATAGAAGACCTCTCTCTTTCTCTGCCTCTCCTCTCTGTGTAACTCTGATTTTCAAACGAAAAATAAACAAATCTTTACACAGTATGGTGGTCCCTCAAAAATTTGAACATATTTCTACTGTATTTAACCAAAAGAATTGAAAACAGGGGGTGGGGGGAAGAGGAGTGCGTTTTAGCCTAGGGGTTAAGATGCTTTCATCCCTTTTTAGAGTTCTTGGTTCCCAGCTTCCTGCTGATGCAGACCCTGGGAGGCAGCAGTGACAGCTAAAGTAGTCCAGTACCTGCGGCCCACAAGGGAGACCGGATTGAGTTTCCAGACATTGCAGGCATTTGGAGAGTAAACAAGAGGATAGGAGCTCCCACTGTCTTTATCTGCCTCTCTATGGCTCTCAAATAAATTTAAAAAGAAAGCTGTGTCTACAAGAGATATTTGTACTCCCAGGTTCATAGCAGCTTAATTCACAATAGCTAAAAAGTGAAAGCAACCTGAATGTCCAAAAGTGGATGGATTATGCAACCTTAAAAAAGGAAATCCTGTCACATGCTACAAAGTAGATAAATGAACCAGATTATTATGTTAATGTAAGTCAGTCACAAAAGGACAACTGTATTATTTCAATGACATAAAAAGTGTTTAGCAGTGGGCTCTGCATCCATAGGTCAACTTCTGCAGATTCTACCAACTGTGGATTGAAATTATCTGGAAAAGAAAACTGCCTTCTGAGTTGTACACACTGTCCCCTTGTTCAGTACAGTGTAACAACTATGTAGCACTTACAGTGTATTAGTTATTGTAAGTAATCTAGAGACATTTCAAATATGTGGACAGCATGTGCTTAGCAGTACAAGCAAACACTGCCATTTAAAAGGGACTTGAGCATCTGTGGAGGGTCACGGAACTAATCTCCCATGAATACTAAGGGATGACTGTATCCAGTTTTAGTTTTACAAGAAAAACAATACTAGCAATCTGCTACACACAATGAATATAATTAGCACCATAAAATTGTACCCTTAAAATGGTTAAGATGGTAAGTTTTGTTTTGTTTTTTAAAAGTTGCAATGCTAAAAAACTGAAATGGTAGAAAACAATGCTGCTGGCAGATTTGGTAAAGTAGATTCATGGGTCCTGCCCTGAAATTGAATCGCGTTTTTTTAAAAATGCTTCTGGGGGCTGGTTTGAACCCTGGCTGTTCCACTTCCAATACAGCTCTCTGCTGAGGCCTGGGAAAGCAGTGGAAGATGGCCCAAGTCCTTCCATCCCTGAACCCATGAGGGAGACAGGGTAGAAACTCCTGGCTTCAGATTGGCCCATCTCTGGCAGTTGAGGCCATCTGGGGAGTGAACTAGCAGATGGAAGACCTCTCTCTCTCTCTGCCTCTCTAATAAATAAATCTTTTTAAAAAAAAGATGCAGGCTCCTGGATTCAGATTAGTGCAGCTCTGGCCGTTGCGGCCAATTGAGGAGTGAACCAGCGGATGCAAGACACCCCCCCCCCCTCTGTAACTCTGTGTAACTTTCAAATAAATAAGTAAATCTTAAAAAAAAAAAAAAAAGCTTCTAGGGGGAGGGGATAGTGTGGCACATCAGTAAGCCACCACTTGCAATACAAACAATCCCTATTTGAGTGCCCAAGGTTCAGGTTCTGGCTCTGCTCCGGATCCTAGCCTCCTGCTAATGTGCACCCTGGGAGACAACAGATGATGGCAAGCACCTGGGTCCCTCTTACCCACCTGGGAGATTCAAATTGAGTTCCTGGATTTAGCCAGGCTCAGCCCCTCTTGCTGAGGGCATGTGGAAAGTGAACCAGCAAATAGAAGATCTCCCTCTGTTACTCTGCCTTTTAAATAAATACATCTTTTTAAAAAAGAAAATAAATTTTAAAGAGCTTCTAGGTGTCAAGATTACTTACTACTTCCTAAAGATGGCTGGTTTCAAAGTAATTTATTCAACCACATTAAGTTGCTTCCAACCATTAGTACTATCCTGTCTTTGGGTCAAAAGCATCCTTAAATGGGAGATTACCCTTGAGCAAGAAAACCTAAACTGACCAGAACCTGGACTCTGAGGATGCTTTCTTAGGACAGTTAATTCAGAGATCCCTACAATTAAGCACCCCTCCTTTGTTCAAAGAAACTAACCTGGAATGCAGTAACACTACTAAATATCAACATAGAACTTACATTGTTTCTCTATCTCAAATTGTTATCCCTAATTAATTTTTTCTTTTTTTGTTGGGGGGGAGGGAGGGATGTTGAGATGTGACAGGTAGGAAAATTAAGAGATAACAGACTCATTTATGCTTTTATTCATACTTATATAGGAAATATTAAATCCTGACTTGATAATTTTTATCTAGAATCTTATTTTGATTTTTTTTAAAGATTTATATATTTATTTGAGAGGCAGAGTTAGAGAGTGGGAAAGACAGAGAGAGAAGGAGGAGATTAAGAGAGGGATGTCATAAATGCAGTTTTATAAAAAAAAAAAAAAAAAAGAGAGAGGGATGTCTTCCACCCACTGGCTCACTTCCCAAATGGCCCCAATAGCCAGGGCCCGGCCAGGCCAAAGTCAGAAGCCAAGAGATTCTTCTAGGTCTCCCACATGGATGGCAGGGACTCAGGAACTTGGGCCATCTTCCACTGCTTTCTCAGGTGCATTAAGCAGGGAGTGGATCAGAAGTGGAGCAACCAGGACTCGAGAAAAAAAAAAATCTTAAAACAAAAACCCAAAAAACTGCTGACCACTAAAGGGAAACTATTAATAAAATATGCTTCCTTTAAATTTTAGACTTATGATGATGGTACCATTAGAAAATGAAAAGGAAAGCCACATAGATTCTGTAATGTAATCTGACAAATTGCACAGAAATTCAACAAAAAAGGAGGCAAAACACCAAGTATCTCCTAAACCCAAATGGCCAATTAAGATATAAAAAGATGTCCAATTCTATTAGTCAGAAATGCACTCCTTAATGAATGGTCCCTCATCTCCCTTTGTAATCCACAACTTCCTTCACCCCAGCCTCAGGCAATCTCTGGCATATTTGTTTGCATTTTCTAAGAGTTTTATAGAATCGGGGCCAGCTTTGTGGCTTAGCAGGTAAAGCTGCCATCCGATAGGGGCACTGGTTCTGGCTTCTCCACTTCCGATCCAGCTCTCTGACATGGCCTGGGAAAGCAGTGGAAGATGGCCCAAGTCCTTCCATCCCTGAATCCATGAGGGAGACACGGTAGAAGCTCCTGGCCCCTGGCTTCAGATTGGCCCATCTCCGGCAGTTGCGGCCATCTGGGGAGTGAACTAGCAGATGGAAGACCTCTCTCTCTCTCTGCCTCTGTCTAATAAATCTTAAAAAAAAAAAAAAAAAAAAAAAAAAAAGTTTTATAGAAATCTCAAGTCTTTTTTTGGGGGGTGGTAGTGGCTTCTTTCACTCAGTATCACTACTTATTACTCAAGTTTTTGCATATCTTTTTTTTTTAGGGCTTTGAAGTATGCTATAGGATAAACACATTACAATCTGTTCATTCACTTGCCTGTTAATATTTGTTTCCAGCTTCTGGGCTTTTACAGACAAAGCTACTATGATCAATCACATCTTTGTATAAAGAACTATTTCCTCTTCTCTTGGGTAAATAAAAATGAATGGTCTGAATCCTGACAGATGTTTCACTTTTTAAGAAATTGCCAAACCATTTTCCGAAGTGGTTGTATCCTTTCACATCCCATCGGGAGTTTGTGAGTCCCAATTCCTTTACATTTGGTCAGGTTATTATTTTTCTTTTAAGATCTATTTATTTATTTATTTGAAAGGCAGAGTGAGAAGGAGAGAGTGAGAGAAAAGAACTCCCACCTGCTGGTTCATTCCCAAGGGCCTGGTTTAGGCCAGGTTGAAGCCAGGAGTCAGGAGTTTCATCCAGGTTTCCACGTGGATTCTGGGGTCTAAGGACTTGGGCCATCTTCCGCAGCTTTCCCAGGTGCATTAGCTAGATCAGATACCAGCATTGCAGGAGGTGGCTTAAACCGTTATGCCACAATGCCCGCACCTTTGGTTAGGTTTTTATATCAAAATTATACTAACTGCAAAATGAGCCTGGAAGAGTGGTCCTTCTATTTCTTGGAGGAGTATGGAGAGAAGATAGGAACAATGCAGCAGTCTTTTATTAATGTAACTGTTGACTATTTTAGGATTTCTATTTCTTCTTGAATTCATTTTTCCCACAATATCCTATTTTTAATGTCTCTAACATCCAGAGAAATGGTCTCTGTAGACAACTGAGGCTTCTCTCTTAATTCTATATCTTCATGTTTAATATGTCTAACACTTATTTACTTGTTTATTTTAATACGGTCTGTTAGTATCTTGTAACCACAACTTTTATTCACATTTTAACGGAATACTAAAAGTGGGATAACATGCAAGGACTTTTTGAATTTCAAATTTTTATTAAATAAAAAGAAAACTAGTAGGTTATTCTGTTCAAGGATCAATGTAGTCAAACAGTCTGATATTCTCTGGTGACCCTATTACCTCTCCTCAAATAAAGCAACTTATTGCATGCCAAACTGTCAGGGCAACTGTTAATGTACAGCCTTTGGTATGTAAATCTGAATTTAAGCTTTCTTCTACAGCCCCGGTTGCTTAAAAAAAGGGGGGGAGCAAAGGACTTGGTGCAATGCAACAACTGTCACAGGATGCCTGCAGCAGAGAGCAGGTTCACATCCCAGCTCCTCCTACTCATATCCAGCATCCTGTTAATGTGTACCCTGAGAGGCAGCAGGTGATGGTTAAGTACTTAGGTCCCTTGCCACACACATGGGATACTCAGATGGAGTTCCCCAGCTATTGTAGGTATTTAGGGAGTGAACCAGGGGGACAGAACTCTGCCTTCCAAATAAAATTAAAAATTATAAAAATGTTTTTAAAAAGGGAAAAAATTTTGCCCCTAAAGAATCAAAGGTAAAGATAACACCTAAGTATGTTTGTTAACCTGTTTAATCCTCATAACGACCATGAGGTAAGCACCAAAAACTGCCTCCATTTTAGAGTTCACAGGACTATAAAGTGTTTGAATTCGACCTTATTATTCCAGAAGCCGTGTACTTCAGCATGGATCTGAACCTCACCTCCTCAAAGACCTCCTTCAACCATCCCTTCTTGCGAGGCCACTCATTTTATATTATTTACCTAGCATATTTTTAAGGTTTTTACCCTGTAGTAAATAACCAGTGCATCTGTTCTTCACTAGTCACTACAAATGTTCCTCAGGGGATTTCCAATGGGCTTCTTAGTAAACCCAATATTGTAGAAAACCTTGCAATTACTTGGCTTAACTTGCTTTACCTACACAACATGTGTGATATGATGGTAGGCTGCCATCAGTGGCTTAATGAATGTTGAATGTTCACAAAATGTATGGCACTAAATCATGAACTCTACAAAGAACAGAATGTTCAGTACTTCGAGACTTTTTTTTTTTGCCATCATTTTATGAACAACCATTAAGCAGGAAAACGATTTTAGCTGATGAATGTACAAAGTGAAAGTGGTTCTTAAACATTTTTAATAAGCAAGCTGTCTTTTAAAAAGCCTTTCTTCCCCTCCTTGACTCAGCAAACGTACCAGCCAAAAACTTAAATTCTGGCATTTTGGCCTTTATTAAAAGGGGGGGGGGGTACTTACATACTTACAAAGTATTAAGACTTCAAACATGTAAGAAACCAGAGCAACACAATTTTAGTTATTTATTTTCTAAGGCTGTTCTTATTCAGCTCTTCCTTGCCAAGATTTTCTAGGTGATAATTCTAATCGCAATCGTTTTTTCCGAACGCCCATCACAAACACCAGCTTTTCCATCTGTGAAATGGAGGCAACAGTAAGCTCCCCCACGTTTATTTCGAGAAAAGCCACCACTTCCTACTATATACATGTTAAAGCATTCAGAAACGAGCCTGGCACACAGTGAGCGCTACATAAGCCACTGTAAGCGTCACACAAAGCTTGAGAATCAGACCTGTGACATTTAGCTACGACTGCTTCTTTCTACAACGAAATCGTGCAAGACAGCTACTAGAAGCTGGGCTTCCCAAGTGTGCCTTAAAGTCTCGGCAGCACGTGTCTGCCGGGATCTTCCTCCAGTTGCTTTTTGTCGGGGGACGGCTGCGAGCGCAGCCAACATTCCTAAAACGCCCATTGGCCCACACCCTGAGGCCAGGCTCTCGGCCGGGCTCCGGCGCTCATTGGTCGCCGCCTCTCAATGAAGCGGGCCACGCCGGTTCCTCCGCCACACCGCCACCCTCGCCCGCACTTGTGCGCCGAGGGGCCGGGGGAGCGGCGAGCGGCCTAGGAAGGCCCGGGGCTGCTCGTCGTGCGCCTGCCGCCGGGAACACCGCCCAGGCATCCTCAATGTCGCCTGAGCTCGCCTTTGCGCTGGGATTCCCAGGGCGAGACCCCGAAAACCGCTGAGGCCAGCTCGCGCGCGCATGGCTGCTCACAGTGGCAGTGGGGGCGCCGGTCTTTTGCCCCAGCTTAAGGCATTAAAGGTATTATGTCCCAGGTCAATCGGGCATGGATCCCGTAAACGCAGGCCAGCCACCTCACCTCGGCCCGCGCCCCTAGCCCACCCAGCCCCGCTCCCCCGGATCCCGCCGACTCCCTAACAGGTTACACAACCCAAGGTCAAGAGGCTCGGAAGCAACCCTCGGCGGCTCCGCGGCCGGCCCCCGGGCCGCCCCAAAGGCTTTGGTGCAGAGCGCGTTAGGGCGGCGGTGGGGCCCAGCCACTGCGACACGACGGCTCCCGCCCAATCCCCGCCGCCCAAGCGACACATGCTGCCCGCCCGCTCGCGGGGACCGCGCGGGCTCGAGGCCTGCTCGCCAGTCCCCCCCGGCCCAGACCGGGAACGCCCCCGGCCAGCACGAGCCCCGCTCCAGCCCAGCTCCCTCCCTCCTCCATTCCCGAGGCGGGCACGCCCGAATTAGCGCCTGACTAAGCCCGCCGGGCCACACCTGCCCGGCGCGGACCGCGCGGGGTCCCCCACCCCCACGCCCCTCGCCCGGGGGCCGACTACCCTGGGAGGGCCCGGGAGGCGCCGGCTGCAAGACCACCCGAGCGGCGGCGCCACCCGCCGCCCCGCACGCCGGGCCGGGGACGTTACCTGAGCACGCGGCCGGCGCCTCCCCTCCCCCAGGCAGCGCCGGGCCCGGCAACGGCGGCGGCAGAAGCCGGCTCTGGCCCCGCGTGGACGCGGTCGCTCGCCCCGGAGCCTGGCGCCCTCCGCGGCCGCCCAGGCGACTCTCGCCCCACCTGAAGGCTGCGGGGACCCGGTGCCCGCCCGCGCCCGTCGCCTCCCCAGCGGCGAGAGCCCTCAGGCCCGGATCTGTGGGCGAGCCCCGGGCACCCACCTCGGGATAGTACGAAGATCCCCAGATCCTTGGTTTGCGTCGGGTTGCTGCCGGGAGAACCAAACCTCCAGCAGCTTCTCGGTCCCTTCGAAAAAATGTGCAGCTTCCATCACCGTGAGACTAGCGAACAACCAACAACCACAGAAAATCAACTAAATTAAATCTCTTCTCCCGCCGCTGCCGCCGCCGCTGCGGATTGTTCCAGCTGTGTTAGTAAAGTTCAGGTTCCTTTTTTTTTTTTTTTTTGCTATATTTTATATTAACTTTTTTTAAAAAAAGGATTAATAAAATTTTCCCGGCTTTTTTTTTTTTTTTATGAGCGAAAGTTGAACGTGAGTCTGTTGGAAAAAAGAGGCAGATACAGTTCAGTCTCTTGTAGTCCGCTGCTTCCCCGTTAGAGAGAGTTGAGCGAGCGCTAGCTAATGTCGCCGGCCATACTGTGTAAGCGAGGGCGCTGCGTGAGCGCCGACCTTATATACCTCATCTGCCCCCCGAAAGGCCCGGAAGTGACGCATGGTCCCGCCCCCCGAGGCTCATTAGCTGCCGCCGCCTGTCAATCGCTCTCCCGCCGAGCGGCGGCTGGTTGGCGGCGGGCGCCTGAGGAACGCTGCCCCGCAGATCTGGCTCTGGCTGTGGGCCGAGTGGGGGACCGCGCCGCGTTGTCCGGCTTGAGGACTGGGAACGTGGGGTCGAACGCAGAGATGGTGGGGCGAGGGGGAACGGAGTGAAGAAGGGCTGTGCGGCGCCGCGCAAAACTGGGTAGCAGAGAACGTAGGTGGGTCCTTCGGGGTGCTGGCGGGGTTCGGCACGGGCGGTGGCCAGCGCAGGGTCGGCATGGTGGCTCTCCTCGAGTGCAGTTCCCCGCCCCTGCTGAGGGACTTGGCCGGTTGCAAAAGTGTTTCCCCGAGGCGAACGCCGCCTAGGCAATCAAACAACCTCTGTCCGTAACGCACACCTTGTCAGGGGTCGAATTAGAAGGCGCAGTGGATTCCGCTCACGCCTTGGCCGATGTGCGGGCGAACGCAGACCTCGGCCCGTTTACACAATAGCCAGGAGCGGCGTCTCCCTGTTTGAAGAGGGAACAGCAACGTGGCGCCCAACCTTGGAGGGCTCCAGCTCTACCTACCTCCCGTCGTGGGAGCCTCGGAGTCGGCAGAGCGCAGCCGCCGCGGGGAAGCCCCGGCAGCGCCGTGCTCCCTCGGGGTCGATGGGTGGGAATCCAGCCTGCAACAACTCTTCCAAGAAATAGCGTCGGAAACTGTTTGGTGATATTTTCCTTGGAGTTTTGTGCCGCTGATGAGCTGATTGCCTTCAACTCGTGTTTAAGAGGGATTCACATGGAAATTCATGGAATGGGGGAAAATTCCATAGCTATCACTAGTGATAATTTAAAGAACCATCGATCGAATAGGTCACTGAATTTACTAATCGTATATCCTAAAATATAAAATAGTTGTCAAGTTGGAGTCAGTTTAACCGGAGGTGGCAAAATGGAGGTAACAAAGTTAACACTTGGAAATAGGGGAGGGGGAAATGCAGCCTGATCTAAAAATTACCATTGTTACAAGAAAAAAAGACTTTTTCTATGATCCTTAGACAAAAACATTCCTGAAAGTGAAATAAGATAATGTCAGCATGAAAAATCCCCTGAAAAAGATGTGGTTTGAGTTTGCAGCTTAGATACCCTGCAGGGTATACTTGTCTTAAAAGAGCATGCCTCCATGAAACCTGTTCAAAGAAGCTGCACTTGCCATGTTTTTTTAAAAGCATCCAACTCGAACTGGGGATTGGGACAAAAGATAATACATTATTTTATGATTTTAATAATTGAAAGAATGTGGTTGTTATACTTGGAATAAAGATAAAAGGCGTTTTTCCGTGTTTTACAAGCTTTTCAACTATTTGATGATTGCTTATTGAAAGGAAGACAGTGCCCACTAAACCACCTCAAACACTAATTGTGGTATAAACATAATTTGCCTTATAATTGCTTATAATTAGTTGCCTTTCAATTACTATTATGCCCCCCCCCCCATGCAATTTAAGTTAATATGAAAGTGCCGAGAATCTTGGCACGGTAAATCTCTGTTAACTTGGTATAGAATAATGTCTGTGAACCAGATGGGTCCTTTGTAAAATATATTAGTTTTTAAGCATCATTATTATCTTGAAGCTTGTACTAATAAGTAGGTCAGTTCATCTTTTCTTGAAGGTGTAACTGAGCTCAGTATATATAAAACATACTTATCATCCCTAAATGTTTCTCATCAATCAGCCCCCTTCATCACAGTGACAATTTTTTCTTGCCTTGCCAGTTTTTAAAAAGATGCTTCTTTTTTTTTTTTTTTTTTTTTTTTTTTTTTTTTTTTTTGCAGAGTTAGAGAGAGACAGAAAGGTCTTCCTTCCATTGGTTCACCCCCCAAATGGCTGCTATGGCCAGCGTGCTGCACCAATCCGAAGCCAGGAGCTAGGTACTTCCTCCTGGTCTCCCATATGGGTGCAGGGCCCAAGGACTTGGGCCATCCTCCACTGCCTTCCCAGGCCACAGCAGAGAGCTGGACTGGAAGAGGAGCAACTGGGGAAAAGATGCTTACTGAGCATAGCATTTGCACATAAAAGGTTGCTTTGTGGACTCCCCATCTCCTAGGCCTTCCTAGGGTGCCTCTTAGTACACCTGTCGTCCCTGATTCTTTTTATTAATCATTGCTATTGGGATCTTACCCAAATTTTTAAAAGTCCTTACTTGACCCCACTTCTGCCTTCAGCTATCACCCAATTTATCTGCTCCTCTTAACAGCAAAACTCCCTCAAACACATGTCTGTAGTAGTGGTCTCTACCTCCTCTACTTTTTTTTTTTCCCCAAATATTTTATTTATTTATTTGAGAGGTAGAGTTACAGAGAGAGGGAGAGACAGACAAAAAGGTCTTCCATCTACTGGTTCATTCCCCAGATGGCCGCATCAGCTGGAGTTGAGCTGATTAGGAGCCAGCAGCTTCCAAATCTCCGTGGGTGCAGGGGCCCAAGTGCTTGGGCCATCTTCCATTGCTTTCCCAGGCTGTAGCTTAGAGCTGGATTGGAAGAGGTGCAGCTGGGACTTGAACCAGAGCCCATGTGGGATGCTGGCCCTCTCCTCATTTTTTTTTTTAAGACATATTTATTTGAAATACAGAAATAGGGGGAGAGATCTTTCATTCACAGGTTCACTCCCCAGATAGCTGCAACAAGAGCCAGCAGATTGATCTGGGTCTTCGTACTGGTGCAGAGACCTGGGGACTTGGACCAGCTTCCATTGCTTTTCCCAGGCACGTTAGCAAGGAACTGGATTGGAAGTGGAGCAGCTCAGCTGGGATGTGAACCAGTGCCCATATGGAATGCCGGCATCACAGGGATGCCTTTACCCAATATACCACAAAGCCAGCCCCACCTCATCTTTACTTCAGATCCTCTGTATGAGTATTTATCCCTACCCTTGGACTGAAATGGCACTTCTCGGCTAAAACCCGCAGTTCAGTGGATAGTCTCAGTTCTCATTTCAGTGAACAGCTTGTGATGCAGTTAATTACACCTTCCTTCTTGAGACAATGCTGCAGGCTCTTATGACAACTGTGTTTTAGTTTTCCTTCTACATCTGAGTTTTCTTCCTGGTGCTGCTGTTCCAGACCTTGGGGATACTTGCCTACATGACTATTTGAATGTCTAATAAGCACGTAGAAGGTAGCATGATTAAAATAGAGCTCTTGTCACAAGTCTTCTCTCTTTCTATAAAAACAAAAACAAATGCAATGCAAACCCAGTTCTCCTCATCCCAGGCTCTCTTCTTCCATTCTTTCATCCTGGTGGGCCACTCTACCCAACAGTCATCTCATTAAATAGCAGTTGCACAAACCCCAAGTCATTTTTTTAAAAATATTTATTTGTTATTTGAAAAGTAGAGTTACAGAGAGTGGGAGACAGAGATCTTCCATCCACTGGTTTACTCCCCAAATGGCCACAATAGTCAGAGTTGGGCTGGTCCGAAGCCAGGAGCTGCTCCTGGGTCTCCCACGTGGTTGCAAGGTCCCAAGCACTTGGGCCACCCTCTGCTGCTTTCCCAAGCCTATCAACTGGGAGCTGGATTGGAATTGGAACATCTGGGACTCAAACAGGAGTCCATATAGGATGCCAGTGCTGCAGGTGGGCAGCTTAACTTGCTATGCTACAGCACCAGACCCCCAAAGTCATTCTTGAGTCTCCTCTTTCCCATGTCCGAGTCTCCTCTTTTCCATATCCAACTCACCTTTAGCCATGGTGATACTTCTGAAACACTTTAAGAGATTGTGCTCTCTTCTATCACCACCCTAGTTCAGAGCACTAAAATTAGTTCTGCTGTACCATTGTGGTAGCTTCCTAAGTAATCTCTTTGCCTTTGCTTTGCCACCTTACTTGATTGACCACAGAGCAGCCAGAGTGATGTTTCAAAAAGATAAGCCTAATTATGATACTTACTAAAACTTTCCAGTTGTTTCCCATCATACCTAAAGGTTCTTACCCTAGAGTCAGGTATTTAGTGGTTAACATGCTGCATAAGACCCCCGTGTTCCATAACAGGGCACCTGAGTTCAACGCTTGGCTGCAGCTCTTGACTCCAGCTTCTGCTACTGCAGACCCTGGGAGGCAGTGGTCGATGGCTCAGCTAATTTGGTTCCCTCAGCCACCTGCCTGGAAAACCTGATTGAGTTTGCTTTTCCTGGCTTGGGCTCTATGCAACCCCAGCTATTGGAAGCATTTGGGGAGTGAACTAGCAGATGGGAACCCACCTGGCTCTTTCACTTGCTGTCTCTCTGCCTCTCAAATAAATTTTGAAATTTCTTACCCAGCCTTCAAACTCCTATATGATCTGATCCTAGTTTAATTCTCTTCCATCTTCATCTCTACCATTCATTCCCTGTGTGACAGCCCTACCCGTCTTTCTCCCTTTAGATCATTTACCTGAACTGCCCCCCCCCCTTTTTTTTCCTCTTTTGGTGATGGTTTATGCCTCTTCTGAGACATTATGTATGGTAGATCAGATGCTAAACTAATATAATAAAGAGGTCCCCAAATACAGTAATTCAAAAAAGATCAAAGTTTGTCCCCCACATAACAGTCCAGAGTATGTACATGGTCCAGGATGAGTGAGAAGCTCTGCTCCATAAGATCATTCAGGAAGCAGGTTCCATCTAACTCATTCTATCATACCATGCAATCTTCATTATCATGATTTGAGCTGGCGCACATCTGTCCATAATCTAGCCTAGAAGAAGAAAAAGAAAAAATAGAGAAAAACCAATTTCCTTACAGAAAACAAGATCTGGAAACTATAATATCGCTTCTCCTCATGCTATGGCTTGAATGTGTTCCTCCAAAATTAAAACACTGCCAATGTGATATTAAGAAGCGTGGCTTTTAAGAGATGATTAGTTTATGAGGGCTCTCCTGAATGGGATTAGGTACTTGACTGGGGAAGTTGGTTTTCTCTTGCCCTTCTGCCTTCTGATATGTGATAAGAAAGCCCTGTAAAAGGTTTCTGGGAAGAAAAAAGGAAAGAAAGCAAGCTCTCACCAGATGTTAGTGCCTTGATCCTGGATAGACCTGTGAGAAATAGATTTCTGTCCTTTATAAACTACCTAACTTCAGCTATTCTGTTATAGCAGCACAAACTGGATGAAGACAATGCACTTAGTTACATGTTTATACCTAGTTGCAAGGGAGGCTGGGAAATGTTACTTGCTAGCTGGATAGTTAGGTGCTTAGCCAAAACTTGGAGGCTTCTATCACTGAAGGGCACAAGGGAGAGAATGGATGTGGGAGACACTTTTGGGTCTGCATTCTTTTCCTTACTTCATAATCTATGGTAGTCCACTAGTCACTCACTAGCATATCACTCTCTTGATTGTTTGCATACATCCTATTGCTTTCTTGTATTTACTTATTTATCAGTTTCTTTGCACCCTCAATTTGATCTTAGGCTACCTAAAAGCTTTGTGTTTGCTCAATGGCATAGAGCATCACTCAATAAAATATTTGGTATAAGGTTAGCATTCAGAATTAGTAGAATACATGAATAGTGAATTTTTAAAAAGTATTTATTTGAATCTACTTAATAGCAGAACAACAGAGAAGGAGAGATCTTCCATCTACTGATTCACTTCCCAAATGGCCCCAATAGTCAGAGCCGGGAAAAGCTAAAGCCAGGAGCTCCATCCAGGTCTCCCATGTGGATGGCAGGGGCCCAGGTATTTGAGATATCATCTGCTGCTTCCCAGGATACATTAGAAGGAAGTTGGATTGGAAGCAGAGTAGATGAGACTGGAACCAGGCACTCCAGTACGGAATGCAGGCATCCCAAGTCCCCTCACCCCCAGTAGAGGATGGCCCAAATACTCCCATGTGGGAGATCAGCGCAGCTCTGGCTGTTGCAGCCATTTGGGAAGTGAACCAGAGGACAGAAGACTTTCTCTCTCTCTCTCTCTCTCTCTCTCTCTCTCTCTCTGTCTCACAGGCAGAGTGGACAGTGAGAGAGACAGAGAGAAAGGTCTTCCTTTGTTGTTGGTTCACCCTCCAGTGGCTGCTGCGGCCGGCGCACCGCGCTGATCCGATGGCAGGAGCCAGGTGCTTCTCCTGGTCTCCCATGGGGTGCAGGGTCCAAGCACTGGGGCCATCCTCCACTGCACTCCCGGGCCACAGCAGAGAGCTGGCTTGGAAGAGGGGCAACCGGGACAGAATCCGGAACCCCGACCGGGACTAGAACCCCGTGTGCCGGCGCCACAGGCAGAGGATTAGCCTATTGAGCCACGGCGCTGGCCCCTCTGCCTCTCTTTAACTCTGCCTTTCAAATAAATAAATAAATCTTTTAAAAACATATTAAGATAAAATATGGTATCATTACTGTAAAATATAGAATGAATGGAAGAAAAATTGATGACACCAGACACACACTATAACATCAATGTTTTCCATTAAATTGTGCAAAAAAAAGTGCTGATATAATCTGTCCCCAAAACTGCTTGACGTATATGGTGTGATTAATGTGGATGCCAAAAGTGAAAATGCAGTTCTATTTGGAATACTCTTCTTAATGTTCCATATTGTATTTCCATTTATCAGACATTGATGAAATGTAAGTAACAGAAGAAATTGAAACTAATAAGAGTAAGAAGCTCAGGATATAACAATTTTAGTGATGGTGTTTCCTAGGATTAATGAAACATTTAACAGTAAATATAAGGTTAAAAAATTAAAAAAGAATGAACTTGATGGAAATGAGTGAGGCTGTTTATAATCAATGTAGTTGACCCTCTTCTTGGTAAAACATATGGACACGATTTTCTTTCTTTTTTTTTTTTAAGATTTATTTCTTTATTTGAAAGTCAGAGTTACACAGGGAGAAGAGAGGCAGAGAGAGAGAGAGAGAGAGAGAGAGAGAGAGGTCTTCCATCTGCTGGTTCACTCCCCAGTTGACCATAACGGCCGGAGCTGCGCTGAACCAAAGCCAGGAACCAGGAGCTTCCTCTTGGCCTCCCACGTGGGTGCAGGAGCCCAAGGACTTGGGCCATCTTCTGCTGCTTTCCCAGGCCATAACAGAGAGCTGGATTGGAAGTGGAGAAGCCGGGTCTTGAACTGGCTCCCATATGGGATGCCAATGCTTCAGTCCAGGGTGTCAACCCACTGCGCCACAGCGCCGGCCCCACAATTTTCTTTTCTAAGATTTATTTATTTGAAAGACAGAGGCCAACAGAGAGAGAGGTTTTCTACCTGCTGGTTCATTCCCCAGATGGCTGCAATGGCCGGAGCTTTGCCGATCCAAAGCTAGGATCCAAAACAGTGGCCATATGGAATGCCGGCACTGCAGGCTTTGGCTTTACCTACTATGCCACAGCGCTGGCCCCAGGACAAAATTTTATTACTCATTTTACTCACTAATTAAATATTCACTTAACAAATAATTTGTAATGTGCTGTTTGAAAATGTTGATTTAGGTATACTTCATTGTTTCAGCTTTTAAAAATTAAGCAGATAGACTTGCAAAGTTTTTAACATCTTTTTTCTGTTTTTTTTTGTTTGTTTTTTACTATTTTTGAGCCTACTTTTGTGTTTTCTTTTTTTTAAGATTTATTTTATTTATTTGAAAGGTAGAGTTACAGAGAGGCAGAGAGAGAGTGGTTTTCCATTTACTGGTCTACTCCCCAAATCGCTGAGAGAGAGAGAGAGAGAGAGAGAGAGAAATATATATAGAGAGAGGTCTTCCATCCGCGAGTTTACTCCCGAAATCGCTGAATGGCCAGAGCTGGGCCAATCCGAAGCCAGGAGACAGGAGCTTCCTCCAGGTTTCCCACGTGGGTGCAGGGGCCCAAGTACTTGGACCATCATCTACTGCTTTCCCAGGAACATTAACAGGGAGCTGGATCTGAAGTAGAGCAGCCAGGACTCGAATGGGCACCCATATGGAATGCTGGCACTGCAGGCTGGAGCTTTAAACCGCTGCGCCACAGTGCTGACCCACAGAGCTGACCCCTGTATTTTCTTCTTATCATGATCTCAACTTGTATTTATTCTATTATCTAAAGGATTAAGAAGGTGATTGCTTTGGAAATGTATAAAATATGAATGAAAGTAAATATAAATACATTTACATTTTATAGTACGTTTCCATTATTTTATGTAAAAATTACAATTTAAAATTCATTTCAGGTATTTATCTCAAAAAGCTATTTTTCCTCTAAACTTTATAATTATCTATTAAATTAAAAATGCCATGTGAGCTATAATAAATCAGAACACTGTTTCAAAAAGGCTAAAATTTTTAACTTAAATTTTTGAAAATTTAATGAAAACTTATTAGATAGATTTAAAAAAATTAAATAATCTGCAATTCTAATATTCCATATCCATTTTGTTAATAATATAAGGGATCACATTTCTCCTATAGATCTACAAGTACACAAATCTAATAAAATATAGATATTTAATGTTGCAGAATGTTTCTTAAGCTTTTGAAATTTCACCCTAATTTGTATCTCTGGTGTGCTAAGAAAAGCGAGAAAATGGATTCTTGACATGAGGAAGAGGTAGTTCATTAGGTCAAAAGTAACTACATGCACAGAGAATTTAGCAAATTAACTATTTTGTCTTTTTTATTATCCACTTCAGCTATTCAAAATCCCACATTCCAAAGCAACCTCTTTCCCCTATTTCAACAGCACCATAAATTATAAGTTTTTATCACATTTGTGTTCCATTGCTTCTTTGCAATGGAGATTTCCAGAAGTGTTTCCTTGGATTGTAATTGGTGTGATTTCAAGGAGTGGATGTTTACATTTACAAGTCAAGCTATACTGGCAATGTGTACTGGATTCCAAGTGACAGAGGTGCCTGTGTGTTTTGTCAAGGATACATTTTGGGGTGTATTTGTTACATGCAGACTTAAGGGCAGGGTCCCTCTTGTTAGGGCTAAGGGTGGTGGTACTAGTTAGAGTTTACAGAATTGTTTCTTTTTCACTAAGTGTTGTATTGTATGCTTTTGTTAGTGTATTTGAAATAATTACCCTAGGGGGCCGGTGCTGTGGCACAACGGGATAAAGCCCTGGCCTGAAGTGCCGGCATTGCCATATGGGCACCAGTTCAAGTCCTGGGAGTCCCGGTTGCTCCTTTTCCGATCCAGCTCTCTGCTATGGCCTGGGATAGCAGTAGAAGATGGCCCAAGTCCTTGGGCCCCTGCGCCCATGTAGGAGACCCTGAAGAAGCCCCTGGCTCCTGGCTTCGGATCGGCGCAGCTCCGGCTGTTGCAGCCAACTTGGGGGTGAACCAGCGGATGGAGGACCTCTCTCTCTGTCTCTACCTCTCTGTAATTCTGTCTTTCAAATAAATAAAATAAGTCTCTTTTTTGACAGGCAGAGTGGACAGTGAGAGAGAGAGACAGAGAGAAAGGTCTTCCTTTGCTGTTGGTTCACCCACCCTCCAATGTCCCCGCGGCCGGCGTGCTGTGGCCAGCGCACCACACTGATCCGATGGCAGGAGCCAGGTACTTATCCTGGTCTCCCATGGGGTGCAGGGCCCAAGCACTGGGGCCATCCTCCACTGCACTCCCGGGCCACAGCAGAGAGCTGGCCTGGAAGAGGGGCAACCGGGACAGAATCCGGCACCCTGACTGGGACTAGAACCCGGTGTGCCAGCGCCGCAAGGCGGAGGATTAGCCTAGTGAGCCCTGGCGCCAGCCAAAATAAGTCTTTTTTTAAAAAAGAAAGAATTAGCCTTGTGAAACAGAAATTCGTGAAACTTCCAAGAGGCAGATGTTAGACTGACAAAAGTAGATTTGTGTATGTGTGTGTCTATACAGATACATACACATGTAATTTTATTTATTTCTTCTTCTTTTTTAAAAGATTTATTTTATTTGAAAGTCAGTGTTACAAAGAAAGAGAAGGAAAGGCAGAGAGAGAAAGAGGTCTTCCATCCACTGGTTCACTCCCCCAGTTGGCCACAATGGCCAGAGCTGCGCCGATCTGAAGCCAGGAGCCAGGAGCTTCTTCTGGGTCTCCCACGTGGGTGCAGGGGCCCAAAGACTTGGGCCATCTTCCATTGCTTTCCTAGGTGCATTGGCATAAAGTTGGGTAGGAAGTGGAGCATCTGGGACTCGAACCAACGCCTGTATACTGTATACTGGCATTGCAGGTGGCGGCTTAAGCCACTGACCCATGACAGCAGCCCCCATGTAGTAAGTTTTAAGTCAAGTATTATGGTAAGTTCTTCAGAAATTTATAAATTTTTAGGAATTAATTTATAAATTATTAGGAATAATCAGGCCCATTCACTCCACCTCCCCAAAGTTTAGTGCCTAATTTCAGAAAGCAGAATCTGATTTATATCTCCCAGAGCTGGGAAGTTTCTACTCCATGGAAACTGAATAACTCCAAGTGAAAGCACCTGTTTATATTTGATGCTCATTGCAAAGGAAGGAACCCAACTTGGTATTTCTTTGGTGAGGAGCACAGATCTAGAAGCCAAGGTATACTGTCAGCTTTGTAATACTTCAAGCATTAGATAAGTGAAGAAAGCTTTCACCTTGAAAGACAAATTAGAGCTAGTAGGAAACAAAAGGAAACCAGAGGCAACAGAAATAATGCAAGTAGAAGCAAACTTCCAAGCTAAACAGACCAGAAATAGACACAGGGCTGACAGAAAACACTCTGTCAAAACAAAACAAATACCGAATAACCTAATGAAGAAACAACCTGAAACAAAAAAGTGGTTATATTTTTCACAAGGATTGGGGTATAGGGCATTAGGCCTTGAGGCTGAGACACCAATTAGGATGCCAGTGTCCCACAACACAGTGCCAGGGCTTAACTCTTGGCTTAGGCTCCTGATTCCAGCTTCCTGCTAATGTAGACCCTGGCACACAGCAGTGATGGCTCAACTAGTTGGGCCAGGGAGACCTGGACTGTGTTCCTGCTTCCTGCCTTTGGCCCCTGCCCAGCCCCAGCCTCTTTTTTTTATCTTTTTTTTTTTTTTTTTTTTTTTAGCAGCATCTAAAGAGTAAATCAGTGAATGCAATCTCTCTGTCTCTCTCCCCATATCCCTGCCTGTCAAATAATTAAATAAAAATGAAAAGAAAAAAATAGAAGTACATTTTGGTGCAAACTGTCTGAAATCCATGCATACAAGGGAGTCTCAAAGATTCCCCGGGGGGCTGTGTTTGGCACACAGCAGTTAGGATGCTGCCCTCATCCCATACTGGGTGCAATGTTTGGGTTTTTTGAGTCCTGCCTCTGCTTCTGATTCCAGCTCCTGTTAACGTGCATCCTGGGAAGCCACACAAATACTTGGGTCCCTGTCACCCATGTGAGAAACCTGGATTGGGTTCTGGGCTCTTGGCTTTGGCCAAGCCCAGCCCTGGCTGTTGTGGGAATTTGGGAAGTGAACCAGCAGATGGAAGTTCTGACTGTCTCTGTCTCTTTCTCTCTGCCTTTAAAATACATTTAAAAATTGTAAAAACTTCATGGGATATGTGTACTATGAGAAACACTATGCATGGATTTCAAAATTTTTTGTACCATAAATGTATATTTTAAATTTGTTTTATTTATTTTGAAGGGTGGAGACACAGGAAGGGCAAGAGGCAGAGAGAGAGAGAGAGAGAGAGAGAGAGAAAGAGAGAGATCTCCTATCTCTGGGTTCATTCTCCAAATGTCCTCAGTAGCTGGGTAGGGCCATGTTGAAGTCAGGAACATGGACTCAGTCTGGGTCTCCTACATGAGTGGCAGGCACTCAACTAGCCAAGCCATCACTGCTGCCTCCCAGAGCGCTCATCAGCAAGGAAGCTAGAACTGAATGCTGAGCTAGGACTCTAACCCAGGCACTCTGACAGGAGGTGGAGCATCCCAAGAGGCAGCTTAATCTGCTGTGCCACAATGCACACTCCCACGCTGACCTTTCAGTCCTCATTTCCACAAACTTTCTCAAGTGCCCTCCTGCATAACAATTTTATAAGTATGTAATGTTTATGTGAAATGTTTGTGGAAGTAAATTGTTACAACTTATTAACAATTAGGACACGTGACCACTACAAATTCTAAAAATCAGAAATAAGATGTGATTGTTCTGGATTTTTTTCCATATATAGACTAGTATTATGATTAAGGCAATAAAACCGAGTGTTAAGTGTAATTAATTAGGTATTAGCTATATTAATTAAGTATAATTAACAAAGTATTAAGAATTATTTAAGTTCTGTTCATGACTGTCTACTGTACTCTTCTTGCTTGAGCAATCAAATAACTGGACTAATTGGAACAATAAACTATTACTGTCACTATATTATTTCTCAAGGCCTGTACTGTGGTGTAGTGGGTAAAGCTGCCAACTGCAGCACTGGCATCCCATATAGGTGCTGATTCAAGTCCTGGCTGCTCCACTTCCGATCTCGCTCCCTGCTAATGGCTTGGGAAAGCAGCGGAAGATGGCCCAAATATTTGGGCTCCCGCACCACCATGGGAAACTTGGAAGAAACTCCTGGCTATTGGCTTTGGCCTGGCCCAGCCCTGGCCATTGTAGTCATTTGGGAGATAAACCAGCAGATGGAAGACCTCTCTCTCTGACTCTTTCTCTCTCTGTAATTCTTTCTTTCAGATAAAAGAATAAATTTTAAATATATATATTTATATTATTTCTCTTAGGGTATTCACATGTGGGGCTGAAGAAAAAAAGCTATTCTAAACTCTAACAACTGATTTTAATTTTTTAAATTTGTTACACAGATAGAGAGGAAGGACCAACGCTGTGGCGCAGCAGGTTAAAGCCATGGCCTGAAACACCAGCATCCCATGTGGGCATCAGTTTGAGTCCTGGCTGCTCCACTTTGGATCCAGCTCCCTGGTAATATGCCTGGGAAAGCAGTGGAGGATGACCTGCACCCACATGAGAGACACAGAGGAGGCTCCTGGCTCCTGGCTTAAGCCTGGCCTAGCTCAGTCGTTGTGGCCTTTTGGGGAGTGAACCAGCAAATGGAAGATCTCTGTCTTTCATTCTCTCTCTCTGTAACTCAGCTTTTCAAATAAATAAAAAAATTAAAAAATAAATAAATATTTAAAGGAGAAAAAAGATAACAAAGAAGGAGGGAAAGGGCACTCACATCTGTTGATTCAGTCTCCAAATGCCCACAATAATAACTGGGAATGGGACAGACTGACACCAGGAGGTAGGAACACATGTGGATGGCAGGAACTCAACCTCTTGAACTATCAACTGAAGATCATTTTAATTGGCCCTTCAAAACTTCCGCGTATTCTGGAAGCTAAAGAGGTATTGGGAACCCAGAACCCCTAACATTTTAATTTAAAAAAATATTTATTTTATTTGAAAGGCAGTTATAGAGAGAAGGAGTCAGAGAGCTCTTCCATTTGCTGGTTCACCCCTAAAATGGCCACAATGGCCAGAGGCGGGACAGAAAGGAGTCAGGAGCTTCTTCCCGGTCTCCCACATGGGTGCAGGGGCACAAGTACTTGGGGCATCCTTTGCTGGTTTCTCAGGCCATTAGCATGGAGCTGGATCAGAAGTGGAGCAGCTGGGAATGGAATCAGTCCCAAATGGGATGCCGGTGTCTCAGACAGCGGCTTAACCCGCTGTGCCACAGCGCGGGCTCCAGCACTTCAATTTGTAACAGACTGAGCTCTAGAGCTGGGGCTGTGGCGTAGTGGGTAAAGCTGCCACGTGAAGTGCTGGCATCCCATATGGGCACTAGTTCGAGTTCTGGCTGCTCCACTTCTGATCCAGCTCTCTGCTATGGACTGCGAAAGCAGCAGCAGATGGTCCAGGTCCTTGGGCCCCTGCACCCAAATAGGAGACCCACAAGAAGCTCCTGGCTTTGGGTTGGCCCAGCTCTGGACATTGTGGCCATTTGGGTAGTGAACCAGCAGATGAAAGACCTCTGTCTCTCTGCCTCTGCTTCTCTATAAGTCTGCTTTTCAAATAAATGAATTAAAAAAAAAAAAGTACTGAGCTATGCCTGTCACACACAAAAATCCTGCTTTACTTTGAAACAGGGAGAATATAAACGGATAGGAGTTTATTCTTTGTCCAAAGCCTCAACCTCCAGCTTGACGAATGGAAACTGACAAAGTCCAAGTTAACCTATCTGGTGTCTGGGAATGTGAGAACCTAACCACTTTATTCCCACCTGCATTCCATTCCCGAAGAATCTGCCCCTGCCAGGACTGCTTGGAAAGGACAAGACCTTGTCTCCGTAGACACGGCTGATTGAATGGGGACAGAACACCCACTCTGATCAGACTGCTTTGCTCATTGATGCTTTGAACTCAGAGAATGGGGCTTGGGGTCAGTAACTCAGTGGAGACCGCCAGAGCTGCCAGGTTAAGTACAGTCAGGAGCGGTAGTTGTCATTTGCTATGAAAGTGCTAGTAGGTGCCCTGAGAAATCCAGGCACCAGAGCTGTCACAGCCTGGAGGTGCCGAAGGAAACAGAAACCCTGTCACACTAGGCAAAGATGGAGACGGCAGTGGTCTGATAACTTTGTCTTTATACTTGCTACTGAGACCCCTGAGATTCTCTTCTGGACATTGGATCATCTCCTTTTCACTTGAGTTACTTTGGATAGCTTTCTTTTACTTGTAACCCAAGAAACCTTGACTCAACAGTTTTCAAAAGTTCATTTTTATTACCCTATCTTTTTTTTTTTTTTTTTTTTTTTTTTTTTTTTTTTTGAGAGGCAGAGTGGACAGTGAGAGAGAGAGACGGAAAGAAAGGTCTTCCTTTTCTACTGGTTCACCCCCCAATGGCCGCTGCAGCTGGCACACCGCGCTGATCTGAAGGCAGGAGCCAGGTACTTCTCCTGGTCTCCCATGGGGTGCAGGGACAAGCACTTGGGCCATCCTCCACTGCACTTCCAGGCCACAGCAGAGAGCTGGCCTGGAAGAGGGGCAACCGGGACAGAATCCGGCGCCCCAACCGGGACTAGAACCCGGTGTGCCAGCGCCGCAGGCGGAGGATTAGCCTATCGAGCCTCGGTGCCGGCCTACCCTATCTTTTCAAACCTCTCTCTCACCATTTGGATCTTTCAGATCCGCAGTATTCTGTTGCAAATTCATTGGGAAATAGCAGGGAGAAGACATTTCCTTGCAATAACTTAGAAAAAAGATTACCTGAATCTTCTAGTTATGGGAATTCAGGGTTCTTCAAGCCTCAGCCTGCTCTTCAGCAGTTCTGGTAGCTGTTGGGAGAAACTGGGTGATCAGCCACCTGGTGAATAATCTATGTAATTTTTGCCACCTATTAAGTTATAGTTGTATCAAACTGTCCTTTGTGAGCAAACATTTTAAAAATTTAAATTTCGTATGGCTTCCGTATTGTTTCAGTACACTTTATAAAACAAAGCTGTTAACTTATAGTTTTAGGTTTCTAACCATAAAGGGTTTTTTTGTTTTTTATTTTTTTAAAGAATTTTTTTTATTTTATTTTTTTAATTTTATTTTATTTTTATTTTTATTTATTTATTTTTTTTTTGACAGGCAGAGTGGACAGTGAGAGAGAGAGACAGAGAGAAAGGTCTTCCTTTGCAATTGGTTCACCCTCCAATGGCTGCCGCGGCCGGCGTGCCGTGGCTGGCACACCGCGCTGATCCGAAGGCAGGAGCCAGGTGCTTCTCCTGGTCTCCCATGCAGGTGCAGGGCCCAAGCACTTTTGGGCCATCCTCCACTGCATTCCCGGGCCACAGCAGAGAGCTGGCCTGGAAGAGGGGCAACCGGGACAGAATCCGGCACCCCGACCGGGACTAGAACCCAGTGTGCTGGCACCACTAGGTGGAGGATTAGCCTGTTGAGCCACGGTGCCGGCCATTTTTTTTAAAAGATTTAAAATATATAGGTACAGTGTTTTAAGCATTTATGGGGAACCGTTGTTGTGGTGTAAAGGGTTAAGCAACCGCTTGCTAATATCGGCATCCAGCCATCCAGCTGCTCCACTTAGTATCCAGCTCCCTGCTAATGGGCCTGGGAAAGCAGCGGAAGGTGGCCCAAGTGCTTGGGTCCCTGCCATTCCTGTGGGGAATGTCTGAGCGTTCCAAGCTCCTGGCTTCTGCCTGGCACAGCCCTGGCCATTATGGCCTTGTGGGGAATAAACCATCAGATGGAAGATTGATCTCTCTCTGTAACTGTACCTTTCAAATAAATAAATCTTTAAGAAAAAGACGACGGGGCTGGTGCTGTGGCATAGTAGGCTAAACCTCCACCTGCAGCACAGGCATCCCATTTGGACACTAGTTCATGTCCCGGATGCTCCTCTTCCGATCCAGCTCTCTGTTATGGCCTAGGAAAGCAGTGGAAGATGGCCCAAGTCCTTGGGCCCCTGCACCCATGTGGGAGACCAGGAAGAAGCCCCTGGCTCCTGGCTTTGGATCAGTTCAGCTCTGGCCATTGTGGCCATTTGGGGAGTGAACCAGCAGCTGGAAGACCTCTCTCTTTCTGCCTCTGCCTCTCTGTAACTCTGCCTTTCAAATAAAAGAAATCTTAAAAAAATACCCTAATCTTGTTTATTTTATTTCACTTTAAGATTTATTTGAAAGGCAGAGTTACAGAGAGAGGGACAGAGAGAGCATGCTTCTATCCATTGGTTCATTACCCAAACTGCTGCAATGGCCAGGTCTGCACCAAGCAGAAGCCAGGAGCCTGGAACTTCACCGGTCTCCCAAATAGGTGGCAAAGGCCCAAGCACTTGGGCCATCTTCCATGGAGCATTAGGAGGGTTCTGGATTGGAAATGGAGCTTCTGGGACTCTTGGGACAATGGCCTTGCAGCTGGTGGTTTAATCCACTATGCCACAACACTGGCCACCTCTTGTTTTGTTTTGTTTTCTTTTAAGATTTATTTATTTGAAAGGCAGAGTGACAGTGACACACACACACACACACACACACACACACAGAGAGAGAACATGAGCATTTCCATTTGGTGGTTCACTCCTCTAACAGACTGGGTTGGGACAAGCTGAAGCCAGGAGCCAGGAATTTCATCCAGGTTTCCCATGGGGTCTCAGGAACCCAAGCACTTGGGCCATCACTGCTGTCTCCCAGGTGCACCAGCAGGAAGCCAGATGGGAAATGGAGAAGCCAGGACTCAAATCAGGGTCTCTGAAATGGTATGTAGGCATCCCAAGTAACATCTTAACTCCGTGCCACAAATCCTGCCCCACCTTCTCATTTTATAAAGTTTAGTATTACTTACTCAAAATCCACAACCAGAGTTTGTACCTTAGCAAAATATTGCTGTGTTTACCACATATTAGTACTACATAATATGAAAAGCACATCAGGACTTTTTGAGGGATCACACATAAAATGTATGAAACTGGGAATTTACACATTTCAATGTAACCCAACTAATGAATTTTATTCTATAGAATGTAAGAATTACACAATAAAGAAGAGATGAACATTTTTATCTGTGGTAAAGTAAGTATTTTTAAAAAAGATTTATTTATTTATCTGAAAGTCAGAGTTACAAAGAGAGAAGGAGAGGCAGAGAGAGACAGAGACAGAGAGAGAGAGAGAATTTTAACATTTCGAGTAAACATTCTATCGCTGATTCACTCCCTCAATTGGCCACAATGGCCAGAGCTGTGCCTATCAGAAGCCAGGAGCCAGGAGCTTCTTCCGGGTCTTCCCACACAGGTACAGGGACCCGAGAACTTGTGCCATCTTCTACTGCTTTCCAAGGCCATAGCAAAGAGCTGGGTCGAAAGTAGAGCAGCCAAGACTTGAACTGGTGCCCATATGGGATGCCAGTACTGCAGGCGGCAGCTTTACCCACTATGTCACAGCACTGGCCCCAAAGAAGGTATTATTTTTATGGAGGCACATCATATAATTATGGTACCCTAGTATCTGGTCATATCAAAATATGTATACATTTAAAGTAGCTTCTTTTTTTTTTTTTAAAGTTATATTTATTTATTTGAAAGGCAGAGTGACACAGAGAGAAGGGGTGAGGGGGAGAGAGAGAGAGACATATCTTTCATCCTGGTTCATTCCCAAATGGTTGCAACAGCTGGAGATGGATCAGGCTGATATCAGGAGCAAGAAACTATCTGGGCCTCCCACATGGGTGACAGGCTACTGGGCCATCATCCACTGCTTCCTCTGGTGCACTAGCAGGAAGCTGGGTCAGAAGCAGAGCAGCCGGACTTGAACTGGCCCTCTGATGTGGGCTGCTGGTGTTGCAAGCTTAACCGTCTGTGTCACAACATCAGCTGCAGAATTTCAACATTTCGAGTCAGGCATTTGGCACAGCAGTTGAGCCACTACTTGAGACACCTGCATCCCTTTTGGAATGTCTGGGTTCAATCCAGGCAACATTCTTGATTCCTGCTTCCTGCTAATGCTCACTCTGGGAGGCAGCAGGTGATGGATCAAGTACTTTCCATATGGGAGATCTGGATTGAGTTCCTGGCTCCTGGCTCTGCCCTGCCCCAGTCCTGGCTGTTGTGGCATTTGGAGAGTAAGTTGGTGGGTGAGAGATCTCTGCCTCTCCCTGTCTCTCTCTCTCTCTGCCTTTCAAATAAAGAAAATTTATAATAAGCTTTAAAAAGTAGAATATTTTGTGAGTTTAACTATGTATGAATATTTAATTTTTACCTGTTTTGAATGCTGAAGTCACCATATTGTGCCAGGCCAAAGCCAGGAGCTTCATCTGTCTCCTATGTCAGTGCAGGGGCCTGAGCACTTGGGCCATCCTCTGCTGCTTTCCCAGGTCATTAGCAGGGAGCTAGACTGGAAGTAGTGCACCTAGAACTTGAACTGGCACCCACACGGGATTCTGGCATTGAAGGCAGTGGCTTTACCCACTATGCTACAGTGCCAGTCCCTGTTTACAGTTTCACACCCAAAGTAAAATGTGAAAACTTTTCCATTCTCTTTGATATTTCTTCTACCTATTTCATATTTGACATGTCACTTAGCCTTAAAAGGAATATAAGCTTTTCCTAAGAAAAACAATTAAAAAAAGATTTATTTATTTGAAAGGCAGAGATGAGAGAGAGAGAGAGATATCATTCCCCAAATGGCCACAATGACCAGGGCTGGGCCAGATAGAAGGCAGGAGTCTGGAACTCCATCTGGATCTCCTGTGTTAGTGGTAGGGGCACAAGCCCTTGAATAATCTTCCAGTGCATTACCATGCCATTAGCAGAGAGCTAGATCAGAAGTAGTGCAGCTGGGACTTGAACCCGTGCTCATGTGGGCTGCTGGCACTGCAGGTGATGGCTTAACCCTGCACCACAGTGCCACCCCCAGAATATTCAAAGGAGGTAATCGCTTCAATTTATCTAATGACAAGTTGAATTATTTAGCAAATGGATATTTAAAGGTTAATTTAAAAAAGAAAGCAGGGGCTAGCATTGTGCACAGTGTGTTAAGCCACTGCCTGTGATGCCAGCATCCCATGTTGGAGCATCAGTCTCAGTCCTGGATATTCCACTTCCTACCCAGCTTCCTGCTGATGAGCCTGGGAGAGCAGAAGAGGATGGCCCAAGTACTTGGGCCCCTGCCACCTATATGGGAGATCTGGATAGAGTTTGAGGCTCCTGGCTTCAGCCTAGACCAGCTCCAGCTGTTGTGGCTGTTTCAGGAGCAAACCAGCCAATGGAAAATCTCTGTCTCTCTGCCTTTTAAATAAATAAAATAAATCTTAAAAAAAAAAAAGAAAGCCGATGCCGCGGCTCACTAGGCTGATCC
Source organism: Oryctolagus cuniculus (assembly GCF_964237555.1). NCBI lineage: Eukaryota > Metazoa > Chordata > Mammalia > Lagomorpha > Leporidae > Oryctolagus > Oryctolagus cuniculus. The sequence goes on from NC_091436.1 coordinate 60,742,642, forward strand.
TCCGCCTTGCGGCACCAGCACACTGGGTTCTAGACCCGGTCGGGGCGCCGGATTCTGTCCCGGTTGCCCCTCTTCCAGTCCAGCTCTCTGCTGTGGCCAGGGAGTGCAGTGGAGGATGGCCCAGGTGCTTGGGCCCTGCACCCCATGGGAGACCAGGATAAGTACCTGGCTCCTGCCATAGGATCAGCGCGGTGCGCCGGCCACAGCGCACCAGCCGTGGCGGCCATTGGAGGGTGAACCAATGGCAAAAAGGAAGTCCTTTCTCTCTCTCTCTCACTGTCCACTCTGCCTGTCAAAAAAAAAAAAAAAAAAAAAAGGCAATTATATGAACAAGAAGTTGCAGTAACTTCAGCTTAGCGTGGTTCATCTAGGCTGGTATTGATGTACTTCATCCACTCAGATTTGCATTATACCCAAAGTTATAGAGAAAGAGGTGATTCTTTTCTCCTTTGAATTCATTTAATTTCCTTTTCATGCACCTTGCTGACCTACACGAAAGCTAGCTGTAACTCATTTAGATTCAGGTCTCCACTATGAAGTAGTGCATTGCTTAACTCTGCAGAGCTGTAACCCCAAGTGCGAGCTGGGGAGTGTCGGTGTTTCCTAAGAGCAAGGTCTTTAGCAATAAGGTGTGACATCACTGTGGCTGAAGGATACTATTCCAGTCAAACATGTTTCTGTTCTGCATCTCCCATTGTGTAGTAAGCTCTCTAACATACAAGTGCTAATCCTTAAATAAAGAAAAGAGCAAGAAAGAAAAACAAAATGCCCTGTACAAAACCAAAAGTCTTTTACAGCCTCTGAAAATTCCTGGACATCAAGTATCAGTCACTGGATTTTCCTTCAGCCGTGCCAAGTTCCTCAGCTTTGTAGTGAGCTTCCCAACAGGAGCTGGGCAAGCAGCACAAGGAAATGTCACTAAGTGACACAGGGTACAAGCGTGTGGGGGCGTCTACTGCATGGCACTTGACATTGAGCCCTGTCCTGATTCACAGTCATTGCAAGATGCAAAGAGCAGCAATATTATGTAGATAACACAAGTTTGTGCAGGAGACTATAACAAATTCAGAATGGCTAAAGCACAATTGCTAGTTCCTAAAGATAAAGAAGTTTTTTGAATGATATAATTACTGGCCGGCGCCACGGCTCACTAGGCTAATCCTCCACCTGCGGCGCCGGCACACCGTCGGGGCGCCGGATTCTGTCCCGGTTGCCCCTCTTCCAGTCCAGCTCTCTGCTGTGGCCAGGGAGTGCAGTGGAGGGTGGCCCAAGTGCTTGGGCCCTGCACCCCATGGGAGACCAGGATAAGTACCTGGCTCCTGCCATCGGATCAGCACGGTGCGCCGGCTGCGGTGGCCATTGGAGTGTGAACCAACGGCAAAGGAAGACCTTTCTCTCTGTCTCTCTCTCTCACTGTCCACTCTGCCTGTCAAAAAAAAAAAAAAAAAAAAAAAAAAAAAAAAAAAAAAAAGAATGATATAGTTACTGATATTCCTCTGAATTTTTCTTGTCAGTCTCCTCTTCATTTCTAATATTCTTAAGTTAGGTATGTTCTTCATTCATTCATTCATTTGTTAACTCTTTTTAAAAAAAAGTTTATTTTTTTAATTTGAAAGGCAGTTACAGAAAGGCAGAGGCAGAGAGAGAGAGAGAGAGAGAGAGAACGAGCGAGCTCTTCCATCTGCTGGTTCACTCCCAAGATGACCACAATGGCTGGGGCTGCACCAATCCAAAGCCAGGAGTCAGGAGCTTCTTTCAGGTCTCCCACATGGGTGCAGGGGTCCAAGGACTTGGGCCAACTTCTACTGCTTTCCCAGACTACAGCAGAGAGCTGGATCAGAAGTGGAGCAGCCGGAACTCGAACCGGCGCCCATATGGGATGCTGGCACTGCAGGTGGTGGCTTTACCTGCTATGTCACAGTGCTGGCCCCCATTCATTAACTCTTGATAATTAGTTCATTAGTTAGAAATTATTTGATCATTCATTCCATGAATATTCACTGAGTACCTATATGGCATTGTGTTAGGTTATAAATATTAAAATCAATAATTTTATATTGACATTGTGACATTTCCAGAAATTTGTTATAAAAAATGAAAAAGTAGGGGCTGGTGCTGTGATGTAGTAGGTAAAACTGCCGCCTGCAGTGCCAGCATCCCATAATGGGATGCTCCACTTCCTATCCTCCTCTCTGCTGTGGCCTGGAAAAGCAGAAGATGGCCCAGCTCTTTGGGCCCTTGCACCAGTGTGGGAGACACGGAAGAAGCTCCTGGCTCCTGGCTTTGGATTGGTGCAGCTCCGGCCATTGTGGCCAATTGGGGAATGAACCAGTGGATGGAACACATCTCTTTCTCTCTTTCTCTCTCTCTCTCTCTCTCTCTCTCCTTCTCTCTCTCTCTGTAACTCTGATTTTCAAATAAATAAATAAATCTTAAAAAAGCAAAAAGCAGCAGCAGCCTAGAACTCCATATGGGTTTCCCGTGTGGGTGGCAAGGGCCCAAGTATTGAATCATCATCCGCTGTCTCCAAGGAGCATTATCAGGAAGCTGGATAGGAAGCAGAGTAGTACTTCCACATGCAATGCTGGCATTTCAAGCAGCAGCTTAACTTGCTGTGCTCCAGCTGCTTGGTTTTATTTAAATAGTCCAATTTATATTCATTAGAAAAATGATTGTCTAAATTGAGCTGCACTTGTTATTTGTTTTTGCATATGCATCCACTCTTCTGCATTTAGGATAATCTTTCTTTTTCTCCTGGTAAATTGAATGTGTCTAAGATTTATGAACCATGCCAGCATTTATTGAGTGCTTAATTTATAAAAGTTGTAGTGATGTTTAATACTTTGAGTTTTTTTTTTTTTTTTTTTCTTACTTAAGCTCATTATCTCCAGTCTACAGATAGTGAACTGAGGTTAAGTAGCCAGGCCAAGGTCATGCAGAACTACATCTGGGCAGTCTGTCTCCACAACCCTCTCTCATTAGTCACCATTCTGTGTGAAACTTCTTCTTCTTTTTTTTTTTTTAAGATGTATTTATTTAAAAGGCAGAGTTACAGAGATAGAAGAAGAGACAGAAAGAGAAAAATCTTCCATTTGCTGGTTCACTCCCCAGATGGCTGCTATCGCCAGGGCTGGGCCAGGCTGAAGCCAGGAGCCAGGAGCTTCTTCCAGGTCTCCCATAGGGGTGCAGGGATCCAAGCACTTGGGCCATTTTCTGTTTTCCCTAGGCCATTAGCAGGTAGCTGGATTGGAATGGGAGCTGCTAGTACTCAAACTGGGATGCTGGCAATGTAGGCAGTGGCTATACCAGCTTTACCACAGCACTGGCCCCATAAATATACTTTATAAAACAAAACCAAAAATCCTGGAAAATATGGAAGCAGCTTTGGAATTAGGTAATATGAAGGAATTTCAAAATATCCATGGAAAATGGAATAAAGTTTATTTTGGTGCTTAAAGATAGACTTTTTTTTTTTTTTTTAAGATTTATTTGTTTGAAAGGTAAGGTGACATACAAAGAGGGAGACATTGACAGAGACTGATCTTCCATCCACTGTTTCAATCCCTAAACAGCCAAAATGGCTGTTGCAGGGCCAGGATGAAGCCAGGAGCCAGGTACTTTATCTGGGTCTCCCACTTGGGTGCAGGGGCTCAAGAACTTGGACCATCCTCCACTGCTTTCCCAGACGCACAAGCAGGGAGCTGGATGAAATGAAGCAGCTGGGACTTGAACTGCTTCATCACCATGCTGGCCCTAAGATAGAGACTTACTGATTGTATCCCCTGTCATGCTGTCAGCCAGAATAGCTTGGTTTTCTAATACCTGGTGAAAATTTCAACCTCAAGTGTGGGGAGCAGGGTCCGTCTCCCGCAACATGGCGGGGCGCCCGGGAGACAAATAAGTACTGAGACTGTGAACTGAAACTAACTCTACGTGTCTGATCTCCCACCATATGGCGCTGAGAGGGAGTAAACAAATCTTACACAGCTGTTTCGTCAATTAGCTGATTCCTGATCCAATCTCTGATTGGAAGAAAGCGGCGTGCTCAGCACGCGGGCAGCAGAGCACCGATTGGTGGGAGAGGACTATAAAAGGGAGAGAGAGATAACATGCGGAGCCCCCTGAGAGAGCGGAGAGCTCGTTGGTGCTGCTCCTCCGTGAAAGCGGGGGAGCGGCAGCAAATCCAGGAAGGACCGGTGTCGTTCCTCTGCGAGTAGGGGAGCGACACTCAAGGATCATAATTTTTTCTGGAGGGGCAGATCCCTTTGGCATTTAATTCACTGACAAACCAAATGAGGCAAAGATAATTAATCAGGTTATTGCAAAGCACACACAAAGGCAGAATAAACAAAATATATGGAAAGTTTAGGAGAAAAATAAATGAAATTACTTGAACTTAGAGTACAAGTAGCAGACCAAACATTGTGCAGCCATGGAGAAAATGTTCTGAATGGTCCTGGAAGACACACACGTTCAAGGTGTCGCTGGACAATTCTCCATGCTGTCAAACTGTCAGCAGCAAAGGAAAGAACTTTTCACTCCAGCAAAGCCCCTGTTGGCTGATCCCCTTTAAAAAAAAAGATTTATTTATTTATTTGCAAGTCAGAGTTACACAGAGAGAGAAGAGAGAAGGGGGGGGGGTCTTCCATCCGATGGTTCACTCCCCAGTTGGCCACAATGGCTGGAGCTGCACCAATCCGAAGCCAGGAGCCAGGAGCTTCTTCCGGGTCTCCCACATGGGAGCAGGGGCCCAAGGATTTGGGCCATCTTCTACTGCTTTCCCAGGCCATAACAGAGAGCAGGATCGGAAATGGAGCAGCTGAGTCTCGAACGGATGCCCATGTGGGATGCTGGCGCTTCAGGCCAGGGCGTTAACCTGCTGCCCCACAGTGCCAGTGCCCCCCCCCCACCATTTTTGAAAGGCAGAGAGAGAGAGAGAGACAAACACGAAGATAAAGAGGGAGAGAGAAAAAAAAGAGAGAGGGAGAGAGAGATCTTCTATCTGCTGGGTCATACCCCAAATGACTACAATTGCCAGGGTTGGGCCAGGCTGAATCCAAGAGTCTGGAACTCCATCCAGGTCTCCCACATGGCTGGCAGGGGTCCAGGTACCTGAGCCATCTTCTGCTGCCTTCCCAGGCATGGTAGCAGAAAGCTGGATTCAAAGTGGAGCAGCCAGACTTGGACTGGCACTTATATAGGATGCCAGTGTCACAGGCAGCAGCTTAATGTGCTATGTTGCAACACTTTCCAACGTTTTCAGTTTTTTTTTTTTTTTTTTTTTTTTTTTTTTTTTTAGTAAATAAGCTGGTGAAGTTTAATGAAGAGAAGACCCCTCGCTGGTCAGACAGGTAGCTCAGCAAAGAACGAAGGGTGCAGTCGGCATTCAAACTGGAGTTTTTATGGCTATTGGCAGAAATCCTTTTAGACTAAATTCGTGCAGGGAAATGGAGTCACAGTAAGATGTATCTCAATGGGTGATTTTAAGGCACTAGCATTTATTGTCCCAGAAGGTGTATTATCTTAGCTCCCAGATATCTAATGTTGCAGAGAAAAGTCCTGGACTCAAATCATCTCATTTGCACATGGGCTCACAGTTGTGGGTGTGGCTATCAGACAGGGTGAAGTAACAAGCTCCCTTGCTATCAACAACAGTCGGCTCAGTTATAGCTTGTGTTAGAAGAAAAAGCACAAAATGGAGTCAGTGCTGTGAAAGCCGAGTCATATTACTCATAATTAAAATATCAATTGACTTGGATTCACAAGAATTATGACATAGTCAAGCACACATCACAACACCCTTGTGAGTAAGAGGCTGGAGTTTGGAGAAGCAGGTCAGGGAAAGCCTAGACTATACTGAAGGTGAGGGCTCAGAAGAAAAGATCTAAAGTGAAAGTCTGAAACTTCTTAGATATCACTTAAGCAGCTGTTACAGAAATACTGGGGCTGGTGCTGTGTGTAGCAGGTAAAGCTGCCACCTGCAGCGCCGGCATCCCATATGGGCACCGGTCTGAATCCCAGCTGTTCCATTTCTGATCCAGCTCTCTGCTATGGCCTGGGAAAGCAGTAGAAGATGGCCCAAATCCTTGGGCTCCTGCACCAATGTGAGAGACTGGGAAGAAGCTCCTGGCTTCGGATTGGCCCAGCTCTGGCCATTGTGGCCATCTAGGGAGTGAACCAGCAGATGGAAGAGTGCTCGCTCTCTCTCTCTGCCTCTCTGTAACTCTGCCTTTCAAATAAATAAATAATTTTAAAAAAGAATGTTACATAAATATGGTCAGTAAAGGCAATTCTAATGAAGTTTTAGATAGAAATGAGAAACCACAGAAATAACTAGAATAAAGGCCATCTTTGTTACAAGCAGGCAAGGACCTTGGCTGATTATGTCCTTGCCAGAAGGGTTTATGGAAACTATAGTTTAAGATTCAATGATCTAGGATATCTGGTGGAAGAACTTCTAAGCAAAACATTGGAGGAGCTGCATGGTTTCTTTTAACTGCACATAGTAAAATGGGTGGGAATGGAATGATCATTTGGCTCAGTAGTTGAGACATCACTTGGGACATCCTGACCGGACTCCTTACTACTCTCCTTCCATTCCAGCGTCCTGTTAATATGCATTCGGGGAGGCATCAAGTAATGGCTCAAGTCATTAGGTCTCTGACACCCACATTGGAGACTTGGAATGAGTTCAGGCTCCTGGCTCCGACCTTGCCCAGCCCTGGTTGTTGCAGGCATTTGGGACATTGTTAGGAAAAGAGTTGTTAGGAAAAGAAGTGCTAACAGACATGAACCAGAGAAGAGAAGAGCTCCTTTTCTCTGTCTCTATCACACTGCTTTTCAAATAAACACATTTTTTAAAAAACTTAGAGGGGCCAGCGCTGTGGTGCACTGGGTTAACGCCCTGGCCTGAAGAGTCTGCATCCCGTATGAGCGCCGGTTTGAGACCTGGCTGCTCCATTTCCGATCCAGCTTGCTGCTATGGCCTGGGAAAGCAGCAGAAGATGGTCCAAGTCCTTGGGCCCCTGCACCCGCATGGGAGACCCAGAGGAAGCTCCTGGCTTCAGATCGGCGCAGCTCTGGCCATTGAGGCCAATTGGGGAGTGAACCAATGGAAGGAAGACCTTTCTCTCTGGCTCTGACTCTCCTCTCTCTGTGTAACTCTGACTTTCAAATAAAAATAAATAAATCTTTAAAAAAAGACTTAGAGGAAAGATTATTATTATTAAACCTCAGTTCTCAGTGTTATGCTCCCTTTTGGGTTTTGGACATACTTGGAACCTATTACTTCTTTTTTCTTTTCTGTTTCTCCTTTTGGGAATGAGAATGTCCATCCTATGCCTGTCCCACCACTGGGATTTGGAAGTAGATAACTTGTTTAGCTTCAAGGGCTCACAGTTGGAGGGGACTCTGCTTTGGGATGAACAAACCTTCAATGTCACCTGTCTCTGACTGAGCTGAAACTCTGGACTTTGGAGTTGGTTCTTTGAATGTTTGGGATGCAGTGAATGTATTTTGCTTGTGAGAACTTTCAGGGCCTGGGGCATAATGCTATGGCTTGAATGTGTCAGTTCAATTATCTACACATCTTATCCTAAAAGCAAAAACATGCCAATTTTTTTTTTTAAATCAACAAACTATGCTTTTCTTCTCACACAATACATTGAAAGTAAATTAAACAGGATGTGTCTCTTGTGAAAAGGAAAACATTCCCTTTTCTGTGGAGGAAAGTTAGCTCTCTTATGGATCCCAACTCCCCTCTGCTGTGCCTCCCAGCAAAGGCAAGGAATCGGATTAATGAGTGTGGGGGTCAGGAGAGGGTTTGTGCACCCCACTCACTTCTCTGCTCCTGAGAACTGGCAGCCTTGAGGAGTGTCTGAGCCCTGCCTTCTGAGAGAAGGGCCTGTCCCTTCTAGGTTTTCCAGTCTATGACGAGACACACGGATATGCCTGCCTTCTTAAAAAAATTTGATGATTTATTTGAAAGGCAGAGATAGACGCAGAGAGAGTTTCCATCTAATGGTTCAATCCCCAAATGCCCACAACTGGCTCTGACCAGGACCAAAGTCGGGAGCCAGGAACTCAGTCTAGATATGCATGATGAGTGGCAGAAACACAATTACTTGACTCATCACTGCTGCCTCCCAAGGTCTGCATTAGCAGGAAGCTGGAGTTAGGAGCTGAGTATAGAACTAGGGGTCGACACTGTGGCATAGCAGGTAGCGCTGCCACCTGCAGTGCTGGCATCCCATATGGGAGCTGTTTTGAGTCCCGGCTGCTCCACTTCTGATCCAGCTCTCTCTGCTATGGCCTGGGAAAGCAGAGGAAGATGACCCAAGTCCTTGGGCCCCTGTACCCACGTGGGAAACCTGGAAGAAGCTTCAGGCTCCTGGCTTCGGATTGGCTCAGCTCCGGCACCTGTGGCCAATTGGAGAGTGAACCTCTCTCCCTCTTCCTCTCCCCCTCACAGCTTCTTCACATAAAGCCTGGTAGACACTCCAACTTTCATAATCCTATCAACTTTTCATTTTTATTTTCTAGTTCCAAGAACTCCTCCTTTCTACCCTAGACCTTTTGGTGCTCTGTTGTGCAAAAGGTTTTGTGTCCCAAGCATGGGGCAGTGGGTTGAGACAAGGGACCTTGGCCCTTTTGTGAATCTTTGTCTTGATTAATCATCCTTACTGTTGCCCTGGGCAATTTCAGATCAGATTTCTTGTAATTTCTGCCTTCTGATTTTTAAAAAAGATTTATTTATTATTATTATTTATTTGAAAGTCAGAGTACCACAGAGGAGAGGCAGAGAGAGAGAGAGAGAGAGAGAGAAAGTACTTCCATCTGATGGTTCACTCCCCATGTGGCCGCAACAGCCGGAGCTGCCAGGAGCTTCTTCCGGGTCTCCCATGTGGGCGCAGGGGCCCAAGGACTTGGGCCATCCTCTACTGCTTTCCCAGGCCATAGCAGAGAGCTGGATTGGAAGAGGGGCAGCCAGGACTAGAACCGGCGCCCATATAGGATGTGGGCGCTTCAGGCCAGGGCATTAACCCGCTGCGCTACAGCTCCGCCCCCCCCCCCCTTTTTAAAGGCTTATTTATTTGGGAGGCAGAGTTACAGAGAGAGAAGTCTTCCATCCATTGGTTCACCCCTCAAATAGCGGCAATGGCAATGGCCAGAGGTGAGCTGGTCCAAAGCTGGAAGCCAAGAGCCAGTAGCCAGGAGCTTCTTCCTGGTCTCCCACGTGGGTGCAAGGGCCCAAGCACTTGTGCCATCTTTCACTGCTTTCCCAGGCCATAGCAGAGAGCTGGATGGGAAGAGGAGCATCTGGGACTAGAACTGGTGCCCATATGGGATGTTGGCCCACTATACCACAGTGCCGGCCCCCAAACAGTTGATTTTAAAGTAAAGAAGAGGGCATCCATTGATGACCCATCCTTTAGTTGAATGGCCTTAAGAGCAAAATGGAAGTTTCCCTGAGGAAGAAATTCCACCTATGGACAGGAGTTTCCAGTCTGGGGGCCTGCCCTTGGATTTCAGACTTGCCCAGTCAGTTCCCACAGTAGTGTAAGGTAGCAATGCCTCAATATTTATATTTTGCAAGAATATATATATATATATATGTATTTCACGTTTCATATATAAATGGATGTCCTTGGTTTACAATGGGGTTCCCTCCCAGTAAAGCCATCTTAAGTTGGAAGCACATTTAATATTGTCCACCTAACTGACTGAGCACTGTAGCTTGGCAACATCGTATTCTGTAGAGAGTCAGTTGTTTATCCTCATGGTTGTGTGGCTCACCGGATGCTGTGCCTCACTGCTGTTGCCCGGCATCAAGACAGAGTACCCTGCCCAGGAAAACTTTGGTTGGATACAAAGCTGCTACTGAGTACATATTGCTTTTGTACCACTATGAAAGAAAAAAAAATCATACATCAAACCGTCATAAGTTAGGGACCATCTTACACTCACACCAGAGAGACAGTAAAGCTTACTGGTCTGTTTCCTTGGCAAGAACCCTGACTGATAAAGATGCCTTGGATTCAGAGCTAGCTGCATAATTTGCATTGCCAGTGCAAAATGAAAATGTGGGAACCTTGTTTAAAAAGCAAGAAAAGGAGTGGATAGTTGGCCTAGTAATTGAGATACCTGAATCCCAGACCTGGATTACCATCCTGGCTTCTGGCTTTGGCCCAACCCAACCCTGACTGTTGAAGACTTTCGAAAAGTAAATTGGGGCTGGTGTTGTGGTGTAGTGTTGTAGTAGCTGCTGCCTGTGGTGCCGGAATCCCAAATGGGCGCTGTTTTGAGTCCTGGGTGCTCCATTTTCAATCCAGCTCTCTATTAAGTGCTTGGGCCCCTGCACTGCGTGGGAGACCAGGAAGAAGCTACTGGCTCCTGGCTTCAGATCAGCTCAGCTCCCTCCGTTGAGGCCTCTTGGGGAGTGAACCAGCAGATGGAAGACCTCTCTCTCTCTCTCTCTGTCTCTCTTCCTCTCCGTAAGTCTGCCTCTCAAACAATAAATAAATAAATAAATATTAAAAAAAAAAAGTAAATCAGCAGTGGCAGGTCTGTCTCTCTGTCTCTCTCTCTACCTCTCTAATAAACATTTTCTTTTAAAGACAGATACTTGAGCCATCACATACACATGAGCAGGAAGCTTGAATCAGTAGCCACAGCAGGGACTTGAAGCCAGGCACTCCAATATGGGATGTGGGATTCTCTGGTGGTAGGTTAACAGTTAGGCCAAATGACTGCCCCAACTTTTTCTTTTTTTCTTTCTTTCTTTCTTTTTTTTTTTTTTTGACAGGCAGAGTGGACAGTGAGAGAGAGACAGAGAGAAAGGTCTTCCTTTGCCGTTGGTTCACCCTCCAATGGCCGCCGCAGCCGGCGCGCTGCGGCCGGCGCACCGCGCTGATCTGAAGGCAGGAGCCAGGAGCCAGGTGCTTTTCCTGGTCTCCCATGGGGTGCAGGGCCCAAGCACCTGGGCCATCCTCCACTGCACTCCCTGGCCACAGCAGAGAGCTGGCCTGGAAGAGGGGCAACCGGGACAGAATCCGGCGCCCCGACCGGGACTAGAACCCGGTGTGCCGGCGCCGCTAGGCGGAGGATTAGCCTAGTAAGCCGCGGCGCCGGCCCCAACTTTTTCTTTTACAAATATTTTATTATTTATTAAACATAGCATGTGTAATAGTGATAAGTGAGGACAATATAAACTTACTCATTGCAAAAATATTTTTGGTAACATAATTTTTTTTTTTTTTGACAGGCAGAGTGGATAGTGAGAGAGAGAGACAGAGAGAAAGGTCTTCCTTTGCCGTTGGTTCACCCTCCAATGGCTGCCGCGGCCGGCGCGCTGCGGCCCGCGCACCGCGCTGATCCGATGGCAGGAGCCAGGAGCCAGGTGCTTTTCCTGGTCTCCCATGGGGTGCAGGGCCCAAACACCTGGGCCATCCTCCACTGCACTCCCTGGCCACAGCAGAGGGTTGGCCTGGAAGAGGGGTAACCGGGACAGAATCTGGCGCCCCGACCGGGACTAGAACCCGGTGTGCCGGCGCCGCTAGGCGGAGGATTAGCCTAGTGAGCCGTGGCGCCGGCCTTGGTAACATAATTTTATATACTACAACAAATAATACTTTATGTGATGTCTTGATTATCATAAGATTTTTCTGGCTTCCTTTTCTGCAAATTCATTCATTAGGTCATCAAAATTTATACTTTCAACAATTTTATTTTATTTATTTTTTTATAAAGTTTTTTTTTTTTTTTTTTTTTTTTTGACAGGTAGAGTCATAGACAGTGAAAGAGAGAGACAGAGAGAAAGGTCTTCCTTCCATTGGTTCACTCTCCAAATGGCCGCTATGGGCGGAGCTATGCCGATCCGAAGTCAGGAGCCAAGTGCTTCCTCCTGGTCTCCCATGCGGGTGCAGGGGCCCAAGCACTTGGGCCATCCTCCACTGCCCTCCTGGGCCACAGCAGAGAGCTGGACTGGAAGAGGAGCAACTGGGACTAGAACCTAGCACTCATATGGGATGCCGGTGCTGCAGGCGAAGGATTAACCAAGTGAGCCACAGTGCTGGCCCAGTTTTATTTTCAATCACATTGAAAACAACTTCAATTCCTGGCAAATGCAACAGTACAAATAATTTTTGATGATTTTTAATTAGATTAAAGATATTTCTGCTGATGTGATTGTTCCTGGAACTAAGAAACATAAATTTCTGATGTTATTTTTGAAATATATATTTTAATTAATGGGATGATTTTTCTAAAAAGATTTAACTGTACATCAGTTTCATGTAAGTCTAAATTGTAAATGTAAATTTATACAATGGCATTTAACGTTTCCTGGAACATTTCTTGTCACTTGTTAAAGTCACTCAGGAAAACAAAAGTGGCCTCATTATTTGCATATAATTTAAGACATAATTTTACACATTCATTTCTGTATTCGATTAGAAAGAAATAATTATAGAATCTTTCTCAATAATTCACCTGAAATTTCATGTGAACATGGTATTCTTTTCTGTTAGATGCGACAATCTTTTAAATTCAATTTTGCTTTGTAACCCTGTGAAATATTTGCCTTCGGTTCTGTAGCAGTTTTCAGAACTGTAAACCTAAACCTAGTGTAGAATGTTTATGAACTCTCTGATATGCTTTCTGACAATTTCCATGCACATGCTTCTACTTTCTAGTGAGCTGGTGAGTGTTTATTGGCAGAGTGCTGGCAGTTCCTGTCCAGGTGCTCAAGCCAGAGACTTAGTATTTGCACAAATCCCGCTGGGATGAGTTCTGTGGATGGATGAGCAAAACTGTTTCCCTCCACAGATCCAGTGTCGCTCCAAAGCAGAGCCTCCACACCTTCTACTCGTGCTCCTCCCTTCACAAATACCAATCTGGACCCCAACCCTGGCCTGGGACTGGGTATATATGCTGGGATGCCAAGCCAATTGCTCAGCCCCCTGTGACCTGTGGTGCCCAAGAGACTGAACTAGTGACCACACGCAGGGCCTCCTTCTGATGTATCTCACACTTTGTTGTCCTATCAGACTTCACTTACAAAACATAAGTTCAACGATAAAATTATCACAAATTTCAAGCTGCAACAGCAGAGCGTTAAAACTAAGTCTGAGACCCTTCCGGGAGGGAGGCCTGCAGGCCCACGAAAGCAGACCTGGCTGGATTACTAGTACACAGCATGTTGATGCCATGCTATGGAAACAGCCTACCTCCCCAACTCCCTTTTGAGAATCTGTTTACCATATTAGGACAGAAGGTCAATGTCTGTGAATATTGCATCTTCTAGGAAGCAGCTGTCAAGGAGTTAGGTGTCCTGTGGATTTCTTGCAGACAGTGTCCTTGAAACACAAAGACAGGGGAGTAGGCGCTGACAGGGAAAGCCTTCGGAGGCTGTGATTCCCTACGAAATGAGGTAGTTTGAGTCTAGATGCTAAAAAACATTAAACTTATTTTGAAAAATAACTTAAAGAAAATCAAACTAAGATTGCTAATTTATTTTTATTTCAAAAGAACTTTGAGGGGGCCCATGTCAAGGCACAGTGAGTTAAGCTGCCACCTTTGAAGCAGGTGTCTCATCAGAGCCCCTGCTTCAGTCACAGTTGCTCCACTTCCGATCCAACTTCTTACTAATGTGCCTTGGAAAGCAGAGTATGATGGCCCACTGCCACTTATGTACTAGGCCCCTGCCACTTATGTGGGAGACCTGGATGGAGCTGCTGGCTCCTGGCTTCAACCTGGCCCAGTCCCAGCCATTGTGGCTATTTGAAAAGTGAACCAGAAAATGGAAGATCTCTCCCTCTGACTCTCTCTGCAACCCTGCCTTTCAAATAAATAAAATAAACCTTTCTCTCTCTTTTTTAAAAGAACTCTCAGACATAAACTGTCACATTTCATTTCAAAGTAAACTTATGAAACACAATGTCAAGGTTTCTCATAAAACTTTTAGAAACATTTTCAGTTTTGATAGCAAAACAAATGAATAACATGGATTCAAAAAGGCTTCTTTGTGTTTTGGAGAGCTATAGTCACAAGACAATGACAATAATAGACAATTCTTCTGCTATTCAAATGCCAAGTGAATGGAAAGGCTTAATAGGTGCAGTTCGTTTTAGTTACATCTATTTTAATAATCCATCAAGCTTTGCTCACTCTCTCCCTCCCTTTTCTCCTCCTTCCCACCTCCCTCCCTGTCTCCCTTACCGTGGTTAAAAATAGTGAATTCTCCAGCTCTCTGCTGTGGCCCAAGAGGGCAGTGGAGGATGGCCCAAGTGATTGGGCCCTGCACCCCCATGGGGGGCTGGGGGTGGGGTTGGGGGAGGCACCTGGCTCCTGGCTTCGGATTGGCGTAGCTCTGGCCGTTGTGGCCATTTGGGGAGTGAGCCACCGGAAGGAAGACCTTTCTCTCTGTCTCTTTCTCTCACTGTCTGTAACTCTACCTGTCAAATAAAAAAAAAAAAAAAAGTGAATTCTTACTAAGTGCCTGACACTCGCTGGTCTCCTTGGCAATTATGAATGTACATTATAGTTGATTTATATGTTTCCCTAGCAAAATTTTCTTACATTCCCATTAAGTACCAGGCAAAGTACTGGCTACCAGGAATTCAGTAGTGAATAATGTATGCTCCTCCCTATTCCTCAAAGCAATTGTGAACCAGTGGGAGACACACACACTGCCTCTTCAGCTCTTCCACCCAGAATGAGACAAGAAGAGCAAACCTGAGCCCAACCAGCAGCTTAAAGCTAGCTTCAGTTGGAGTCTGGAGCAAGAGAAACTGACCCACAGTGGGCCTGCAGACCAAAAAGCATGTGACTAAGTGCTGTTGCAAGCCTCTGAGTTTTCAGCATGATTTATTATGCACTGTATTGTATTAAAAGCCTGGTTAATGCATCTTCTGCATTTTCTTTGTTGACCTTTCCTTTTTGCATCTCACATCTATTTGTATTTCCTCTATATTTAAAAGTCTTATTTATTTGAAAGTCAGAAAGAAAGAGAGATCTGTCTCCAGATGCCTGCTACAACCAGGGGTAGGCCAAGCTGAAGCCAAGAGCCAGGAACTCCGTCTGGGTCTCCTTCATGGGTGGCAGGGACCCAAGGAGTTGGGATATCATCTGCTGCCTTCTCAGGTGTATTAGCATGAAGCTGGATCAGAAGTGGAGTAGCAAGGACTCGAACTGGCATGCCAATATGGGATGCAGCCACTGTGCCACAATGTCTGCCCACCTCCAATTTGTATTTTCTTTTAGTCTAATGTTTGCACTTTAGAATATTCTGAGAATCTTTGGGTGGTAAATTCTCTGAATTTATATTCAATTGGAAAATTATTTATCCCTTGTTCTTAAAACACAACTTGTGGGTAAATAAGTGTGGATTTGATCTTATTTTCTTTTCAGCAGAATGAAGGTAATATGCTTCTATCTTCTGACTTTATAAAACTCTTCATTTATTTGAGAGAGAGAAAGAGAGAGGGAGAGAGGGAGAGAGGGAGAGAGGGAGAGAGGGAGAGAGAGAGAGAAAGAGAGAGGGAAAGAGAGAGAGAGAATCTCCTATCTACTGGTTCACTCCTCAAATGCCAAAAATGGCCAGGGCTGGGCCAGGTTGAAGGTGGTAGTTGGGAACTGGGAACACAATTTCGGTCTCCCACAATTTAGGCTGTTTCCATAGGAACCCAGCCACTGAAGCCATCACCCACTGCCTCCATGGCATGTACCACCTGAAGCCAGAATAAGGAGAGGAGCTGCAACTCAAACATGGGCACTCAGATATAGGATATGGGTGTCCCAAACACTGTCTTGATCACTAGGCCAAAAACCTGCCCCTTCCAGAGGTTTTTATTGGGTACCTTTGCAAAGCTGACTGGTAATTTAAATAAATAAATAAAATAAAAATTATTTGAGAAGCAGAGAGTTTCAGAGGGAGGGACAAAGAAAGACAGATAGAAACAGAGAGTACCCACCTGCTGGTTCACTCCCCAGATGCCCACAAGCCGGGAACTGGGAACTCAACCTAGATCTCCACGTGGGCAGCAGGAATGTAATCTCTTGAGCCATTACTGATGCTTCCTCGGGTTTGCATTAGCAGGAAGCTACAGTAAGGAGCCGGAGCCA
This sequence comes from Oryctolagus cuniculus, assembly GCF_964237555.1. NCBI lineage: Eukaryota > Metazoa > Chordata > Mammalia > Lagomorpha > Leporidae > Oryctolagus > Oryctolagus cuniculus. The sequence continues at coordinate 60,758,764 of NC_091436.1, forward strand.
GGAATTGAACCTATGAACTCTGATATGGGATGCAGACATCTTAACTGATAGGCTAAACACCTACTCCTGACTGGTCATTTTTTAATAGGTTCTTATTCCTTCCTCAAATTTTACCTTTTATTTCTATAAAAACATCAAAGAGATTTCTATTCTATATCTAATAATTACAGTGTCTAACATTTTTGTGACACTGCTCTAACTCAAGGTACCTTATTTTCTTGTGTATTTTATGATTTCAACTATAAGTTCATGGTTCTTTGGTAGAGGTCTGGGTTAAAGGGTGCACTTCCAGAGGGGATTTTCATTTCCTTATACTCTCTAGGGGGCACTACCACACAGGACTGACTTAAAATAAATTTTCAACATTAGGTGTCTGGGACCACACAGACATTAAGAAATTTGAAGGGTCTTTTTTTTTTTTTTTAACCCTACCATAGTAAGTCCACTACAGTGGCATGGTACTCTTATATCAGAGACTAAAGACAGTTGATTACTCAAAGCAATAGCAGTGGTCAGACTTTCAGCATTCTTGCTGGTTTCCAACTCCCAGTTCACAAGGGCAATGCCCAAAGACAACCGTGTGAATGGAGTCTATGGTCACAGAAGGCTTCCATAGCCTTGGCAGCCCATGGCAAGAGCCTCGGGTGATTACTGACATCATAAATAAGAGTGTCAATTGTTAAAGGAACAACAGAAATCACTGTGCACTTACTCCCCATATAGGACCTCTGTCCCTAATGAGTTGTACTATGAGGATTGACTGCAAATTTTGTTCCCAAACTGTACTCTATGTTGTGTGCACACATGGGTGCAAAATGTTGGTTCTCTGTATATAGTCAAACTAAAAATGAACCATAATGAAGAAGGAGATGGGAGATGGAGAGGGAGGTGGGATGGGAGCTGGGGGGGGAGGGTGGGAATGGGGGGAAAGAACTACTGTATTCTGAAAGTTGTATCTATGAAAAATGCATTCATTAAACTTTAAAAAAATAAGACAATCATGTGATATCTCTGCACACAGTGGGCTTCATTATAAGAAAGGCATCCAAGCTTTAGGGGACATGGATTTTTTTTTTTTTTTTTATAATGGACAGAGGTAGTCATTATCACTGTCTTCCAAGGTTGTAAGCAAACCTGCCCTCCTGTCTGGAGAGTGACACCACCTTTATCTTCCAAGAATGCTTGGTACACAAACCAGTGTGGCACAATGGGTTAAGGTACCACTTGCAACACTGGCATCTTATATCATAGTGTTGGTTTGATTCCCGATTGCTTTGCTTTGGACCCAGCTTCCTGCTAATACACCTGGGAAGGCAACAGAGATGGCCCAAGTGCTGGACCCCTGCCACCCATGTAGGAGACCTGGATGGAGTTTCTGGTTCTTAACTTTGGCCTGGCCCAGACCCAACTGTGGCAGCCACGTGGGAAGTGATAGAAGATTTCTCTATGTTTCTCCCTCTATTTAAGTCATTTTGCTTTTCAAAGAAGTAAATATTGAAAAAAAAGAAAAAAGTATGCATATTCTAGTATTTAACGAGACTGTTTTTTTGTTGTTGTTGTTGTTGGTTTTTTTTTTTTTTTTTGACAGGCAAAGTTAGACAGTGAGAGAGAGAGAGAGAGAGAGACAGAGAGAAAGGTCTTCCTTTTTCCGTTGGTAACCCCCCAAGTGGCTGCTACAGCCAGCGCTGCGCCTATCCTAAGCCAGGAGCCAGGTGCTTCTCCTGGTCTCCCATGTGGGTGCAGGGCCCAAGGACCTGGGCCATCCTCCACTGCACTCCCGGGCCACAGCAGAGAGCTGGCCTGGAAGAAGAGCAACCAGGACAAAATCCGGTGCCCCGACCGGGATTAGGACCCAGTGTGCCGGCGCCGCAGTCGGAGGATTAGCCTAGTGAGCCACGGCGCTGGCCATAACGATACTGTTAATCTGTAGTTGTCTATTAGTCTACATGCTATATATATTATCTCTATACTAATAGTCTATATACTAATGTGTAGTATTTCTTAAATAATTTCAGTTTATCTCACTGAATAAATATTTTACAAATATGTTCCAAATTAAGTGGCTTACAAAAATAAATAAAACAAAATAAAATTTAATATGATTCAATGGTGACAAATCAAAGAGAGCATGAGTGTTAAATTGTAAAATGATATATGTTTTTTTTTTAAAAAAGATTTATTTATTTATGTGAAAGTCTGAGTTACACAGAGAGAGGAGAGAATGAGAGAGGTCTTCCATCTGCTGGTTCACTCCCCAGTTGGCCATAATGGCTGCAGCTGTGCCCATCTGAAGCTAGGAGCCAGGAGCTTCTTCTGGGTCTTCCATGTGGGTGCAGGGGCCCAAAGGCTTGGGTCATCTACTGCTCTCCCAGGCCACAGCAGAGAGCTGGATCGGAAGTGGAGCAGCCGGGTCTCAAACTGGTGCCCATATGGGATGCCGGCACTGTGTCAAATGTCTGCCTGGTTCACACTCTGAGTTTGAGAGGGTAGTATTTTATTTTTTAAACCCCACAACATAAATTTACACATTTTCCTGTCAATATAAACTAGATCTACGACACTCTTTTAAATGAGTTCAATGTAGTGTACTGAAAGTTATATTATTCACTTAAAATATTTAAATTGTAATTAAATTTTTAAAATTTATTTTCATTGTATTTGAAGGGGGGAGGAGAGATTTTCCATCCACTGGCTCACTCCCTACAATGCCCATAATAGCCAGGGTTGGGCCAGGATGAAGTGAGAAGCCTGGAATTCCATCCAGGTCTCCCTCATGAGTGGCAGGAAACCAAGGACTTGAGCTGTCACCTGCTGTCTCCCAGGATGCACATTAGCAGGAAGCTGGATTGGAAGTGGAGCTGGGACTTTCAGATGGGATGCAGGCATCCCAAGTTTGGTCTTAACAGCTATGCCAAAAACCTGCCTAGTTTTTTAAATTATAAAAAGTCATGTCTATCCTTTTACATGTATTTTTTTTTCTTTTTAAAAATGTATTTGAGAAGGAGGGAGGGAGAACGAGTGAGCGAGTGAAAGTGAGCCCATCTGTGAATCTTTCCTCAAAATGTCCAAAATGACTGGGACTGAGTTGAGGCTGAATCCAGGAGCTGGGAACTCAACACAGGTTGGGGGGCATAAACCCAATTATATGAGTCATAACTGCTGCCTTTCTGTGTGCAGCACCACAGCTGGAGTCAGGATTGGAGCTGGGAATTGAACCCAGACACTGGGATGTGTGAGTGCAGACATCTTAACAGGCATCCTGATCACTAGGCAGAATGCCTACCCTTGATTACTTTCTTAATAGTTCTCAGAAGTGGAACTGGTAGTTCCAAGATGATATACTTAACAACTTTTAATTCGTATTGTCAGACTGCCTTCAAGAAAGATTATATTAATTTACTTTCCCACTGAAAATGTGTAACACTGTCCCAATTTTTTAATCTTTAGTGAAAACCAATGACCAATCATTTAAATATTTGCCAATCAGAGGAGTGAGCAATGATTTAGTTACTATTTTAGGTTGTGCTCCCAAAAGTAAGGGAGTGAGGGAAGCAGCACAGGTAGAGGTAGATAAGTCTAGCTGTGGTCTTGGTTGAAGGCTGGCTGGCAGAGCTACAGAGCAAGGGAGAGACAGAGAGAGACATCTTCCATCTGCTGGTTTACTCCCCAAATGGCTGCAACAGCCAGGGCTGGGCCAGACGAAAGCCAGGGCCACAGCAAAGCCAGGAGCCTGGAACTCCTTCCAGGTCTCCTATGCATGTGGTAGGGGCCCAAGTAGATGAGCTATCTTCACTGCTTTCCTAGTGCATTAGCAGGGAACTGGATGGGAAGTGGAGCAGCTGGGACTCCAACCAGCAATCATATGGGATGCCAGCATTGTACCCAGCATCTTAACCCTCCATGCCACAATGCCAGCCCCAAAAGCACACCCCCTCTTTATTTTTTTTTTAAGATTTATTTATTTATTTGAAAGTCAGAATTACAGAGAGCACACGGGAGACTGCACTAGGTTCCATCTGCTGGTTCACTTTCCAAATGGCCACAATGGCTGGGGCAGGGGCAGGCCAAAGTCAGGAGCCAGGAGCTTCTTTCTTCCAGGTCTCCCATGAGGGTGCAGGGTCCCAAGTACTTGAGCCATCCTCTGCTGCTTTCCCAGGCATAACAGCAGGGAGCTGGATTGGAAATTGAACAGATGGGACACGAACTGGTGCCCATATGGGATACCAGTGTTGCAGGCAGCGGCTTAACTAGGTATGCCACAACACTGGCCCCCCAGAAGCCCATGTTGAGGCAAGTATTTAGCCTAGTGGTTCGGATGCCAGCTAAGATGCCTGCGTCCCACATCAGAGTGTCTGTGTTCAATTTCTTTCTCTGATTCTTGATGTAAAGGTAAAACAGGATTCTTCTCTAGGCCTTCTGAGGGAGCATGACTTTATGGACTCCTTGACTTTGGGCATCTATGCTCTGGAACTATCATTCAATAAATTTCTATTGTTTAAAACCAACAAGGACATGATACGATGTTACAGCAGCCCTAGGAAATGAATACAAGGGGGCACCAGCAGCTACTACAACAGTTCTCAAAATATGGTCCATGGACTCCTGAGTACTTGTAGCAACTTCCCTCATGGTCTATAGGATTATAGCTTATTTTTCATAGTAATACTGTTTGCCTTTTTAACTGCAGTGACATTTGCACTAAAGGTGCAAAAGCGATTCATGGGGTATAAAACTGCTGACATTGCAACAGGCACTGTAATAGTGCACCCAACTGTGTAAGTAACCATATTCTTCACTGCCACATACACAATAAAGTGCCAGTGTCACACAGAATGGCCTCGACGAAGCAAAAAAGTATTGACTTTATTAAATCATGACCCTGGAGTATATAGATCTTTAATATTTTGTGTGATAAAATGAGAAGTAAGCATAACCCATTTCTGCTGCATACAACGGTTGTTTCAAGGAAAAGCACTCTATGATACTTGGAATTGTGAGCTGAACTAGTCAGTTTTTCATAGGCAATCACTTTTAATTAAAAGACTGAAAAATCATGATTGTTCAGATTTGGGTATCTGATGTGTGACTTAAAGGTATTGACAATGATAATTGAGCTTTCAAAAAAAAATTTAGTATTCTGAAAAAAACCTTTTATCTGACATCATGCTTTTCATGTCTTCTCAATGCTTAAAGATTTTCCTGATGAGATCAGTGGTGATATTAAAATATATGGGGGAATTTTTTGATAATAGAATATGTCAGCATCTGGAAGAACTTCCTAACACAGTGAGGCAATATTTTCCAAATGACTCATGTATGATGCTACAAATTAATGTGTGAGAAAAAGATCCATTTAAATATGATAGGCCAATGAATTTTAAGGTTACAGAATATGAAAACTTCACTGCTATGATTTCAGATTCCACATTGTAACTAACTTTTAATAGAGTTACTACTCATTGAGTTTTGATGTATCATCATAAAATAATATGCACCAAAAGGCTATTAAAATACTCCTCCCTTTTCTAACCACCTAATTTTTTCATGACTTAACCAAACCCATATATTTCAATAGAAGGAATGAAAATATGCCAATAGAATGAATGCAAAAAGACACGGTGATCTACCTATATTATATTAATCCAGATATTATAGAAACTTACAAACATGTGAAACAATGACACTCTTTCACTAATTTTATTTCTGATCTGGAAGGCATAGTTATTTTCACATAGACATGCTAGCATATTTGTTATTGTTATTTTTGAATAATTAACAAGTACTTAAATTATCGACTGCTATTTTGAATACACTAAATATAACCCACATAAAAAAAGGTTTTTAGGGTCCTCAATTTTTAGGAGCAGAAAAGTGCAATATCTAAAGTTTGAGAACAGTTCATCTACTGTTAAGGTGCCCACATCTTGCATTGAAGTACCTGGATTCAAGTCCCAGCTCTGGCTCTTGACTCCAGTTTTCTGCTAATTCAGACCCTGAGAGGTAGCAATGATGGCTCAAGTAGTTGGGTCCTTGCTACCCACATGGGAGACCTGGACCGAGAAGCTCCCAGCTTCAATCTTGGCTTGGGGAGGGGAGCAATGAGGGATTTGAGGGGGTGAACCAGCAGATGGGAGTATGCTTTCAAATAAATACAAATAAAAACCCCTTAATTAATCAAATTAATCTTTATAAAAGTACAAAGGTATATAGACTAAGAACTACTTATTGATCCACAATGATAAAGTCAGTATGAGGATATTAAATTAAGCTATTCCTATTAAACTGTCATGTTGCCATTTTTTCTCCAGATTGACCTGACAGTGGCTCGCTCCCATTTTCAATTCCAGATTGTTTTTTTTTAATATTTATTTATTTATTTGAAAGGCAGAGTTAGAGAGAGGCAGAGGCAAATGGCCTCAATGGCTGGAGCTTTGCCAAACCGAAGCCAGGAGCCAGGAGCTTCTTCCGGGTCTCCCACATGGATGCAGGGGTCCAAGGCCTTGGGCCATCTTCTACTGCTTTCCCAGGCCATAGCAGAGAGCTGGATGGGAAGTGGAGCATCCGGGAGGCAGTGGCTTTAACTACTATGCCACAGCACCAACCCCTAATTGAAATTAGGCTACCCTGAGTTTTTCCCCTGTCCCCAGAATATAAAATAATTTCACTAGAAATATTTGCATTGTCAGAGCTAGTGGTATATTCCAATTCCACTGCCATATTCTCTTGGCTAGTGTAGATTATATTTGTCATCAAAAATTTTATTTGAAAAGCATAGCAACAGAGAAAGTGAGAACATACACACACATGCATGAGATTGTCCATCTGCTGGTTCACTCCCCAAATGCCAGCAAACAGCCAGGGTTGGCCAGGCCAAAGTCATGAGTCAGGAACTCTGAGTATCCCACTTGAGTGGCTGGGACCCAAACACTTAAGCCACCATCTGCTGACACCAGCGTGTATATTAGCAGCATGCTAGATGGCAAGCAGAGGCAGACTCAGAAACTCAGGCACTCACATATGGGATGCAGGGGTCTCAAGTGTCATCTTAATCTGCTGTGCCACAGTGCCCACCTCTGCAGATTCCCTTAATTCTCAAGTTATCAAGTGCCTTTGAAGTACTGTACCTTGATAGTCACTGGGTATTTATTGGTAAATAAAATAGACACATCCTTTGCCCTTGAATGGTTGATTTTTGGTTTTGGTCAAATAAAAGTGGACAGAACACATGTTTTCTGCTCCTCCTAAGACACAGTGGAAATAAAGATTCAGAAGTACAAAGAGGGATAAATTAACAGGGAAGAGATTTGGGAATGAGCTTTTAAAACATTTCTCTAAGACGGTGCTGACAGATGTAATAGAGGAGAAGCAGCTGCAGGTCTCATCTATGGAGCTGCGGACGTGCAGGAGTCCTGCTACAAGCTCCTGAGAAGTTCTGGGGCTGCAGAGTTGGCACACGAGGGAATGTGACTTCAGAACTGGGACAGTGTTTGAAGAAATGCAAAGGAAAACACTTGATCTTCCCTTTTCCACTCTGCTGCCCCTCTGGCAAAGTGCTGTCAAAACATCAGACATTGAGATCAAGATAAAGCCAGGAGGGCTGCTCTCTGGGACTGGAAATGCTAAGGCCCCTAATGTAAGTGTTCGCCCCTCAGAGGACTGAAACTAGAGAAAAATAAAAGAGAGCTGAGAAGAGGCATTGAGGATCAACCTAAGAGGTCCCCATCTGCCTAATCCGAATCCTCCAAAGAGTTACAAAATGGAGTGAAGAGATGATAGCAGAGAGGAGAACATACCAGAGAAAATAATAGAACAAAGCAGATTTAAAGTACCCATATACATATTCTTGTAATAGATTAAATCTCCAAGATTAGACAAACGATCCTAAACATTTCTATGGAACAAGCAGGACACTTAAAAAGGTATGAGACAGAGGCAGGAGTTTGGCACAGTGGTTAAAACCCTGCTTGGAGTGCCTGTATCCCCTACCATATTGCCTGGGTTAGGGTCCCTGGTCATTTCCAGCTTTCTGCTAATGCATACCGATGGAAGACAGCAGGTGATGTCGCAAGTAGTTGGGTCCCTGCTACCCATGTGGGAAATCTGGATTGAGTTTCAGGCTCCTGAGTTCAGCCTGGCTCAGCCCTGTCGCAGACATGTGAGGAGTGAACAGGAGGATGGAAGACCTCTGCTTGACTATCTCTGTCTTTCTGCCATTCAAAGAAATAAAAATACATAATTTAAAAAGTTAAAAAAGACATAAAACAGATTTATATCTGAATTGCTGTATTTATGAAATAGTGGAATAACACCTTCAGTGTTCTGAGGAAAACTCATTTTTAAGTTAGAATTATATTTCCAGCACCTACTCACCCCCCCAAAAAATTAAAATTAAACTCAAGTGTAAAAACTTGGAAAACAATCAGTTTAATCTTTGCTCCCTAAAGAGTTCAAAGCCTGACTGAGGAAAAACATACAAACACGATGGGCAGAAGATAAAGAAAGTACAAAGGGGTCTGCATGGGTGTTAATAGCACAGAAAGCTGAGGAGGCAAGAGATTTCCTGAGGAGGTGATTCTGAGCTGAGCCTTAAACAATAAGCAAACAATTAGGTAATCTCGGTAATAATTTTCCCTGACCTAGATTAGACTGTGGCAAGAGAAATTCTATCTCCATATTCAAAATCTGACTTCCACATAGCTCATAAACTGCTCATGACTAAGGGCTTGAGCATTAAAAAATAGCTCTAATTTTGCTTACCACGTCCATCGCGTACGGAGGGAACCTGACCTGCAAGATTTACAGCTCCATTCTTCTCATGACTAATCCACGGTTGAAACCATCACTTTTTTCTTTCATTACAAGTTCCCTACCTGTGCCAAGTGAACTCAACTTCTTCATGTTTAGACCAATCTTCTCAAATTCCTTGCTAGCATGTGATTATGCCTTATTAGTTACTTGCAGGGCTATCATTTAGTTACTTTGTTTTGTTTGCTTGTTTGTTTAAAGTACAGGGAAGGCTGCACTTCAGTGTCAGGGAACAGTTCTTGCTGTATTTGAGCTAAAAATTTTAGAATTGGGAATAAAATGTTTAGAATGTAAGGATGACTGGCAATATGGTATTTGTGGGCTTTTTTCTTGGTTTTCCTGAAAACATATTAAATTGAAAAGACAAATCTCCTATGTAGTCTTGCTACTAGTTCAAACTTTCTTTTTCGAATGATTAAAAAAAGAGTCTCACAGCTTTCTGAAATAAGCATCAGCCTGATAGTAGGACTGATCAACTTACTTTATTGTTGTTTCATTTTATCTGAAAGGCAGAGAGACAGAGACAGAGAGATCTTTCATTCACTGGCTCATTCCCCAAATGTCCACAACAGCCAGGGCTGGTCAGGCAGGAGCCAAGAACCCAGGATTCAATCTGGGTCTCCCACATGGGGGACAGGGATCCAAGCACTTGAATCATGACTTGCCTCATACCAAGGTGCTCAGCAGCAGGAAGCTGGATTGGAAGCAGAGGAGCTGAGACTTGAACCAGGAACTCTGATATGGAACGTGGGTGTTCCAAGCAGCACCTTAAATGCTTAGCCAAATGCTAACCTTTCATTGCTGTCTTATAGCACACTATATTTATTATATATTTGAAAACCTTCTATGCTTTCCCATACATAATCTACTAAAACATGACAACAGGGGCTGGGGTCTATGGCTTAGTAGGCTAAGCCTTTGCCTGTGGTGCTGGCACCCCATATTGGTGCCACTTTGTGTCCTGGCTGCTCCTCTTCTGATCCAGCTCTCTGCCTATGGCCTGGGAAAACAGTGGAAGATGGCCCAAGTGCTTGAGCCCCTGCACCTACATGGGAGACCCGGAAGAAGCTCCTGTCTCCCACTCCTCAAATGAGTAAATTAAAAAAATCTTTTAAAAAATGACAATAAAAAGAATGAAAAGGTCTTATCTGTACATAAAGTACTAGGCTAATTTTTTTGAGAATTAGATTTTCCCAATACTAGGTTTTTTTGGTCATAAAATTAGAGTAATACCACTAAAAGAGGATGAGGGCATGTTTTTATTTTTTTTAACTTTTATTTAATAAATATAAATTCCCAAAGTACAGCTTTGGATTACAGTGGATTTTTCCTCCCCCATAACTTCCCTCCCACCTGCAACCCTCCCATCTCCTGTTCCCTCTCCCACCCCATTCACATGAAGATTCATTTTCAATTCTCTTTACATACAGAAAATCAATTTAGTATATATTAAGTAAAGATTTCAACAGTTTGCACCCATACAGAAACACAAAGTGTAAAGTACTGTTTGAGTACTAGTTATAGCATTAATTCACAATGAACAACACATTAAGGATAGAGATCCTACATGAGGAGTAAGTGCACAGTGACTCCTGTTGTTGATTTAACAATTGACACTCATTTATGGCATCAGTAATTTCCCTAGGCTCTTGTCATGAGTTGCCAAGGCTATGGAAGTCTTTTGAATTCGCCAACTCTGATCTTATTTAGACAAGGTCATAGTCAAAGTGGAAGTTCTCTCCTCCCTTCAGAGAAAGGTACCTCCTTCTTTAATGGCCCGTTCTTTCCACTGGGATCTCACTCACAGAGATTTTTCATTTAGGTCTTTTTTTTTTTTTCTTTCAGAGTGTCTTGGTTTTCCATGCCTGAAAATACTCTCATGGGCTTTTTAGCCAGATCAGAATGCCTTAAGGGCTGATTCTGAGGCCAGAGTGCTGTTTAGGACATGTGCCATTCTACGAGTCTGCTGTGTATCCCGCTTCCCATGTTGGATTGTTCTCTCCTTTTTAATTCTATCAGTTAGTATTAGCAGACACTAGTCTTGTTTATGTGATCCCTATGACTCTTAATCCTATCATTATGATCAATTATGAACTGAAACTGATCACTTTGACTACTGAGATGGCATTGATACATGCCACCTTGATGGGATTGAATTGGAATTCCCTGGCATGTTTCTAACTCTACCATTTGGGGCAAGTCCTATTGAGCATGTCCCAAACTGTACACCTCCTCCCTCTCTTATTCCCACTCATATTTAACAGGGATCACTTTTCAGTTAAATTTAAACACCTAAGAGTAATTGTGTGTTAATTACAGAGTTCAACCAATAGTATTAAGTAGCACAAAAAAATACTAAAAGGGATAAAGTATTAAGTTGTTCATCAACAGTCAGGGCAAGGGCTCATCAAGTCACCATTTCTCATAGTGTCCATTTCACTTCAACAGCTTTCCTTTTAGGTGCTCAGTTGTCACCAATCAGGGAGAACATATGATATTTGTCCCTTTGGGACTGGCTTATTTCATTCAGCATGATGCTTTCCAGATTCCTCCATTTTGTTGCAAATGACCAGATTTCATTTTTTTTTTACTGCTGTATAGTATTCTATAGAGTACATGCCCCATAATTTCTTTATCCAGTCTACTGTCGATGGGCATTTAGGTTGATTCCAGGTCTTAGCTATTGTGAATTGAGCTGCAATAAACATTAACGTGCAGATAGCTCTTTTATTTACCAATTTAATTTCCTTTGGGTAAATTCCAAGGAGTGGGATGGCTGGGTTGCATGGTAGGGCTATACTCAGGTTTCTGAGGAATCTTTAAACTGACTTCCATAGTGGCTTTACCAGTTTGCATTTCCACCAACAGCGGGTTAATGTCCCTTTTTCCCCACATCCTTGCCAGCATCTGTTGTTGGTAGATTTCTGTATGTGAGCCATTCTAACCAGGGTGAGGCGAAACCTCATTGTGGTTTTGATTTGCATTTCCCTGATTGCTAGTGATCCTGAACATTGTTTCATGTGTCTGTTGGCCATTTGGATTTCCTTTTTTGAAAAATGTCTATTGATGGGGCCGGCGCTGTGGTGCAGCGGGTTAAAGCCCCAACTTGTAGCGCCGGCATCCCATATGGGCGCTGGTTCTAGCCCCGGCTGCTCCTCTTCCGATCCAGCTCTCTGCTATGTCCTGGGAAAGCAGTAGAAGATGGCCCAAGTCCTTGGGCCCCTGCACCCATGTGCTGGCTTCAGATCGGCACAGCTCTGGCCATTGCGGCCATCTGGGGAGTGAACCAGCAGATGGAAGACCTCTATCTGTCTCTACCTCTCTCTGTAACTCTGTCTTTCAAATGAATAAAATAAATCTTTAAAAAAAAAGAAAAAGAAAAAGAAAAATGTCTATTGAGGTCCTTGGCCCATCTCTTAAGTGTTTTTTTTTTTTTTTTTTTTTTTTACAGGCAGAGTGGACAGTGAGAGAGAGAGAGAGACAGAGAGAAAGGTCTTCCTTTGCCATTGGCTCACCCTCCAATGGCCGCCACGGCTGGTGCGCTGTGGCTGGCGCACCGCGCTGATCCGAATGCAGGAGCCAGGTACTTATCCTGGTCTCCCATGGGGTGTAGGGCCCAAGGACTTGGGCCATCCTCCACTGCACTCCCTGGCCACAGCAGAGAGCTGGCCTGGAAGAGGGGCAACTGGGACAGAATCCAGCGCCCCAACCGGGACTAGAACCCGGTGTGCCGGCGCCGCAAAATGGAGGATTAGCCTAGTGAGCCGCAGCGCCAGCCCTGTTGTTTGTTTTGATGCTGTGGAGTTTCTTGATCTCTTTGTAGATTCTGGTTATTAATCCTTTTGTATAGCATAGTTTGCAAATATTTTTTCCCATTCTGTTGGTTGTCTCTTCACTTTCCTGACTGTTTCTTTTGCAGTACAGAAACTTCTCAATTTGAATAATCCCAATTGTAAATTTTGGCTTTGACTTCCTGTGCCTCCTGGGTCTTTTCCAAGAAGTCTTTGCCTGTGCCTATATCTTGTAGGGTTTCTCCAATGTTCTCTAATAATTTGATGGTGTCGGGTCATAGATTTAGATCTTTAATCCATGTTGAGTGGATTTTTGTGTAAGGTGTAAGGTAGGGGTCTTGCTTCATGCTTCTGCATGTGGAAATCCAGCTTTCCCAGCACCATTTGTTGAGCAGACTGTCCTTGCTCCAGGAACTTTTTTTAGAGCCTTGATCAAATATAAGTTGGCTGTAGATGTTTGGATTGATTTCTGGTGTTTCTATTCTGTTCCATTGGTCTATCCATCTGTTTCTGTACCAGTACCATGCTGTTTTGATTATAACTGGAGGACATGTTTTAATAACATTCTTTAAAAAAAAAGATTTATTTGAAAGTCAGAGTTACACAGAGAGAGGAGAGGCAGAGAGAGAGAGAAGTCTTCCGTCCGATGGGTCACTCCCCAGATGGCCGCAATGGCCAGAGCCGTGCTGATCCGAAGCCAAGAACCAGGAGCTTCTTCTGGGTCTCCCACGTGGGTGCAGGGGCCCAAGGACTTGGGCCATCTTCTACTGCTTTCCCGGGCCATAACAGAGAGCTGGATTGGAAGAGGGGCAGCTAGGCCGGGACCACGGCTCACTAGGCTAATCCTCTGCCTGTGGTGCTGGCACTCCCGGTTCTAGTCCGGGTCAGGGAGCCGGATTCTGTTCCGGTTGCTCCTCTTCCAGTCCAGCTCTCTGCTGTGGCCCGGGAGTGCAGTGGAGGATGGCCCAACTGCTTGGGCCCTGTACCCACATGGGAGACCAGGAGGAAGCACCGGCCATAGTGGCCATTTGCAAGGTGAACCAACGGCAAAGGAAGACCTTTCTTTCTTTCTCTCTCTCTCTCTCTCTCTCACTGTCTAACTCTGTCAAAAAAATAAAAATTAAAAAAAAGAGGGAAAAAAAAGAGAAAAACAAAGGAAGAGGGGCAGCCAGGACTAGAACCAGTGCCCATATGGGATGCTGGGGCTTCAGGCCAGGGTGCATTCCTTTTTTTTTTTTTTAATTTATTATTATTTTTTTTGACAGGCAGAGTGGACAGTGAGAGAGAGAGAGACAGAGAGAAAGGTCTTCCTTTGCCGTTGGCTCACCCTCCAATGGCCGCCGTGGCCAGCGTGCTGCGGCCAGTGCACTGCGCTGATCCGATGGCAGGAGCCAGGTGCTTCTCCTGGTCTCCCATGGGGTGCAGGGCCCAAGTACTTGGGCCATCCTCCACTGCCCTCCTGGGCCACAGCAGAGAGCTGGACTGGAAGAGGGGCAACCGGGACAGAATCCGGAGCCCCGACCGGGACTAGAACCCGGTGTGCCGGCGCCGCAAGGCGGAGGATTAGCCTACTGAGCCACAGCGCCGGCCCAGGGTGCATTCTTAAACTTAAATTCTCCTTTACAGAAAGAAAAAACGAACAAGAAAGTCAAGTTTAGGGGTTCTAAGGATTCCCTTCTACTCTCACTGACAGCAAAGCTTGGGCAGGGGCCAGTGCTGTGGTGTAGCAGGTAACGCCACCGCCTGCAGTGCCAAGCATCCCATATGGGCACTGGTTTGAGACCCGGCTGCTCCACTTCTGATCCAACTCTCTGTTATGGCCTGGTAAAGCACTGGAAGATGACCCAAGCCCTTGGGCCTTTGCACCTGCATGGGAGACCCGGAGGAGGCTCCTGGCTCCTGGCTCCGGATCAGCACAGCTCTGGCCGTTGTGGCCAACTTGGGAATGAACCAACAGATGGAAGACCTTTCTCTATCTTCCTTTCTTTCTCTCTCTGTGTAACTCTGATTTTCTAAGCAAAATAAATAAGTCTTTAAAAAGAAAAGAAAAAAAAAAAAAAGCTTGGGCATGATGCTGGGTTGTATGTCTGCTCAAAAGGTATATTTACCTTAAACCTGTGAAAGTGACCTGATTTGGAAACAGGATCTCTGCAGAAGTAGTCAAGTTAAAATGAGATCATATGGAATGAGGGTGGGCCCTAAATGCAATATGAACTGGTATGCTTGTGAGAAGAGGGAAATTTGGATGTGGACACAGAGGGAAGCCAGCTATGTGACAATAGGGGCAGAGATTGGAGCTGCTATAAAGGAGGGAATGTCAAGGATTGTAGGCAACCAACAGAAAAAGGGAAAATGCAAGGAGGGATTCTCCCCTAGGGCTTCTGGGACAGCATGGATTTCACATAACTTGACACCACAACTGTGGGATAATAAATTCTGATGGTTTAAGAGACTCAGTTTGTGAAAATTTGTCACAGTATTGGTCCACTTCTTTCTGTGCCTTACCAGCAGCAGGCAAGCAAACCTCCCTCATTTGCTCTTGTCTATGGTTCAAATGAGAGTTGGCTCCTGAATTCATGCAAATAATTCAACCCCAAAGTCACATTAATGGTACAAAGAGGGAGGAAATTTATTCCAGCTGTGGTGTTTAGGAGGTGGCCCTGTGGGAGCCCTCAGTTCCTTGAGGCAGCACCCTCAGAAGGTAATTTTATTAAGAGGGTTGATTATAAAACCTCAGTTAGGCCTGGCTACACTCTCCCTGCTCCCTGGCTTGCCAAAGGATCTTTCCTTCATACAAGCTTTGCCACTTCCATTGGCCACCCTCACCAGATGGCTGAACCAATGGGACACACCTGATCGTGGACTTGACTCTCCAAAACCAGGAGCCAACATAAACTTCTTTCCTTCCTAAGAAACTTGTTTCATCGGCTGGTGCTGCGGCTCTCACTAGGCTAATCCTCCACCTGCGGCGCCGGCACACTGGGTTCTAGTCCCGGTCGGGGCACCGGATTCTGTCCCAGTTGCCCCTCTTCCAGTCCAGCTCTCTGCTGTGGCCAGGGAGTGCAGTGGAGGATGGCCCAAGTGCTTGGGCCCTGCGCCCGCATGGGAGACCAGGAGAAGCACCTGGCTCCTGGCTTCGGATCATCGCGGTGCGCCGGCCGCAGTGCGCCAGCCATTGGAGGGTGAACCAACAGCAAAGGAAGACCTTTCTGTCTCTCTCTCTCACTGTCCACTCTGCCTGTCAAAAAAAAAAAAAAAAAAAAAAAAAAAAAAAAAGAGAGAGAGAGAGAGAGAGAGAGAGACTTGTTTCAGGTATTTAGTTACAGTGATAGAATAGGCTTACATACTTATGTAACAGAAAGAGGTATTATTCTTATTTTTTAAAAAAGATTTATTTTGGGTCCATTACTGTGGCATAGCAGTTAATGTCCCAGCCTGCAGCACTGGCATCCCATATGGGCACTGGTTTGATTCCTGGATGCTCCATTTCTAATCCAGCTCCCTGCTAATGTGCCTGGGAAAGCAGATGAAGATGGCTCAAGTCCTTGGGCCCCTGAACCCATGTGGAAGACTTGGAAGAAGCTCCTACCTCCGGATTGGCTCACTTCTGGCCATTGTGGCCATTTGGGGAGTGAACCAGTGGATTGAAGACCTCTCTTTCTTTCTGTCTCTACCTCTCTCAGTAACTCTGCCTTTCAAATAAATTAAATAAATCTTAAAAAAAGAAAACCTCTGCTTCTTGCAAATTGATCTTTTAAAAAATTTTAAATTTTTTAAAAAAGATTTAATTTGAAAGGCAGAGTTAGAGAGAGGAAGAGACAGAGAGATAAAGATCTTCCATCACTCCCCAATTGGCTGCAACCGCTAGGGCTGGGGCAGGCTGAAGCCAGGAGCTTCTCCTGTGTCTCCAAAATAGATGGCAGGGGCCCAAACACTCGGGTCATCTGCTGCTTTCCCAGGCACATTAGCAAGAAGCTGAATCAAAAGTAGAGTAGCCAGGATTCAATCCAGCAACCACACAGGATGCTGGTGTCACAGGTGGTGGCTTTATCCACTATGCCACAACTCCAGCCCCAAGAAGTCTTATTCTTTTTTTTCCCCTCATATGCCCTTTATCCAGCCTCCCCAAAGTTAATATATTATATAATCACAGTACTATTAACAAAGCCTGGAAACAAACATAGATATAAAGCTATTAATTCACCAACAGACCTTATTAAAGATGCTCCAGTTGTCTCCATAATGTTTTTTTTTTTTTTTTTTTTTTTTGCTCTAGGGTCCAGTCCAGGATAGTGTTATATGCATGTAATTATCATTTCGTCGTCGTCTTCTTTTTTTTTTTTTTAAAGATTTATTCATTTATTTGAAAGTCAGAGTTACACAGAGAGAGGAGAGGCAGATAGAGAGAGGTCTTCCATCCACTGGTTTACTCCCCAATTGGCTGCAACGGCTGGAGCTGTGTTGATCCAAAGCCAGGAGCCAGGAGCCTCTTCCGGGTCTCCCACGTGGGTGCAGGGGCCCATGAGCCTGGGCCACCTTCCACTGCTTTCACAGGGCACAGTTGGATCGAAGTGGAGCAGCCGGAACTAGAACCGGTGCCCATGTGGGATGCTGGCGCTTCAGGCCACAGCATTAACCCCCTGTGCCACAGTGCTGGTCCCCTATTGTGTTTTCTTAGTTTCCCTCAATTTAGAAAAGTTCTGCAGTTCTTTTCTGTTATGAACATGATGACAAGTCTTATTTTAATCCCATTGCCCAGTATTCCTTCTTCTCAATGGCCCCTGATGTCAACTCTGTATTAAAGGACACCAGAATCTGTTTCTTCAATAGCCTTCAAGGTCAGACTCTCCTTATTAAAAGCATTTTTCTCAGACTTTTCCCCTCAAGCATTAAAATTTTTTATGTATTTTAGAGAGAGAGAGTGAGGTCCCATCTGCTAGTTAATTCTCCAAATGCCTTTGATGACTGGGACCAGCACTGGGACTCGGTTGGGCTGAAGCAGGGAACCAGGAACTCAATCCACATCTTCTATGTGAGTGTCAGGGACCCAAGGACTAGAGGGTCTGCATTAGCAGGAAGCTGGAGTCAGAACCAGAGCCAGGAATTTTATCCAGGCACTCTGACATGGGATGTAGGTGTCCTAACCGTTAGGCAAAATGCCTATTCCTACTCTTAGATTTTTAATCAATGTTTAGCAGCATGAACATGCCTCCCAGTGAGCAGGAAGTACTATTTTTTTTTTTTTTAGGATTTATTTTATTTGAAATGCAGAGCCAGAGAGAGAGGGAAATACAGAGATAGAGATATATTTTTTTAAGATCTACTTATGTATTTGAAAGCCAGAGTTACCAAGAGGCAGAGGCGGAGGGCAGAGAGACAGAGACAGACAGAGAGACAGAGAGAGAGAGAGAGGGAAGAGAAGAGAATCTTCCATCCTCTGGTTCACTCCCCAAATGGCTGCAATGGCCAGAGCTGGACCAGGCTGAAGCCAGGAGCCAGGAGCTTCCTCCGGGTCTCCCATGTGGATGCAGGGGCCCAAGGATTTGGGCCATCTTCTGATGCTTTCCCAGGCACATAAGCAAGGAGCTGTATTGGAAGTGGAGCATCCAGGACTCGAACTGGTGCCCACATTTGATGCTGGCATGGTAGACAGCAGTGGAACCGTGAGTATCAAGTATTTACATGCAACTAATGTTCAGAACTCTGATTGGCTAGAGAGGTGTTGCTAGTAGAGCAGAAAGAACAAAGGCAAGTGAGACCTCGTATCCTCCCTGAGACAATGAATATCTCCCTGGCAATGGCAACACTTCTCTGTAGTTCATAGATGCTGTGACTCTTGTAAATGCCAAGAAGGGAAAAATAATGACTGATAAACCAAATACGAAGGAAAACAAGGCAGAAGTAGTCATTTTAACATATATAATGTAAGATTTAAGACAAAGAGGATGGAGTATTTCAGAGGGATCATCACTTGATCTTGCTAAATGGAAAATCCACTACTGGGCATTGTAGCCTGAGAGACCTGGAGTTAAATCCTAACACTGACTAACTGCAACACTACATAAATCATGCTCCTGGAGGCCCGGTTTCGTCATTGGTAAAATAAAGATAGTACTCACCTTCTTCACAGGGTGCCCTATGAGGTTCACATTAGATAGCTTATGACCAGGATTCAGTGAATGTTAGCACTCATCCCCCCTCTGCTTCCTTTCTAAGACCAACACCATCACTCTTTATTCAAGCTTCTTGCTCTTACCTCTGCTCTATCTTCTTCATTTGATCAGGCTTCCCACTACATACGAAAAAACTTGTTATTTTAAATTTTACGAGTTCAAAATCTCCCAGCTGGTCAATTCTCTTTTCTTTTTTCAAAGATTCATTTTATTTATTTGAAAGTCAGAGTGCCAGAGAAAGAGAGTCTTCCATGTGCTGGTTCATTCCCTAAATGGCCACAACAGCTGGGGCTGGGCCAGGAAGCAGTCCCACCTGCTGTGCCACATCACCAGCCCCTACATTTGAAATTTTCAAAGATGTTACCAAAATAAACATACAATGTATATATTGCCATAGATTTTTTTTTTTTTTTTTGACAGGCAGAGTGGACAGTGAGAGAGAGAGACAGAGAGAGAAAGGTCTTCCTTTTGCCGTTGGTTCACCCTCCAATGGCCGCCGCTGCAGCCGGCGCACCGCGCTGATCCGATGGCAGGAGCCAGGATCCAGGTGCTTTTCCTGGTCTCCCATGGGGTGCAGGGCCCAAGCACCTGGGCCATCCTCCACTGCACTCCCTGGCCATAGCAGAGAGCTGGCCTGGAAGAGGGGCAACCGGGACAGAATCCGGCGCCCCAACCGGGTCTAGAACTCGGTGTGCCGGCGCCGCAAGGTGGAGGATTAGCCTATTGAGCCACGGCACCGGCTGCCATAGATATTTTGTGAATAAACACTTTCACTGGGAATGTAGGAGAATCTGCTTCCCCATACATTTGGTAAAACAATGTCAAACTTTTAAATATTTTTACTAAGCTTTTATACTCTCTATATACATTTTTGAGGGGTACAGACAGAGAGAAGGCTCTTATCTTTCTAGTTTACTACTCAAATGCCTGGAATGGTGGTCAGCGCTGTGGTGCAGCGGGTTAATGCCCTGGCCTGAAGCGCCGGCATCCCATATGGGCGCCAGTTCTAGTTCCAGCTGCTCCTCTTCTGATCCAGCTCTCTGCTGTGGCCTGGGAAAGCAGTGGAGAATGGCCCAAGTCCTTGGGTCCTTGCACCCACATGGTAGATCCAGAAGAAGCTCCTGGCTTCGGATTGGCACAGCTCCGGCTATTGTGGCCAACTGGAGAGTGAACCAGTGGGTGGAAGACCTCTCTCTCTGCCTCTACCTCTCTCTGTAACGCTGTCTTTCAAATAAATAAAATAATCTGTTAGGATCTTTCAAAACAGAAAGCCTGGGTTTGATACCTGGTTCTGGCTCCCAATCCCAGCTTCTTTCTAATGTGGACCCTGGAAGGCAGCAGGTAATGGCTTAAGTAGTTGGGTCCCTTCCCTGCCATGCACACGACAGACCTGAATTGAGTCCCTGGCTTAAGGCTTTGTTTGGGTCCAGTCCCAGCTGTTCTGAGTATTTGGCGAGTGAACCAGTGCATGAAAGTTCTGTCTCTTTCAAATTGAAAAAAAAAAAAAAAAATCTGAAAAATTGAATTAAAATATAAATTTATTTTGGTGAAAAATATTTTCTTGAAATCTATGTATAGCTTTTTCTTCCTTCCTTCCTTTTTAAAAATATTTATTTACTTGAAAGAGTTACAGAGAGAGGGAGAGGCAGAGAGAGAGAGAGAGAGATCTTCCATCCACTCACTAAATGGCGCTGAAGCCAGGAGCCAGAATCTCCTTCCAGGTCTCCCACATGGGTGCAGGGGCCGTCTTTCTCTGTTTTTCCCAGGCCATTGGCAGGCAGCTGGATAGGAAGTGGAGCAGCCAGGACACGCACTGTTGCCCATATGGGATGCCAGCACTGCAGGAGGTGGCTTAACTGGCTGTGTCACAGTGCTGGCCCCTATGTATAGTTTTTTCCTAATACACAATTTCCATGAACTTTTTGAAGAACCTTACATGTTATTTAGAAAATATTTCCTGCTGAAATAAACATATATTTTAAAAAGATTTATTTATTTCATTTGAAAGTTACAGTGACAGAGAAATAGAGGGAGAGACAGAGATCTTCTATCCACCGGTTCACTCTCCAAATGGTCACAATGGCCAGGGTTGGGCTAGGCTGAAGCCCAGGAGACAGGAACTCCATCTGGGTAGCCCATGTGAGTGACAGTGACTCAAGTACTTGGGCCATTAATTGCTGCTTTCCTAGGTGCATTAAGCAGGTAGCTGTACTGGAAGCTGAGCAGCTGGAACTCAAACTGGCACTCTAATGTGGGATGCAGGTGTCCCAAGTGGCAGCTTAAGCTGCTGAGCCACAGTGCCCATTCCCATACACTTCTCTCTTAATTCCATTTTCCACAATTGTGAAGTACCTTTGCTCAAGACTGATTCTATTTCTCCTTAAGTCTATTTCTCAGAAGTCTTTAATGGCTTTCTTTTGCCTAAATAATAATGTAGTCTTGCATTAACTTCTGCTTGACATACACAGCTCTTTATGACCTCTGCTTATCTGTTTAGTCTCTTCTTATCTATTCCCTTTCCTTGCCTTAATCTGTCCTTATCTAATCTAGTTGCAGTTCTCAAAATAAATCATGTTCTCATGATATGGGTATATGCTGGCCTGCCTGGCTACTCCATTCGCCCTTCAAGTAAGAACCTACTAATATTCTCTCTCTCTCCATGTTTTTCAGAGTTAAACAGAGTGAGCAAGAGAGCGTGCATTTGAACAACTTGCTGGTTTACTCCCCAGTGCCCTCCAAGGCCTGGAACATACTCCCTTCCAGGCTCTGTAAGAGCAGGAGGTTGGAGCCAGGAGTGGGGACCCGGCAACTGAACCCGTGTACTCTGCTAGGTTAAATGCTGGTTCTTTTTCTCATTCTTTAGAATTTCGCTTAAATCTACCCCAGTCATGAAGCCTATCCTAACTCACCCAGAACTCTGTCTATTCAACCATTGCTCTTTGTACCCACACAGTTTATTTTTAATTTGCTTGCATGTTTGTTTATTCACTAAGTGCAGTTCCCTAAACGGAAAAAGACCAATTTTATTCTGGTATTTCCGGCACTCATCATAGTGCCTGGCAGCAAGGGCAAGTCGTATTCCTCTTGCCTGAAGATACCGTCAAGACCTAAGGAAGTTTCCTAGGACGAGGGGGAGTGTGCTCAGTAAATAAACAATCCTCCCCTTTCCTTCTAATTTTCCAAGCTTCTTTCAAAACCCAGCAGTTTACTATTAACTGTCCCTATTTCTTAAGGTAGTATCGACCATTCCCTCCTTGGTGCTCCTTCTAAAGGTGCAATTTAAGTCCCATCCTAGCTGGATATACTAGCTGGATCAGGTTGTATTCCTTGGGACAGTAGGCAGCCATTTGTAGGTTAGGGGAAATGGCTGCCCTCTGCTTTTCTTCGGCTGGTGGATGAATGAAATGAACACAAACCAGATTAACAGGAGAAAAACAATGTTAATAACATTGTTAATAACAGGAGTTCCAAAGATACAGGTCTTAATGAAGGACCAGGTGATTGAAGCTTCCTGATTGACAATAAGGGACTGGGCTCTGGAGCATCCGGTGGGGTGGTGGAGACAAACTGAGGGTGGGTGAGAGGAGGAACTATAAGGTGAATAATGGCTGGCTTTTTACGCAGATAAAAGTTATCCAGGAATAGTTCTTTTCCTCATACTGAAGCCTGGACTAATCAAAATTTCCTTAATCGACGTAAATTCCTCTTTACAAAAAGGAGAATTTTATACTTTATTTTCGGTGTGTGTGTGGGGGGGAGGGGGTGAAAGGGGGGAGGAGATGAAGAGCTTTTCTTGAATTGACCGGTTCTGAATTTCTCTTCTTAGTTCAGAGGTATCAGTATGCCAGAAAGGCAGGTTTCGGGGTGGGCACAGTCAGGAGGGTGGCGCCGCCTGAGCCCCAACACTTCAATGAAATAATGACTCAACCTTCAGCCGGATTAAAGGCACATATCCGTTCCTAGGAGTGCCCAACCGAAAAAAAAATTAAAAAAAAAAAGGCCTTAAAAAGGCAAGCCAAACGATTGCTTTTAAAACGCTGCATCTTCCGGGCACTTTAATTGTCCTTAGACAGATGGCCCAAGCTCGGCTGCGGGCGCCGCACATGCTCGGAGGGAACCGACTCGAGCGCCAAGAAGAGGCTGATTGGCTGCTGGGGCTCAGAAGTTACTCGTCCTCCTTATCGTAAGGCAAGAACTAGGAAACCGCTGACTCTACAGGTTTTGAAATACGGTTTCTGCATCGTAAAGAAAAACGATTAACCTATCAGGAAGAACCAAGCCTATGCAATTACCAATCCAGAGCGGGAAAGCAGCCAGAGCCCGGGGACACCACGCACCACGGCGGACGTCATTCTCTAGCCTCCGCCAATGAGCGACGGGACGGGGGCGGGCCGCTCGCCGCGGAAAACAAACAACAACCTGCGTTACAACTGTCCTGACCAGTCCTCCCTCTCGAGCCCTCGGAGCGCGCTGCTGCGCGAGGCGCCCTGCGTGTGACACAATTCCCACGCCCCTTCTGGCCCGGAGTACCTCATCCTAGCAGAGCAAGGGCCGCCGACACACCCACGCCCACAGTCTCTCACGAAGCACCCTCCAACTTTGCGCCTTCTACCTTCACAGGAACTGGTAGCCCAGCGCTACCTGAGGGGGAGGGGCGGCCCCAGTGCGCACGCGTGCGTGCTATGCGGGGGCGAGGCTGTGGAGGCCCGAGGTAGTCTGGGAGCTGTATTTCTCGCGCGGGCCGAACGTCCACGGCCCCTGGGGCCTGAGGAACTACATTTCCCAGGAGCCTTCGCAGCTTTGGGGCGGGCGGGCTGGCTCGTTAATGAGCTCGAGGAAGCCGCGGCGCGGCCCACCAGGTTCCAAAACAAGGAAATGAAGGGGGGAGGCGGGACCGGGGGTGCCTGCGGGAGCTGCCGCCGCCGCCGCCGCCGCGGAGGAGGAGTAGGAGGAGGAGGAGGAGGTGGAGGGGGTGGCTGCCGCGGCCGCCGAGGAGTCCCTTGCTGAAGGCGGACCGCGGAGCGGCGGGCGGCGCGCGCGCGCCCGAGAGGCGGCTGTTGGAGAAGTGGAGCGGCGGTCGCGGGGGGAGGAGGCAGAGGAGGAGGAGGAGGAGGAGGGACTGAGCGGCGGCGGCCCCCGCGTCCCGGTGCCTCTATGGGGGAAGCAGACAATGGATTATGATTTCAAGGCGAAGCTGGCGGCGGAGCGGGAGCGGGTGGAGGATTTGTTTGAGTACGAAGGGTGCAAAGTGGGACGCGGCACCTACGGGCACGTCTACAAGGCGAGGCGGAAAGATGGGTAAGAGCAGGGGCGGGGGAGTGAGCTCGCTCCGATCCTCGCCCTGCCCGCGACC
The DNA here is from genome assembly GCF_964237555.1 of Oryctolagus cuniculus. NCBI lineage: Eukaryota > Metazoa > Chordata > Mammalia > Lagomorpha > Leporidae > Oryctolagus > Oryctolagus cuniculus. The sequence goes on from NC_091436.1 coordinate 60,782,886, forward strand.
CCGCGGGATGGGTGGGTCGGAGCTCGGGCGCGCCGTGCCCCAGGGGCGAGGCGGAGGTGGGCGCGGGGCCGCGTCCCGGGGCGGACTCTTGAGGGACGCCCGCTCTGACCGCTCCCCGCGCGGCCCCTTCGCGCCCCTCGAACTCCCGCGGCGCAGCCCCGTCGGGGGGCCGGTCCCGTTTGGTGGGCGCCCTCCGCGTGCCTGGAGCCGGCGGCGGGACTCCAGCTGGGACCTCGGCTGGAGGTGGAGTTGGTGGGGTCTGTCTCGTGGGGGAGACGCGGAGGGCTGGAAGAGCCCCCGTCGCGGAGTTGGCGCTCCGGCCCTGGGCTGCTGACGGTCGCTGAGGAACTTCCAATCGGCTGAGCGCCTCTCGGGGGCGGCGGTTTGAAACCTGGCGGGGGAAGCCAGGCGGGCGGACGGGCCGGCTGGGCGCCGCCACTCTCAGCCGCGACCTCTGCCTCGCGGGCCCGTCAGCCCGGTGGCCCCTCAGCGCTGTCGCTCCGGTCCCAGTCGACCCTTCCTCCCGCGCCCCTCCGGTTTCGGGGTCTCACTTTCTGAATCGCACACCTTCTCCTTGGAAGGTGGGACCACCGCTTCCTTGACAGGAACCGCGTTTTGCCGGCGGTAACTTCAGAGTTCTTTCAGTTCCGCGTAGCACTGCCCGGGGGTCTCGGGCATTCTTGCGCCCTGCACCCCGGGCGCTGGCCGTGGACTGCGCGCTGGGGCTCTCGGAGCATGCAGGTTACTCCGAGCGGAATACGGAGTGACGGGGCAGGGCCCGAACCTCTGTTGTCCTGGGAGTTGAGGGAGACCCGTGGGAACCCCTTGGGAAGCTGGATAGTGGGCAGCGGAGCTCGCACAGCGGGACAGGTGGAACCAGCTCCCTGCCTTCGAGCGGTGGCTTGCAGCGGGTCGTCACCTCTCGTCCCATCCCCCTCGCCCCGGAACTCCCCTCCCCCGGTGTCAGGGCGCCACGGAAAGTCTGCCTGTCCTGCCTAGACCCCACAGACGGTCCAAGTAACCGGAACAGAGTTTTCAGAATTGTAACGGAGTGTTCTGAGTGAAGTGTTGAGCAGCCACACGACGTAAGACTCAAAGTGCTGCACGCTCTTGTAATCTGATGTGGTTGGTTTATGAATTCTAGAGCCAAGTAGGTAGATTGTGTGTGCTAATTTCGTAAGAGGAACAACAAAGCACAGTTTTATAAAGTATTTTATCATAAAGCATCGTGAAATTGTTCAAAGGCTTATCCCAAGTTTACAGGATTGTTACTGCAGGTAGCTTTTTTCTTTAATAACTGAACAGGTTCTTTAGTACGCAGTTTCTCAGTTCTTTTAGTTAATTACCAGGTATCCTTGCATGCACATCATGGAATCTGAGGTACTGTAATTAAGTTGTATCTTGTTTTCGGAATGTCCACTCGACCTGTTTTACTTGTGCTTCTGTGGATATATTTGGGGAATGCACACGAAGTTTTCCGGATTGGACATTGATGTAAAATAAATATGAGGTGCGTTTTTTTCCATACTCCTCACGCAGACTTTGTAATATACCTCAGAATTTTAAAAATGTATTTTTTTTTTGGATAAAATAGCATTCTTTTAGCAGACTACTTTTGAGAAGTTAAACAAATGTGCTTCTGAATTGTATTTGAACAGGACAGGCTTGCAAGAAGAAGTAATTTAATTCCTGCTCTTTGTTCTTTTTGAATATTTGTCCTTTTAATAAAGTTCTTGATTGGAATACACTCCTTTCTTGAGTGAAATTTATTAATTAGAATTCATAAACTTTCATTACTAGAGTAAGGTCAGTTTGTGCATTTTCAGTATATTTGTTGTGTAGGATCTGAAAGCATTAAAGAACTATTTTACATATATGAAAAATCATAATGAACTTTTTTTTTCTTGGACTGAAATTTTAGTTTAGATTTGCAACTTTCTGATAAACACCTTCGGTAATGGGGTCAGTTAGGTTCATATCAGTGATTTGACAGAATACAAAGTTTTTGCTGATAGTCCCTAAACTCTGATGCAGATTTACATTGTAAAGGATTTTTATATTATGATCATAGTAAATACATTAGCTCTGTTTATAAAAAATTTTAAAGATATTTTAGGGAGCAAGAGATAGATTACATGGGTGCATTAAAGAGAAATTATTCTGGGGATGGGTGTTTGGCGTAGTGGTTAAGATATGACTTGTGGGGCCGGCGCTGTGGCTCACTTGGGCACCAGCATCCGATATGGGCGCTGGGTTCTAGTCCCAGCTGCTCCTCTTCCAGTCCACCTCTCTGCTGTGGCCCGGGAAGGCAGTGGAGGATGGCCCAGGTGCTCGGGCCCCTGCACCCGCATGGGAGACCGGGAGGAAGCACCTGGCTCCTGGCTTCAGATGGGCGCAGCTCGCCAGCTGTAGCATCCATTTGTGGGGTGAACCAGTAGAAGGAAGACCTTTCTCTCTGTCTCTCTCACTGTCCAATTCTGCCTGTCAAATAAAAAAAAATAAAAATAATAATAATAAAAAGATATGATTTGGGACATCCATGCCCTCTATCAGAGTGCCTGGTTTGAAGGTCTGGTTCCACTCTCCATTCCAGCTTGCTGCTGGTGTGCACCCTTACAGGCAGCAGGTGATAGCTTGAGAAGACGGACCCCTCTCATGTCTGGGACCTTGATTGAGTTCAAAACTCCTGCTTTTGGTCAGCCCCAGCCCCAGCTGCTGCAGGCATTTGGGGAGTGGACCAGTAGGTTGGAGATCTGTCTCTTTGCCTTTCAAATAAATAGGAAAATAATTTCAGGTTTATATCTTGTACGTATAACCCCAAAATTGTTGAAGTCTTTAGTGTATACATTGGGAAAGTTAATATACACAGTCATTAGAAAAGCCTCTGCTGGGGCCTGCGCCATGGCTCACTTGGTTAATCCTCCACCTGCAGCGCCGGCATCCCATATGGGTGCCAGGTTCTAGTCCCGGTTGCTCCTCTTCTAGTCCAGCTCTCTGCTGTGGCCCAGGAGGGCAGTGGAGGATGGCCCAAGTGCTTGGGCCCCTGCACCCGCATGGGAGACCAGGAGAAGTACCTGGCTCCTGCCATTGGATCAGCGCGGTGCGCCAGCCACAGTGCACTGGCCGTGGCGGCCATTGGAGGGTGAACCAACGGCAAAGGAAGACCTTTCTCTCTGTCTCTCTCTCTCACTGTCCACTCTGCCTGTCAAAAAAAAAAAAAATTTCTTCATTAGTGAAGAAATATGTAATTTATGATTAAAAATCTTTAGACTGTATTTCTTTAGTTGGAAATAGCTTAATTTGGATTGTTAGAGGAATGTTAAAATGTTCTTTTGTCAATAAGAGTTTGAGACAAATATGATTGCGTTGCGTAGTACAAATATATCTGAACACTGCCGTACTCAGAAGTACTATTCAGCTTTGTAAACTATTCATTTATCCTCTTGAATCACTTCAGTAAGAGAATGCTGCTTTTTGGGAGTGTGTTTATGAGAAATACTTAGTAACTGAGTGAAATGACTAAGAGACATCTTAAAAGTTTCAGTTTTGTCAGGGTGTCAGATAAGTAGTTGATGATGACATATCTTAGTGTGTGTCATGAAATTGTTCACAAATAGTATATTTATAATAGTAGATTTGGCTAAGTAAATGCAGGTGTACAGTATTTGCCTGTTTTGACTTTATAGTTAAAATACATTATCATATAAGGGTAGTTCAAAAAGATCATGGAAATTTTCATTAATTCTATTTTTCCATGAAGTTTTTGAAATATCTTACATCTGCTTTTTGTTGGAAACTACCAAATGATTAAAAAGTTTTTTAAAAGTTACATTTTTTTTATTAAACTGAGAAGTAGGGAAACAGTAAGAACTTCTATACACTGATTCACTCCTGAAATGCCTAGAGTGGCTGGCCAAAGCCAGGAGCCAGAAACTCAATCCAGGTCTAACATGGGTGTGAGGAACCCAGTTACTTAATTTGTCATATGGCTGCCTGCCATCTGCATTGGTGGGAAGCTAAGATCTGGAGCACAGTAGTATGCAGGTATCTTAACCACTAGGCCAAATGCCAGAACCTTCTCTTTTTTTAGACATCTGTTTATTTGAAGGGCAGAGTTACAGAGAGACAGAAGCAGAGAGAGGGAGAAAGAGAGAAAGACAGGGAGAGGTCTTCCATCCATTGGTTCACTCCCCAGTTGGTTGCAACAGCTGGAGCTGCGCTGATCCAGAGCCAGGTGCTTCTTCCAGGTCTTCAATGCGGGTACAGGGGCCCAAGGACCTGGACCATCTTTCACTGCCTTCCTAGGCCATAGCAGAGAGTGAGATCAGAAGTGGAGCAGCTGGGACTCGAACTGGCGCCCATATAAGATACTGGCACCGCAGGTGACGGCTTTACCCCCTATACCACAGCACTGGTCCCCAGAATTTTCAAGAGTCTGAGAACTTCTATTTGAACTTGCTCTTAAAAAGGAGAAACCCAGAGCTCTGAGAGGTTAATTTTGGCTCAGAGTTTCACAGCAAAGATGAAGCCTGTAATCTAGGTCTAACCCTGGTTCTTTCATTTTCTAGTATGTTTTGTGTTCCTATTTAAAAAAATTTTTTTGGGGCTGGCATTGTGGTGCAGTGTGTTTAAGCTGCTGCTTGGGAACCCACATCTGATATTGGAGCACCTATTTGAGTCTTGGCTGCTCTGCTTCCATTCCAGCTCCCTGCCAGTGCACCTGGGAAGGCAGCAGATGATGGCCCCAGTAATTGGGCCCCTGTCGTACACATGGGAGATCCAGATGGAGTTCCAGCTCTTGGTTTCAGCTGGGCCAACCCCTGGATATTGTGGTCATCTGAAGAGTGAACCAGTGAATAGAAGATTGTCTCTCTCTCTCTCACTCTGCCTTTCAAATAAATTGAAATTATTTGAAAGTGACATCTTTCATCTGCTGGCACTCTGGCATTATAGGTGGCAACTTAACCTGTTGGGTCACAGTTCTGGCTCTCTGTATGTAGGTAGCACTGTAGGTAAGAGTAACGTGTCACAAACTATTACCTGCAAAAGGGTCAGCATTATATTTTCAGTGTCTTGTACAGGGTTAGACATTATAATACACAGTTAGAAACCATATTGAATTTTAAAATATGCTCCAGATTGGCAAACATGTTTCATTGATCTTAAATCAGAACACTTTTTTAGAAAGCCAGCATTGTGGTGTAGCTGGTTAAGCCTCTGCCTGTGATACCAGCATCCCACATGGGCACTGATTCAAGTACCAGCTGCTCCACTTCTGATCCAGCTTCCTGCTAATGTGCCTGGGAAAGCAGCAGAGGATGGCCCAAATGTTTGGGCTCCTGCCACCCACGTGGGAGACCAGGAAGAAGCTCCTGGTTTCGATCTGGCCCAACCTTGGCTGTTGAGGCTGTTTGGGGAGTGAACCAGCTGATGGAAGAGCTCTCTCTCTAACTCTGCCTTTCAAATAAATCTTAAAAAAAAATTCCTTTTTAAAAATAAGTTTCTTTTCTTGAAAATCCCTGTTTTTAGTATTTGTTTTAAAAGCCTGTGAACATGACCTCAGTGGTTAGATATAAGTATTGATATAGGGCTAACTAGGTCTGGTGTATTTTTTCTTAGGAATTGTGCTGGTTTTTAAGATAGTTGATGACAGTTTTTTAATAGATAATAAAAATAGGTTATTTTTTGGAAATATTAAGCATCTTTTAGGCCAGCTCTTTTATAGTTGCTAGGTTGTAGTAATATGTTTTCTGTGCTTTTTGTTTTATTGAAAGTTCTAAAATATTTATGTGGCACAGCGGGTTAAGCTGCTACTTGCAGTGCCTCTGGCATCCCATGTGGATGCTAGTTGGAGTCTTGGCTACTCCATGTCTGATCCACCTTCCTGCTAATGGGCCTGGTAAAGCAGCAGAAGATGGCCCAAGTACTTGGGCTCTTGCCACCCACAAAGGAGACCTAAATGGATGGAATTCGAGACTCCTGGTCTGGCCCCTGGCCACTGTAGCCATCTGGGGGAGTGAACTAGTGAATGGAACAGATCTCTCTCTCTCTCTCTCTCTCTCTCTCTCTCTCTCTCTAATTGTTCTGTCTCTGCCTTTCAAATAAATAATAAATACTTTTTTATTTATTTGAAAGTGTTACAGAGAAGGAGGGAGGGAGGGAGAGAGAGGGATATCTTCCATCTGTTGCTTCATTCCCCAAATGGCCGCAACAACCAGGGCTAGGCCAAACTGAAGCCAGGAGCCACAAGTTTCTTCTGGGTCTCCCAGATGGTTGGGGGGCCCAAGCACTTAGGCCATCTTCCACTGCTTTCCCAGGCACATTACTAGGGAGCTGGATCAGAAGTGGAGCTGGGACTCAAACCAGCTCTGATATAGGATGCCAGGATTGCAGGCAGCTGTTTTACCCACTATGCCACAATGCCAGTCCCAATAAATAAATCTTTAAAAATGTTATTTACTTGATGGGGGGAGGGTGGTGGGACTGAATGAAACTGAAAATGCTCCCGTACACTGGTTCACTTCCCAAATGCCCACAGTGGCCAGGACTGATCTGAGGCTGATGTTAGGAGCTGGGAGCGCAATCCAGGTGTCCCACGTCGGTGGCAGGAACCCAGTCTCTTCAGCCACCTGTGCTAGCTAGAAGCTGGAATCAGGAGCAGAGGTGGGTGTGGAATCCAGGACTCCATCTGTGATGCAAGCATCTTACCTGCTAGGCCAAATGTCCTCCCCTCATCTGTGCCGCACCCCCCCCCCCCCCCCCGCTTTAGAAATTATTTTATTTGAAAGAGTTAGAGGGGAGAGACACATCTTCAGCCACTGGTTCACTCCCCAGGTGATTGCAACAGGCAGGGCTGTACCATATGTTGCAGAGAGCAGTGATGTCCAATAGAACTTTATGCAGAAACTATTCGACATCTGTACTGTCTAGTATGGCAACCCAAAGCTGCAGAAAGCCATTGATCACCTGAAATGTGGCTAGTGTGACTGAGAAGCTAGTTAGTAGCTGTCACTTTGGAGTGCGTTAAGTTTAGAGGTTTTGAAATGAGTGACTTAGAACTACACTTTCAGAATTCTCTGATCTGTGAAGTGACCTTTTGATAAAAATATATAAATGAATATGTAGACACATGAAATAGGGAAAGTCTAGTCTCTTTCAAATTATAGGAGAAATTTTGAGGCTGGAATAACTTTATTTTCTTTATTTACTTGGAAGGCAGAGATAATCGGAGATTTCCATCTACTGATTCACTCCCCAAATGCCTGCAATAGTCAGGACTGAGCCAGGTCTGTCAGGAGCCCCGAACTCAATCTGGGGTCTCACGTTGGTGTTGGTGGCAGGTACCCAATCACTTGAACCATCACCTGTTGCCTCCCAGGGATTATTAGCAGGAAGCTGTGTGGGTAGCAGAGGCAAAACTTGATCCCAGGTACTCATGTGTAGGAGGATGTCATTCTCCCAACCTTTGGCCTAACCTGTTGCACCTTGACACCAGAACTCTTTAGTTCACCTATCAATCTGTGAAGAACTCAAGGGTACTTGATGACTTTTTCTTTATTTTCTTAACTTTTTGAAAGGATTTAGAGAGGGATAGAGAGATACTGATCTTCTACGCGATGGTTCACTCCCCAGATGACCACAGGTAGAATTCGGGTCTCCTATGTGGATAGCTTGGGCCATCTTTGCTTTCCCAGGCACATTAAGCAGGGAGCCTGGATCAGAAGTGGTACAGCCAGACTCAAGACTGGTGCTCATAAGGGAGGCTGTGCAGCTTCACTCTCTGTGTTCCACAGCGCTGGTCTCTTGATAACTTTTTAAAAAATTTTGTTAAAAGTGTGTTAAGTAGTAAGAGCATGAGCATGAAAAGATGGACAGCATCCTTTTTCCTTTCTTGAGGCAACCATTTTTTGTTGTCTTTTAAAAGATTTTCTTCTGGGTGTGTTTTAAATGTGACAATAATTATGATAAATGGCTAATGCACTGAACACTTCTATTTTTAACCTTAAATATAATTTGAAGATTATTTTGTGTTTAATGTATAGAGATGCCTTGTTCCTTTTGGTAGTTTGAGTGTTTTTTATATGTGTATGTTTTTAAAGTTTTTTAAAAAATTTTTTTGTATTTGAAAGGCAGAGTTACAGAGAGAGGGAGAGGGAGAGAAAGAGAGAGTGAGATCTTTGCTGGTTCACTTCTCAAATGGCTGCAATGATTGGGGCTGGGCCAAGTAGAAGTCAGGAGCCAGGAATTTCATCTGTGTCTCCCATGTGGGTGGGCAGGATCCAGGTACGTGGGTCATCTTCCACTGCTTTCCCAACCATGCTAGCAAGGAACTGGATTGAAAGTGAAGCATCTAGGACTTAAACTGGCGCCGCAGGCAATGGCTTAACCTGTTATTGTCCAACACTGGTCCTGTTATGTAGATTATGTACTTAGATTGATTTAACCATCCTGCATTATGAATGTTGAGTATCTTTTCAGTCTTGTTAGTACTAACACTGCGATAGATTTCTTAGGATGTATGATATTTTGTTAATACATTTATAAATTCCTAGACGCTTTTACCTTTGGAAGTAACGACTTGAAATGAATTGCTAATGAGGTGATGTGGAAGATAAAAATATTTAAAAATTAGAGATGGGGGATAGCTAAGAATTAAACTGTTAAGGCTTAAAAATAATGAGTTATAAGTCATGTGTTTGCTGTAGGAAGTACAAGTTACTTAACCATGCTGTTTTAGCAGCATGGGGCAAGCATGTAAGTTTTGGGGAAACAGAAAGTACCTGAAAAGATTTCTGAAACAATGTTAATGAGTTAAGTATTTTTCCTTTTTACTTTTGAATACTCTGTTTTGGAACTAGTGTGCTAGACAAGTAAGTTAATATGTGTAGTAAATTGTAATTTGTTTTGAAAAATCCCCTTGTGCAGCAGTGAGGGTTGGGCATTAGATAGAAGATTTTAAGGCAATATACTGTAGTTTGAAATTTTGATGGTAAACTATTAGATTAAGGGTAGTTGGAACATAGTTTTTAAAGATCAGCTTGTTTATTACTGTGTAGTGCTGTGACTATGTAATGTCAGTACTACTTTTGGATTCCAAAATAAAGGCATAAGAAATTGCTTTTTGCACACATTTTAATAGCTAACATGGCCGTTTCTTTAAGAGCAGATGGTGTTTTAGGTCCAGAACCGTAAAGAGATAGCCAACAAAGCTATTTAAAGATTTTTGTCCATTTATAAATAGCTGATAGTCCAACACTTCCTGTAATAGCTGTTCTAAGCGTGCACTGTGCAGGATAAAAGAGAGTCTCAAGAGAGACGACAGGATGTAATTTAGGATACAAGTGTGCAGCAGTAATTTTTTATTGAGGGTTTGCATTCTTGTCCAGAAGTAAATGATGGATCAAAGAGAAATAAAAATCTATAAAGTCCTTAACTAATTAATGCCCTTAGAAAATATTTTTAATTTCAAATACAGTGTCTTGCTAAAGGAAAAAAGACACCCTCCTTCTGGAGGCTTTAAGCCTGCTGGGTATATTCTATTTTAAAAACATTATTTCAATAGGCTTTGTGGTGGATGATCTCAGTTACTAAGCTGAATGTGAATAGCGATTGGATTTAATTACCGCGTAGGGTGGTTGACTTTGTTCTGTGACCATATACTGAAACCCAATGTGGTAAATGTTTTGCAGATATTTGTAGATATTTACATTTAGACAGAAAGGTAAATCCATGGTTGCTGGAAAACTAAGGGTCTTCCCGGTGCATGAGTTATGTTTTTCCTTAGGAAAGGTATTTTTGTTAAAATTGTTAAAGGTGCCAAGCAATTTGAGCCACAAGGTTTAGCTTTTCCCGAAAGTTAGTTTCCTTGTCTCGTTCTCCTTTTGCAATGTAATTCTTATAGCTATATTTTAAGAGTGACTTAGATCCTGAGTAACTCATATTATTTTAGAATTAAGTACAAATTGAAGAAAATTGTCTTTCTTTTGAAATCTCTCAAGTACAGTTATACGTTACTTAACGATGGGGAAATGCATCAATAGGCAATTACCTCCTTGTGAGAGCGTCATAGAGTGCACTTACACAACCCAGATTGCTGAAGGTCAGCCACTTGATGTGGCCTCTTGATGCAATTGGGAGACAGAGTAAACAGACATATGAGGCTGCTGCTGGTATATCCAGGCGTACTGTCAACTTAGAAGGAGTGTACTCTAACAAAGAGCAAAAAATATAGTATAGAAATACATAAACCAGTAACTGTCGTTTTCTTTTTATTTAAAAGACAGAGTTACAGAGAGAGAGAGATTGAGATTGAGATCTCCCATGTGCTGGTTCACTCCCCGGATTGCCACAAGGGCTAGAGCTGGGCCATTCTGAAGCCAGGAGCTTCATTCAGGTCTCCCATATAGGTACACTTGGGGCATCCTCTGCTGCTTTTCCAGTCACATTAGCAGGGACCCAAATTGGAAGTGGAGCAGCTGAGACTTGAGCCAGTGCCCTTAGGGCATGCTAGTGCTGCAGCCAGTGGCTTAACTCGCTATAGGGGGTGCACTGGGCCTTACAGTCATTTTATTATTGTTATCAGATATTGTGTACTGAACATGATTGTCTTGCTGTACTTTTATATGACTAGTAGGGCAGTAAGTAAGCACAGTAAAAAATATACCAGCATTTCCACATTGCTGCGACATCACCCAGGCAATAGGCATTTTCGGCTCCATTACCATTTTATGAGACCACCTTCATATATATAATCCATTGTTGACTATGATTTAGTTGTGCGTGGTCAAACAAACTTATGAACAGTCGCACATAAAATGAAAAGTAAAAAGTAAAAGCCTTCCTTCTTGCTGCCCATTTCCAATAACCCTTTACTTTTCAGAGATAGCAGTTGTACCATTACGCCCTAAATAATATCTTTATAATTCTGTGTCTTGATTTATCGGCTTTCGGCAGTTTCTTTTGACTTTCCATTAGAAAAGCTGAGCAATTTGGTGAAGTCCCTTCCTGGTTTTCTTTTCCCCATCTTAACCTTCAAACCTGTTATATTTGTCATTTAAAAGTTTTAAAAAAGATTTATTTATTTGAAAGGCAGTGTGATAGAAACAGTGTGATTGATTGTCAATCTGCTGTTTCACTTCCTAAGTGGCCATCACAGCCTGGGTAGGACCAGGCTGAAGCCAGGAGCCATGAACTCCATCTACATCTCCTATGTGGGTGACAGGGACCAAAGTACCTGAGTTACCATCTGCTGCTTCCCAGGCACATTAGCAGGAAGCTAGATTTGAAGCAGAGTAGCTGGGACTCAATTTATGTGCCAACATAGGATTCTGGCAGCTTAGCCTACTGGGCCACAATACCTGCCCCTGTTTTAAATTGTTTTTGTGGCAAATATTGTTATGACTTTAAATTACAAACTTAAATTTCCTTCATTTATCGATCTAGATATTATCTTTGTTCTTTCTGATATGAATGTTAAAGTAATATAACTTTCCAATTATTTTTCTCCATTCCCCCAGTTTTTAAAGTATGATTTTTATAATATCTTATATTTAAGGCTTTTTTTGCCCAGGGATTTAGAATTGTCTAAAAAGTGAGTCTTGGAAACCATTTATGATTAAGAAATTATTCACGGGCTGGCACTGTGGCGTAGTAGGCTAAGCCTCCACCTGGGGTACCAGCATCCCGTATGGGCACCAGTTCATGTCCTGGCTGTTCCTCTTCTGATCCAGCTGTTTTCTTTGGTTCTTATTTATTTATTTTTGGTTTGCTGAAGATTTTTTTAAAAAATATTTATTATTTGAATGAGTTAGAGATAGAGACATAGAAAGAGAGAGGTCTTCCATCTGCTGCTTCATTTCCCCATTGGCCACCTTGGCTGGAGCTGCGCTGATCTGAAGCCAGGAGCCAGGAGCTTTCTCTGGGTCTTTCCACGCAGGTGCAGGGGCCCAAGGACTTGGCCATCCTTTACTGCTTTCCCGGGCCATATCAGGCATCCCAAGCCGTGGCTTAAACTGCTGCACTACAACTGTATTGTGTTTTAATTTTTTAAAAAATTTATTTGATTATTTCCTCTGTTGCCTTAATGTTCTGTTTTTCAAGTGTGTTTATTTACAAATGTTAACCTTTTAGATGCTATCTTCCATTTCTCTTAAATTCATTCTCAGTATTTTCAACTCTTTCTCCTTTCCATTGTGGGAAATTTCCCTTATTTAATCTTATAGGTTACTAATTTGATGTTTAGTGGGGGCTGCCATTTTTTATTCCACATGCTCTGAATTCAGGAATCTGAGTTTATAAAATAAATAACTCCCCTATTAATATTTTGGTTGTTTATAGTGTTTCACTATTATAAAATTCTAATGTAAATTTTTTTGTATTTATCATGTGATTTCTTTTGCTTTTCCTTAATATTTTTCTTATAATCTGTGTGCTGGGTCAAGACAATGGAAATAGTTTTGTATTTCGTACTTATGAAGACAGTACATTTGTTTAACTTATCAATACATGGGTTTAGCCGGCGCCGCGGCTCACCAGGCTAATCCTCTGCCTAGCGGTGCCGGCACACCGGGTTCTAGTCCCGGTCAGGGCGCCGGATTCTGTCCCGGTTGCCCCTCTTCCAGGCCAGCTCTCTGCTGTGGCCAGGGAGTGCAGTGGAGGATGGCCCAGGTGCTTGGCCCTGCACCCCATGGGAGACCAGGAAAAGCACCTGACTCCTGGCTCCTGCCATCGGATCAGCACGGTGCGCCGGCCGCAGCGCGCCGGCCGCGGCGGCCATTGGAGGGTGAACCAACGGCAAAGGAAGACCTTTCTCTCTGTCTCTCTCTCTCTCACTGTCCACTCTGCCTGTCAAAAAAAAAAAAAAAAAAAAAAAAAAAAAAACAAACATGGGTTTTATCATCAGTATTGCAGTTTATTCTGCTTTTGTCCAGCACTGTGCTAGCTGTTAATTTGAGACCTCTGTATTTATATCTAGTTAAAAGAATTAAGATATAATCTCTGGTTTGTCTAAGTGAAAAGTGATATATTTCTGTCTAATTATATTTGTTTTATTTTTCTTACCCAAATGATTACCAAGAAGGGGACAACCGAGTTTGCTTATGCTTGGTGTTAATACGATAGCTGAAGTGGACTGTTAGAAATATCAGTTAGCAAACACAAGCAACTTTAAGTCACCTAACAGTCATTTTTTCATTAATGTCCGTTGATCCACATACTCATCTGTTCGTTCATCTGCTCCTCTGTCTAAATTTCCATCTGTCAATCTGTTTATCCTCTCTCTATCTTCTATGATACAACATTTTCTTTCCTTTCTCTCCAGTTCCTCTAGATGTCCATTCATTTAATCTGTACTCTCCTATTTATTATTTGATCTCTTTCTGTAAGCCATTTATTGTATCACAAATAATGACTGTTCAAGTGCAGATGAGGTATAATCTCTGCAGAAAGTAAAACTGGAAGTGTTCCCAGCACACTCCCAACAGTGATTGTCTATAGGAAGGAAACCGACTTTTAAAAAACTGGGTACTCTTGAGTATTATTTGGCAAAATATATTTCACTGCATGTATATTACTACTTTAAGAAAAAGAAGATATTAAAAAAGTTAACTGTATTATAACATTACTGGAAAAAGTCGTCTGTTTTTAAAAATAGAAGTTTTTTACTTTCATCTTATAAATCAATATATAAGGAAAACCCAATATTCATTAACGAAAGCAGGAATTATAGAAACATCAAGAAGAAAATATAAATCAGTTGGAACAAGACCACTCAGAGATGAGCATTGATTATTGATCTGATTTTGGTGTGTTTTTCTCCTTTTTTTTTTTAAAGTGGATTATTCATACATTTTTATTAGGTTAACATTTGCATCACATAAAACTCACCATATTAAAGTGTACCACTTAGTAAGTTTTGGTACATTCATAGCATTCTGCAACTATTTCTGCTAACTGGTCCCAGAATAGGTTCCCCCTGCCTCCCAGGGTTTGTGTTCGCAGGAAGCTGGAGCCAGGAGCTGGAGGTGGACATGGAACCCAGGCAAACCAAAATGGGATTGTGTGTCCCAGTTATCAACTCACCTGTTGGACCAGATGCCCCTCCCCATTTTTATTTTTATTTTTGTAAAATTTGAGAGGCAGAGATAGAGGTCCTGTCTATTGGTTTCCTCCCCAAAACTTCCCCAATGGCTGGGGCTTGATCAGGCCCAATCTGGGAGCCAGAAACTCAATCAGAGTCTCCCCATGGGTGGCAGGTACTCAACTATTTGACCCATCACCTAATGCCTCCCAGGGTCTGCATTAGCAAGAAGCCAGAATTGAGAGCAGAACTGGGACTTGAACCCAGGTACTGTGATATGGGGTGTGGGTTTCTTAACTGCCAAGCCAAATGTCTGCCCCTAGCTCTCCTTTGAAACCTGAAAAGAACACACCCTAAATTATTATTATTATTTTAAAGATTTGTTTATTTGAAAGGCAGAGTTACAGAGAGGCAGAGGCAGAGGCAGAGAGAGAGAGAGAGAGAGAGATCTTCTATCTGCTGGTTCACTACCCAAATGGCTGCAATGGCTGGAGCTGAGCTGATCTGAAGCTAGGAGCCAGGAGCTTCTTCCAGGTCTCACACATGGGTGCAGGGGCCCAAAGCCTTGGGCCATCCTCCACTGCTTTCCCAGGTGCAGTAGCAGGGAGCTGGATCGGAAGTGGAGCAGTTGGGACTCAAATCGGCACCCATATGGGATGCCGGTGCTGCAGGCTGGGGTTTAACCCGCTGCACCACAGTACTGTGGCCCCTTCTTTTCTTAACAAAAAATTCAGAGATGGAGTGTGGCTTGTCTGTTGAGGCTATTCAAGGATATTAAATATCTATATCTTTCCCCCTGTCCTGGCGTTTTTAATACAGACAGTCCCAGATAATTGTTGTATCTCCATGTATTACTTCAGAATGGGAGGAGGCAAAAGCTGAAAGGAAAAAGGGACTGTGCCAACCAAATGGTAGGCAAGGGAGAAGCAGATCGCAAATGGCGTTGGGAAGCCAGTCCATAAAACTCTGCCGCTGTGTGGGACAAAGGCTTCAGTTGAGGTGGGAAAGGGGAAAGAAAGCTGTGAACTGTCACCAGCTCCCAACATTGCTGACTGACACGCCATATAAATGTTCACATTTCACGAGGATTAAGCAACACCTAATGACACTAACAGAGTCCTTACCCTTTTGCACACATGATCAGAAAACACAGCCTAGAAATTTTGGTATTTATGATAGGGAACAGAACTTGGTTGAATTTTATGTGTGACCTTTGTTCAGGACAGAATCACTAAGGTTCTTTGTTTAGTTTTCTTGTTACAAAGACATTGTCTATCCCAGCATTTGAATCAACAAAGTACTTTTGGGTCTAAATGACTTAAATTTATTCCTCATTAAAGAACTACTTGTATTTTCCTTTCTCAGAGAAAGGTTTTTGTTTCTGAGCCAGTAAATGCATACAAATGAACAGCAAACTGTGGTGTAAGGAAGCATTGGAAACCCTCATTTCAAATCTGGGCTAACAAATACTATGTAGCTATGGGGTTTTGGTAGTGAAGTAATCTCTGTGCCTCAGTTTCCCCATCTGTAGAATTTATATGATGATAAATTACTATCTCATGATTGCAGTGAGGAGTAATTACATCATAATGTATGAAACTCCCCAGTAAAGTATTGCCTTACGTATTCTCCAAATATGTCAAGGGAGGTTTCCATGACTTTAAGTTCCTTGAACATTGTTAGCAAATAAAAATAGTTTTGAGTGAAAATTATAGAGTAACCTTAATTTACTTTTGTAAAAAAGATTTATTTATTTATTTGAAAGGCAGAGTTACAGAGAGGCAGAGAGAGAGAGAAAGAGAGATATCTTCCATCCATTAGTTCACTTCCCAAATGGCCGCAATGCTGGAATTGGGCTGATCTGAAACCAAGAACCAGGAGCTTCTTCTGGGTCTCTCATGTGGCTTCAGGCCCAAGGACTTGAGCCATCATCCATGTTTCCCAGGTGCATTAGCAGGGAGCTGGATCTGAAGCAGAGCAGCTGCTTCAGATGCCAGCATTGCAAGTGGGGGCTTAACCTGCTGTGCAACAACACTGGCCTCAGTAATGAAGAGAGACTGATAAAGGCAATTTAATTATCATCAGTTGTGAGGATGTACGTTTCTATAAACTTCTCGGATTTGATTCATTGATAAGTTAGTAGATTTTCCAGTGGTCAAATATTTAGGTCCTTCTAGGTAGGGCTTGCTTTTTTTTTTATTGACAATTCAGTGGTTTTAGTAATTACACTGCCATTATCTCATATTAGAACATTTTATCACCCCCAAAACAGCAATGTGTGCTATGGCAGTCATTGTGCATTTCCTTTCCCCTAGCTCCTACCATTGACTGATCTCCTTTCTTTGTTTTTGTCTATGCTGGATGTTTCATATTCATGGAATCATACTATATGTGGTGTTGTAGTCTGGCTTCTTAGCATAATATTTTCAAAGTTCATATTTGTGGCAGGTATGAATATATTATTCTAAATGACTACATGGTTATAACACATTTTGTTTATCCATTTATCAGTTGATGGGTATTTGGGTGGTTTCCATTTTTTGGCTTTTATGAATAATAGTGCCTATGAACATTTGTGTAGAAGTTTTTGTTTGGCCATATGTTTTCAGTTCTCTTGGGTATATACTTAGGAGTGATCATATGTTAGCTCTTACGGTGTTTAACCTTTGAGGAACTCTCAAATATAGATATTTAATATCCTTGAATAGCCTCAACAGACCAGACTGTTTTCCAAAGAGGCTGTACCATTTTATATTCCCATCTGCAAAGAACATCTTTGCCAATAGTAGGTAGTATTTGTCTTTTAAAAATCATTAACAAATTTTAATTGAGTGGCAGAGTAGGGAGAGGGAGGGAGCAAGGGAAGGAGGGAGGGAGGGAGAGAGAGCCAGTGAGTGCAAGCGAGTGAGAGCGAGCGAGCTCCCATTTATCAGTTCACTCCCCTAACGTCCACAGCAAGTAGGACTGAGCCAGGCTGAAGCCAGCATTTGGGAATTCAGTTCAGGTCTCTCATGTGGGTGGCAGGGACATAACTGTTACCCACTGCCTCCCTGAGCAGGAAGCTGGAATCAAGAATGGAATCAGGACTCAAAGCTGGGTACCTCTGATAAGGGTTGCAGGCTTCCCAACTGGTGCTTTAACCACTAGGCCAAATGTCTGCTCCTAAATTGTTCTATAAGAGTAATCTACTCATAAATAATGAGTAGGTTACTGCAAATAAAGAAGTGATTTTTGAACTGTAAGAAGCAAATATTTGATATTAACTGGTTTTTAAAATTATTTTATTTTATTTTATTTGAGAGAGTTACAGACAGAGAGAGAGACAGAGAGAAACTTCTTCATTCCATTGGTTCACTCTCCAATTGGCCATAACGGCTAGAGCTGCGCCAATCCAAAGCCAGGAGCCAGATGCTTCTCCCTGGCTTCTTCCAATGCTCATATGGGATGCCAGCGCCGCAGGTGGAGGATTAACCTACTGCACTACGGCGCCAGCCCCTGGTTTTTAAAATTATTAAGGTGGTATAATCCATAGAAATAATTAGATAATAAGGGACAATTTAAGGAAGAAACTAAGAAACACTCAAAATCCTATCCTCCAGAGATAATTACTTAATATTTTGGGGCTTTTTTTTTAAAGATTTATATTATTTATTTAAAAAGCAGAGTTAGAGAGGGAGAGACAGAGATCTTCCATTATCTGCTGGTTCACTCCCCAGTGGTTCCAACGGCCAGAGCTGGGCCAATCCAGAGCCAGGAGCCAGGAGTTTCATCCAGGTCTCCCACTTGGGTGCAGGTTCCCAAGAACTTGGGCCATCTGCTGCTGCTTTCCCAGGTGCAGGGAGCTGGATCAGAAATGGAGCCAGCTGAAACTGGTGCCTGTATGGGATGCTGGTGTTGCAGGTGGCGGCTTAATTTGCTGTGCCACAATGCTGGCCCCATCAGCAACTTTATTTATTTGAAAGGCACACATAACATAGAAATTGCATTTGCTGTTGTACTCTGCAAATGCTCATGGCAGGCAAAAGCCAGGAACCAAGAACTCAGTCCAAGTGTCCCATATGGGTGACAGTGACCCATGACCTACTGCATTCCAGTGTGCATTAGCAGGAAGTTGGAACTGGAAGCAAATTCGAGACTTGAATGAAGGCTCTCATGTGGGATATGCACATCCAAGCAGCATCTTAACTGCTTTGCCAAACACCTTCCCCAGACCTATTCTTTTTAAAATTAAGTACTGTATTGTGGTTATCTTTCTGTGTTAACATAGACCTTTATAGTAAATTTTTTTACAGATTTATTTATTTGAACGTCAGAGTTATACAGAGAGAGAAGGAGAGACAGAGAGAAAGGGAGAGGGGGAGAGAGAGAGAGGTCTTCCATCTGTTGGTTCACTCCCCAGTTGTCCACAACGGCAGGAGCTGGGCCGATCCGAAGCCAGAAGCCAGGGCTTCTTCGGGTCTCCCATGCTGGTGCAGGGGTCCAAGGCCTTGGGCCATCTTCTACTGCATTCCCAGGCCATAGCGGAGAGCTGGATTAGAAGTGGAGCAGCCAGGTCTCAAACCGGTGCCCATATGGGATGCCGGCACTTCAGGCCAGGGCGTTATCCCACTGCTCCGCAGCACTCGACCCTTTAAAGTAAATTTTTAAAAATCATGTGTGAGACAGAAACAGAAGGGAGTGGGGTGGGGAGAGAGAGACAGTGGGTGCTTGCGTGCCAGGTGTTTGTTGGTTATTCACCAAATTCTCATTATTATTGTGGCTGGGCTGGGGCTGGGAGCCCATGAATGTAATGCAGGTCTCCCAATTACTTGATGTGTCATCATTGCCTCCCAAGGTCTGTGTTGGCCAGGAGCTATAATCAGGAGCTGGAGCCAGGAATTGAACCCAGGTATTCCCACGTGAAATGCAGGCATCTTACTCCCAGATCTGTGTAATTATAAACTTCTTTGTGGTATTGTTGTCTTGCTGCATTTTACTGTATTACAACTGTTTAGTTGTTTATAGTTTTTTTTTTGCTTTAGTAAGTAATGCTTTGTTTGCCTAATACTTGATTATTTCTTTAGAATAAATTTTTTGAAGTGAAATGGTTGGATCATGTGGTTTATCCATATTTAATTTAGGGTCATGTCACCGCATTCTTTGACCAAGAAAGTTGAGCAAATTTTTCTTAAAATGACACTAATGTCTTTTTTCCTCACCCTTGCCCACACTGCTTTTTTTTTTTTTTTTTTTTTTTTTAACTTTTGTCAACCTTCAGGAAGGTTGAATGTCTTCATTTGAGTATTTGCTGTTCGGCTATTTCTCACTCATTTACTTTTTTTTTTCCCCTGACAGACAGTGTTCTATGGTGGTTAAGGCTGTACTTTGAGATTGTGTTATCTAGATTTATAATCCCAGCTATCACACTTAGTTATGTGACTCGAGCAAACTAACTCCATGCCTTAGTTTCCTTATCTGTAAAATGGGATAATAGTAGTATCTACCCTGTGAATTAGAAATTTTTGAGGGGCTGGCCCTGTGGTGCAGTAGATTAATCTGCTTGCGGTGCCGGCATGCCATATGGATGCCAGTTCTAGTCCTGGCTGTCCCTCTTCCAATCCAGCTCTCTGCTGTGGCCTGGGAATGCAGTAGAAGATGGCCCAAGTCCTTGGGCCCCTGCACCCGCATGGGAGACCAGGAAGAAGCTCCTGGCTCCTGGCTTCAGATTGGCACAGCTCCGGCCGTTGCAGCCATCTAGGGAGTGAACCAACGAAAGGAAGACTTTCTCTTTGTCTCGCCCTCTCACTGTCTGTAACTCTACCTCTCAAATAAATAAATAAAATCTTAAAAACAGAAAAAAAGAAATTGTTGAGATTTCTCATTTAAAATTGTTTTCTCATTTTTATTTGAAAGCCAGAGACAGAGATCTTCCATCTGACAATTCACTCCCCACATGCCCGCAGCAGCCAATGCTGGGTCAGGCACAAGCCAAGAGCCTGAAATGCCATTTGGGAAGTGCTTGGGCCCTTGCACCCATGTGGGAGACCCTGAAGAAGTTCTAGACTCCTGGCTTCAACATGGCCCAGCCTTGGCCGTTTGGGCCAGCTGGGGAGTAAATGGAAGATCCTTTCTCTTTCTCTCCCTTTCTCTGATTACAGAGAAATAAGGCATAATTATATGCCTTTCAACTAAATAATAAATAAACTGTAAAATAAAAAAAAAGGCAATGGGGGTGC
Source organism: Oryctolagus cuniculus (assembly GCF_964237555.1). NCBI lineage: Eukaryota > Metazoa > Chordata > Mammalia > Lagomorpha > Leporidae > Oryctolagus > Oryctolagus cuniculus. Next base: position 60,803,178 of record NC_091436.1, read on the forward strand.
CAGAACTTGAGTCAGGCTCTGCAAAATGAGATGTGAGCATGCCACATAGTGACAACTTGCTGTGAAGTGCCCACCCCTTCTGTGGAGTTTTTGTGAGGATAACCTGAGATAACAAATATGATGTGGTTGGAATAGTGTCTCAAAGATAATGTACACTGCTAGTGTTACTAATCTTTTCACACTTGTATATTCCTATAGGATAAATTCTCATAAAAGCAGGAGTGTTTAAAAATAGATATCACTAAATTGTTGTTTAAAAATGTTGTTCCTTTGACAATAAAAGCTACATAATAACTCTGTTTAGAATCTTCATAGGGCCATAATTATGTCCAAACTCTCTTGTATTATTCAGAAATCAAGAGATTCCTTTATAAAATTTTATTTATCACTGCTTTTTTTTTTTTTTTTTTTTTAGATTTATATACTTTATTTGAAAGGCAGAGTTAGAGAGAGGGAGAGGCAGAGAGACAGAGATCTTCCATCTGCTAGTTCATTTCCTATATGGCCACAATGGCTGGAGCTGGACCAGACCAAAGCCAGGAGCCAGGAGCTTCTTCCGAGTCTCCCCTGTGGGTGTAGGAGCCCAAGTACGTGGGCCATTCTCTGCTGCTTTCCCAGGTGCGTTAGCAAGGACCTGGATCGGATGTAGAGCAGCTGGAAATTGAACTTATGTCTACATGGGATGCTGGCGCTGCAGATGGTTACTTAACCTGCTATGTCCTCTATCACTGCCTTTTTTTTTTTTTTTAAGATTTATTTATTTATTTGAAAAGCAGAGAGGCAGAGAGAGAGACAGAGAGGTCTTCATCTGTTGGTTCACTCCCTGGATGGCCGCAATAGCTGGAGCTGTGCCTATCTGAATCCAGGAGCCAGGAGCTTCTTCTGGGTCTCCCACATGGGTGTAGCGGCCCAAAGACTTGGGCCATCCTCTACTACTTTCTCAGACCATAGCAGAGAGTTGGGCTGGGAATGGAGCAGTTGGGACTCGAACCAGCACCCATATAGGATACTGGTACAGTAGGCAGCGACCTTACCTGCTACACCACAGTGCCGGCCCCTAATCACTGCCTTTTGATAATTTCAAACATCCAGACATGTTTAGAGACCTAGATCTATAATCCTCTTGTTTCTGGTGTGTAGATCCACTGGTCTGGACAAGTCCGTGTCCCCCCACCTCCCCCTGTGATCAGTCAGATATTTTCTGTATGTCTAGTAACGGTCAGTGAGCATTTTTGGCTTTGGAAGCCATATAGTCTCTGTCACAGCTACTGAATCTGCAATTGTGAGAAAGCAGCCCTAGGCAGTAGGTTAATGAGTAGGAATGGCGGTGTATTTACAGGAGCAGACACTGCGTTTAGCCTGGGCTGTATCCTGCTACCTCTTGATCCAGATGAAACAGCAGGCTGCTATATTTACTTTCTCTGTAAAAGTGTTTGTATGTACGTAAGATATTTTTCTGAACCACTGGAAAATAAGTTGTAATTATCATGGCACTATACCCTTCAGTATCTCAGCATGTATCTCCTAAAAATAAACACATTCTCCTGCAGAACCATGATTCTATTATTACAGCTAAGAACATTATAATTTTGTTCTTTTTAATAGACCAAGATTATATAATACCAAAAAAAAAAAATCCTTGGATATGCTTCTTAACTATTAACCTATTGAATTGTTTCTATTCCTGTCTGTCTTGTTTCCGTTTCCTGATTTGTTTCTGTAGGTAGAAATCTGCATTGGATAAATTCAATTGCCAGTTTCATTTGACCCATTTTCACGATCACATGGAAGTAATATCTTCATTTTTTATGTGTTTCATTTGTATTTTTAAAAACTTGGATTTTGTTTCTTTGTTTTATGATTTCAAAAGAGAAGTCTTTTTTTTTTTTAAAGATTTATTTGTTTATTTGAGATATAGAGTTATAGACAGACACACAGATCTTCCATCTGCTGGTTCTCTTCCCAGATGGCTACAGTGGCCAGAGCTGGGCAGATTCAAAGCCAGGAGCTTCATCTGGGTCTCTCACCCAGGTGTAGGGCCCCAAGAACTTGGGCCATGTTTCCCTGCTTTCCTAGGCCATCAGCAGGGAGCTGAATCGGAAGAGGAGCAGCTGGGACTTGAGCTGGCGCCTATATGGGATGCTGGCACTACAGGCGGATCCTTAACCTACTATGCCACAGCGCTGGCCCTGCAAAGTAATTTATAGTCAAAAGACAATAACTCATAAGTTATATACAGTGTCTGTAGTTTCTACTTGATTGTATTTGATTGTTAAGTAGTTGAAAAAACTGAAGTTAGAGAGGCCAGCGCTGTGGCGCAGTAGGTTAATCCTCCGCCTGCAGCGTCGGCATCCATTATGGGTGCCGGTTCTAGTCACAGCTACTCCTCTTCCAATCCAGCTCTCTGCTGTGGCCTGGGAAAGCAGTGGAAGATGGCCCAAGTCCTTGGGCCCCTGTACCCATGTGGGGGACCGGGAAGAAGCACCTGACTCCTGGCTTCAGATTGGTGCAGTTCAACCGTGAACCAGTGGACAGAAGACCTTTCTCTCTGTTTCTCCCTCTCACTGTCTGTAACTCTACCTCTCAAATAAATAAAAATCTTAAAAAAAAAACAAAAACAACTGAAGTTGAATACAACCAGTTCTTCCCCCAAATGGCTGCAATGACTGGTGCTGGGCCAAGCCAAAGCAGGAGCTAAGAACTTCATCCAGTTCCCCTATGTTGGTGACAGTACTTGGCCATCTTCTGCTGCCTTTCCAGGCACTTTAACAAGGAGCTGGATTGGAAGCAGAGCAGCCAAGACTGTAAACAAAGGCTGTGATTCCAGATGTGGTGTTGCAGGCAGTGATAACATGCTATGCCACAGTGTTGGCTCCCTGTTAAATGACCAGCTTTGTTTTAAATATTTATTTATTTATTTGAGAGTCAAAAGAGAGACATAGAATTCCCATCTGCTTGTTCACTCTTCAAGTGCCCATAATGGGTGAGCAGAGCACTGTGGGGTTGAAACTAGGAGCCCCGAACTCAATCCAGGTCTCCCATGTGGGTGGCATCACTGCTGCCTCCTAGTGTCCATGGCAGGATGAGGAGTCAGGAGCTGAAAGTGGGTATCCAACCCAGGTACTCCGACAGGGGACCTGGGCATCTTAGCTGCTAGGCCAAATGCCCATCCCTGAAAAATGGCCAACTTTGTTAAGGCAAAGGGTGGTGGGTATTCAGCATACTGTTAAGTTACCATATGAGATGCCCATATCCCATATTGGAATTTCTGAGTTCAAAATCTGGCTCTGCTTCTGGTTCAACTTTGTGCTAATGTGCACCCTGGGTGGCAGCAGGTGATGGCTCAAGTACTTTGGACTCCATCACCCATATGGGATACCCAGATTGAGTTCTGGGTTCCAGGCTTTTGCCTGGGCCAGTTCCGGCTCTTGTGGGCATTTGGGGAGTGAACCAGCAGATAGGTTTCTCTTTGCCTTTCAAGTTAGTAAAATAAACTTAAAAAAATTGAGAGAGTCTGAGAAGTACTAACGATATCTCTGCTGTTTTCAAATTCAATTATTGTGCTTTTACTTGACTCAAAATTTTGCAACACTTCAAGATATTCCACTGTGAAAAAGTTGTGCTTCAAATCTAAGGCAAGAGTCTGGACCCTGTTTTTCTGTATTCTTCAATATTCTTTCTGTATTTTTCCTGCTCTCCCCTCTCCCACTCCTCCCACCTAGAAATTTAGCAGTCTATATTCTGTCCCCTCCTCCCCTACCATCTCTTAGTCTATGGCTTAACAGTGTCATCTTACTTTATCCTTTATGAAATATCAGTTGCCCTGATTAGAAGGAAGAGCTCAGTGTGTTGGTGTAATAGTGAGGCATAGGCTACAGTTAGGAGTAGTGTGCTGTGGGATGAGAAAAAGAAGAGCCGATTCTTCTTAGGGTGATGAATCACTGCATGTGTCGATGGGAGGTAGATTGCTTATTAGGAACAGACTCAAATTATTGTTATGTCTTTGTAGCATACACAGTGGAAGCAAAAGGTCTAATATTATGCAGGAAAGAAACAACAGCAAGTCCTTGCGGATGGCTCGAGTCAGTGCTGAAGGTGGAGGCTGGAAGTGGTTTGGGAGGGAACGGCAGAGCGTGACCATGTGTGCCAGGCTAAGGAATTTGGCCTTTAACCTGGCGGAGAAAAGCAGTAATAGATTCCAAATGGAATATATTCTAGTAGTTAGCAAAAAGAAATAGTGAATTTATTTTTTTTCTGGTTATAAAAGGAATCTCTGGTTATTGTAAAATGAAAACCAATAATTAAAAAATGTAATGAAAAATCCCTTCTAATCCCACTCAGAGAGAACCACTGCTTTGCAGTTTATTGTCTATATTCTCTGTCTCCCCTTCTGTAACTTTGCCTTACAAATAAAATAAAAAAATCTTTGGGGCTGGCATTGTGGTGTAGCGAGTTAAGCCACCGCCTGCAATGCCGGCATCCCATATGGGATTTCTTCTATGTCTCTCTCTCTAACTCTACCTTTCAAATAAATAAATGAATTTTTTTTTCTTTTAAACCAGTTTACTGTATAGATTCATGTAGTGGAATTTCATGGTCAGTTTTGCAGCAGCATGGGTGGCGTAGAGGATGAAGGGGTGAGAGGTGGGCAGGAGGCTGCTGCAGAGGTCTTTCGTGGCAGCTGTGGAGTAAGGAAGGGGCAGGGCTGAGGAAAAGTTCAAGGAATTCACAGGAGGTAGGCGTCACTGGTAGGACGGCTACATGGGATGTAGGATAGACAAATGGCCAGATCAGTAGTTAAGTGGATTTCGCAGCACCTGGGGAAAATTTGTGGCATCATTTGTGAACACACAAAGGGGAACCAATAGTGTGATCCCAGGGTGGAAATCTCTGCTTTTGTTCTACTTTTCCCCCTGTGTTTCCAGGCTTATTTAGAAGGGAAGATGAAAGTAAGAATTCAGTTCTGTTTTGACAAGTAAGAGCCATTATATCAAGCATTTTTCTCTCACTAACTATGTTTCTCCCTTGTATTAGTTATGGATAGCAGTTGCTTCTGCTTAGGTGTGTAAACAGTTCCATTAGCTTTTACACTTCACAAAGTTCATGTTGGAGTCTGTAAACTTTTATTGTCAGTACTTGGCATCCGGGTGGAGGGAGGGAGCCACTTGGGTAAGTTATTGACAGAAGATCTTTAATTTTTAATTTATTTTCAAGGCACAGAGACAGTGAACTTCCATCTGCTGGTTCATTCCCTGGATGCCTGCAGTAGTCAGGGCTGCGTCAGTCTGGAGCCTGGAGCATGGAACTCAATCCAGGTCTCTCAAATGGGTGGCAGAGACCTAAGTACCTAAGCTATCACCTGCTAAATTTTATGGTGCATTTTAGAAGGAAGTTGGAGTTGGAAGCAGACCTGAAACTCAGACCAACCACTCAGATATGGGATGTGAGGTGTACTGGGTGGCGTCTTAGCTGTTGTGCCAAATGCTGGCCCTGGCAGAGATGTTTTGACTGTATTTAGAGTTGATGAAATCTTCAAGTAGAATTTTGGCTTTCACCAGGTTCTTCTATATATCTCTCCAATGGGAATGGGGCTGTAGAATTTACTTCCTAAAGTGCTTGCTGTATTGTCTTCTTCATCATGCAGTCTTGGCATATACTCTGAGTCTGGGACAGTAAGGGTCCTTAGTATCAGCTAACTGAAAGGTGATGGCTGGGTAATTGTAATGGTTGGGGATTACAGGACTAAGGCATTCATTCCCGGGTGAGAAAGGCTTAGGTCACTAATGTCAGCCTCTTGCTTTATTTATTTATTTATTTTAAGATTTATTCATTTATTTGAAAGGCAGAGAGAGAGAGAGAGGTCTTCCAACTCCTGGTTCACTCCCCAAATGGGCACAAAGGCCGGAGCTGCACTGATTTGAAGCCAGGAGCCTGGAGCTTCTTCTGGGTCTCCCACATGGGTGCAGGGGCCCAAGGACTTGGGCTGTCTTCTACTGCTTTCCCAGGCTATAGCAGAGAGCTGGATTGGAAGTGGAACAGCCGGGACTCAAACTGGTGACCTTATGGGATGCTGGCACTACATGCAGTGGCTTTACCTACTGCCACAGCGCTGGCCCCAGCTTCTTGCTTTAAGATAGGCTTAAACATAAACTTTCAAACATATAAAAATTTCTGAATTTAAAAACATTCCCACAGAAGGGAATTTCCCACTGTTTTGGTTTATCTTCGCATTGCACAATCCTTACAGTTGGACTTTTTTTTTTTTTTTTAATTCTATCTAATTGAAATGCCTCGTGTTTCTATTTCAGGTCTTTTTTTTTTGCACTTTTAAGTTATGTCCTTTCATGAACCTCTTAGAAAGAGTTATATTAAATTAGCTTTTTTTTTTCCCTAAAAAAATAGCTTTTTCCTTAGGTCACAGTCTTTTTAGCTTCTTCATTGTTACTATTTTTACCTGCCTTGCCTCTTAATGGACATTACTACTTATCTGAGGTGTTATTTTAAATATTATGTAGTGACAAATTGGCTTTTCCTAGGCTCACTAATTGGAATTAGAATTATATAAGCAGATAACAGAATTTAAAGAGAGTGACCCCTGCAAAGCTGTATACTTTTTATTATTATTATTTTTATCTTTATTTTTTATTTTTTTTGACAGGCAGAGTGGACAGAGAGAGAGACAGAGAGAAAGGTCTTCCTTTGCTGTTGGTTCACCCCTCAATGGCCGCTGCGGCTGGCACACGGCGCTGATCCAAAGCCAGGAGCCAGGTGCTTCTCCTGGTCTCCCATGCAGGTGCAGGGCCCAAGCACTTGGGCCATCCTCCACTGCACTCCCTGGCCACAGCAGAGAGCTGGCCTGGAAGAGGGGCAACCGGGACAGAATCCAGCGCCCTGACCGGGACTAGAACCCGGTGTGCTGACGCTGTAGGCGGAGGATTAGCCTGTTGAGCCGTGGCGCTGGCATTATTATTATTTTTTAATTCGAGAGGCAGAGAGAGCTGATGTTTTCTGGCTCACTACCCAGATTATGGCAATGGCTAATTCTGGATTGGGCTGGAGCTAAGAACCAGGAACTCAGTCCAGGTTTTCCATGTGGAGCAGGAACCCATTTACTTAAGCCATGACTGCCGCCACCCAGAAGGAAACAGAAGTCAGATGCCAGAGGCAGTAGTATAAGCCAGGTGTGCCAATATGGGATACGGGCATCCTAGGTACTAGGCCAAAATCCTCCTTCTTTTCTCCTGCTTCTACTGGAGAGAATTAAAGAAAAGATCATGAGAAACATTTTACTGCTAGTTTTTATTTATTTTTTAACATTTTATTTCAGAAAACTTGAGTTTCCATTCCATCAGTTTCTAGTCTTTAAAGTCAAGTTTGCCCCCCTTCTTGTGTTTTTTTTTTTTTTAATTAAAAATTTTTTTTAATTTTTTGACAGGCAGAGTGGACAGTGAGAGAGGAAGACAGAGAGAGAGAAAGGTCTTCCTTTGCTGTTGGTTCACCCTCCAATGGCCGCTGCGGCCGGCACACCGCGCTGATCTGAAGGCAGGAGCCAGGTGCTTCTCCTGGTCTCCCATGGGGTGCAGGGCCCAAGCACTTGGGCCATCCTCCACTGACTCCCGGGCCACAGCAGAGAGCTGGCCTGGAAGAGGGGCAACCGGGACAGAATCCGGCGCCCCGACTGGGACTAGAACCCGGTGTGCCGGCGCCGCAAGGCGGAGGACTAGCCTAGTAAGCCGCGGCGCCGGCCCCCCCCTTCTTATTAATTTTTGAGTTTTTATTTTTTGAAAGATTTATTTTAAAGACAGAGTGATAGTGGAAGAGAGCTTCCCTCCGGTGATTCATTCCCTGTTGCCTGCAACATCTAGGGCTTGGCCAGGCCAAAGCCAGGAGCCAGGAACTCCATCCACATCTGCCCCGTGGGTGGCATGAACCCAAGTACTTGGGCCATCTCCTGCTGCCTCCCAGGCATATTAGCAGGAGGTAAGATTGCAAACAGAACCAGACCTTAACCCTAGGCACTTCCATATGGGATGTGGGTGTCCCAAGTGGTGGCTTAAACTATTGCATCACGACATCTGCCCCATTCCTCACTGTTTAAAAGGCAGCTTTCTTGGACCAGCCAAAAATACGTAAATAGTGATGAAGCACATCCTCTGCTTACTGGTGAGGTTTTTTTTTTTTTCTTTTCTTTTTTTGATTTATTTATTTGAGAGGTTACAGAGAGAGAGGGAGGGAGAGAGGGAGAGGTCTTCCATCTGCTGGTTTACTCCCCACATGGCTGCAACAGCTGGCCAATCTGAAGCCAAGAGCCAGGAGCCTCCTCTGGATCTCCCATGTGGGTACAGAGACACAATCACTTGGGCTATCTTCTGGTGCTTTCCCAGGCACATTAGCAGGGAGCTGGATCAGAAGTGGAGCAGCCAGGCTGCTGCTGGCGCCACAGGTGAGGCTTAACCTACTATGCCACAGTGCTTAGCTCCCTGGTGAGTTTTAATGGATAACTGTCTCTGGGTCTCTGTAGTTTACAGAATGGAAGAGTTAATATGTAATGGACAGTGGTTGTGAGATTCAGGCATTTCCCAGCACGGAACCTCCGTGTATAACTTCCACAAATTTTGTACTTCTTTATCTTTACAATGAGGGTGATAGCTCTAAATCAAGGTAATATACATAAAGAACCTAGGGCAGTGCTTCACAGTGGGCATTAGATAACACTGGCTCTTTTTACTTGCCTAAAAAACTTCAGGTCATAAAAAGTAGGAAGTAACAACTTCTCCTTTTCTTGAAGTGTTCATTTTTCCTTTAAATATATTTAGAGAATAAATTCCATCCCCTCTAAGTTTTCTCAGCTCCTGAAGGTGGGAGTAGGCACTCTTCCCCTGCACTCACAGTAGCGTGGGCCCTGCCCTTTCCAGCAGCTCATCATTCTGTGTTTTGGAAGTTGAATACAATTCCTGGTACACAGTGGATCCTCAGTAATCATCTGTGTTAGAGATGTCTTGAAAGGAGATAAAGTGTTCTTTTTTGCCTTCTTGATCACCTGAAAAACTGTAGTAGAGAAAAAAACGACTTTATTTATTTACTCAGGGAACTTGGTTTGCTTTTGAAGAATAGCTGATATTTTATGGATAAGGAATTTAGGTATTAGCAACTGGCTTAACATCTTAATGCCTTTTAGTTTGTTCCTTGATGTTAAAATTTTTTGAATTTTTAAAAAGATTTATTATTTGAAAGGCAGAGTTACAGAGCAGCAGAGAGAGAGAAGTGTTTTCCATCTGCTGGTTCACTCCCCAAATGGCCACAACAGTTGGAGCTGGGGCAATCTGAAGCAAGGAGCCTGGTGCTTCTTCCGGTCTCTTGGGGGCATGTGGGGCCTAAGGACTTGGGCCGTCTTCTACTGCATTCCAGGCCATAGCAGAGAGCTGGATTGGAATTGGAGCAGCCAGGACTGGAACCAGTGCTCATATGGGATGCCGGCACTGCAGATAGCAGCTTTACCTGCTATGGCAATTGAAATGAAGGCAATGGTATGCTTTTTAGTCCTTGAAAATATGAGATTTTAGCGCTTAAGAATGACTATGTCTCTGAACTTCATTCATTCTTCCAACAACTACTGAGTTCTGTGTGCCCTAGACCTTGTGCTGGGCTGTGGAAAGCCAAAGAATTACAGTTGATCCCAGTCCTCAGACGCTTTCATTTTAGTGATAAAGACAAAGCCAAAATTACACTGTAGCTGCATAGGCAAGGTAAACACTTAGAAAGATCATGCATTTGTATTTGCTGCATATGTATGTGTTCTGTATCTGTGTATGTCCCAAGTATGGCAGCAGAACTTTTTGGAGGATCTGATACTTAAAGGACACACAGAAGAGGTTTCAGGGAAGCGGCGTGTGAAGACATGTGTCTCCCAGGTGCAGGGACCGGGTGGTATGAGAAGCCTATAACAAGTTCTTTTGGTGGGAAGGCTGCAGAAATCAGAGACCACAGATGTCCTGAAAGGACCTGTGTGCAGGAGAAAGATTTTGATGATTCTGATTTGTAGTTTAGAAAGATCACTGATAGTAATGTAGAGGTGAGTGTATGAGGGTACTTAAAAGCATTCAGAGAAATGGAATTAAAAGGTAAGTTTATTTTATAGTAAAAAAATTTTGAGAACCATTCATAGCTTTTTCCTAATGTGCATTTCCATGAACTTTTTTTTTTTTTTTTTAAATTTTTTGACAGGTTGAATGGACAGTGAGAGAGAGAGAGAAAGGTCTTCCTTTGCCGTTGGTTCACACTCCAATGGCCGCCGCAGCTGGCGCGCTGCGGCCGGCGCACTGCACTGATCCGATGGCAGGAGCCAGGTGCTTCTCCTGGTCTCCCATGGGGTGCAGGACCCAAGCACCTGGGCCATCGTCCACTGGCTTCCCAGGCCACAGCAGAGAGCTGGCCTGGAAGAGGGGCAACCGGGACAGAATCCGGCACCCCGACCGGGACTAGAACCCGGTGTGCCGGCGCCGCAAGGCGGAGGATTGGCCTAGTGAGCCTCGGCGCCGGCCATCCATGAACTTTTTGAAGATCCCTCATGGGCATGTATATATTTCAGATTTTTTTACACCAAAATAAACTTGTCTTTTTTTTTTTTTTAAGATCTGTTTATTTGAGAGGCAGAGTTACAGATAGAGGGAGGTACAGAGAGAGAGAAATCTTCCATCCACTGGTTCACTCCCCAGATGGCCGTAATGGTTGAAGCTGGGCTGATCCGAAGTCAGGAGCCAGGAGCTTCTTACAGGTCTTCAACGTGGGTGCAGGGGCCCAAGCACTTGGGCCATCTTCCACTGCTTTCCTAGGCCATTTTCAGGGAGCTGGATTGGAAGTGGAGCAGCCAGGACTTGAACTGGAGCCCATGTGGGATGCCAGCATCACAGACAGAGGCTTAACCTATTATACCACAGTGCTGGCCCCAGTGAACTTACCTTTTAATTGCATTTTCCATGGACTTTTTGAAGTATGCTAGTGTTAGATTTAGGTTCATCTTTTCTACAGACTTGGTCTCAGCAAAAACAGAGGTTTAGTTATTTGTTACACTCCAGTACAGTTTGATATGACGACGACTCTGGGAAAATCAAAGATGTTACTTAGTCTCTTCTACTTGCTCTACTGTTCTGTACATCGCTTCCATTACTTTATGGTTCAGAATGACAGCTGGAGTATCATCTGCGTTGTCCGTCCAAGTTATAGGCACACTCCCAGCTATCTCCAACCCCTGTTAAGTAGCTTTACTTGAAGTCCCATCCAGTGACTTCTGTTTCCAGCTTGGGACCAATTCTAGTAGCAAGTAAGATTGGAAAGTGCACTTTTCCCCAGGTGCATGTCCCGCAGAATACAACTGAGGTCTGTTCCTAAGGGGAGAAAGAATATAGTCTGGGCAGCTGGTAGTGTCTGGTAGAAAGAGGGGAAAGGATGTAGGGAGACCAATTTAGTATATCACCTGAGTAGTAATGCATATAATTCCTTATGCCAAAGAGATTTGGTTGAGATGCAATAGTATAACATCAGAGCTGTTCTGCTGGGGAAGTAGAGGACTAAAGCTGTTATTTTGACACCATAGCTGTTTAAGTTTGTGAAGCCAAAATCACGCTTAATTCTTTTAACCTTTGAGTTTACAAAAGCTTCCCAGGATGCTGTTAGTATAATTAAGTGGTTTAGTACCAAAGACTTGACATTTGTAAGAAAGGCATTGATAGGATTCACTTTTTAAAGTAAAGTTATCTTTATTTTATTTTATTTTATTTTATTTTATTTTATTTTATTTTATTTTATTTTATTTTATTTTATGTGTGTGTGTGTTTGTGTGTTTGAGAGGCAGAGTTAGGGAGAGAGAGAAGGAGAGACAGAGAATGAGAGACTTTCCATCTGCTGGTTCACTCCCCAATGGCTGCAACTGCTGGGGCTGAGCTGATCCAGAACCAGAAGCTAGGAGCATCTTCTGGGTCTCCCACATTGGTACAGGGGCCTGAGCACTTGGGCCATCTTTTGCTGCTTTCCCAGGCACATAGCAGGGAGCTGGAATGGGAAATGGAGCAGCCAGGATACAAATTGGCACCCATTTAGGATGCTGGCATTGCAGGTGGCGGTTTAACCCATTCTGCCCAGCGCAGGTCCCAAAGGATTCACTTTGTGTGTGTGTGTGTGTTTTTTTTTTTTTTTTTGAAAGGCAGAGTGGACAGTGAGAGAGAGAGAGAGAGAGAAAGGTCTTCCTTTGCCATTGGTTCACCCTCCAATGGCCGCCGTGGCTGGTGCACTGCGGCCGGTGTACCGCGCTGATCCGATGGCAGGAGCCAGGTACTTATCCTGGTCTCCTATGGGGTGCAGGGCCCAAGCACCTGGGCCATCCTCCACTGCCCTCCTGGGCCACAGCAGAGAGCTGGCCTGGAAGAGGGGCAACTGGGACAGAATCCGCCACCCCGACAGGGACTAGAACCCGGTGTGCCGGTGCCGCAAGGCAGAGGATTAGCCTAGTGAGCCACGGCGCCGGCCGATTCACTTTGTTTTTTAAAGATTTATTTTATTTTATTTGAAAGACAGAGTTACAGAGAGAGACAGAGACAGAGAGGTTTTCCCTCCGCTGATTCACTCCCCAGATGGCCGCAAGTGCTTGAGCTGCGCCAATCTGAAGCCAGGAGCCAGGAGCTTCTTCTGGGTCTCCCATGCGGGTTGCAGGGGCCCAAGGACTTGGGCCATCTTCTACTGCTATCCTAGGCCATAGCAGACAGCTGGATTGGAAGTGGAGCAGCCAGGATTACAACCGCGCCCATATGGGATGCCGGTGCTTCATGCCAGGGCGTTAACCCGCTGTGCCACAGTGCCGGCCCCAGGATTCACTTTCTAAAAAAACTATATAGAATGATGTTTTTAATGACGTGACAGTATACATTCCACTTTCATATTATCCCAGTACTTATAATGTCCCTTGCCAAGTCTTTAAAGATTTATTTTTATTATTTATTTGAAAGAGTTAGAGAGAGAGGGAGGGAGGGAGAGACAGATCTCTCCACTGGTTCACTCCCCAAATGGCCACAATGACTAGGGCTGGGCCAGGTCAGAGCCAGGAGCTTCTTCAAGGTCTCCCATGTAGGTGGGCCATTTTCCACTGCTTTCCCAGGCTCATTAGCAGAAGGCTGGATCAGCAGTGGCAGCTGGGACTCGAACTGGAACCCACATGAAATGCCAGTGTAGCAGACCGTGGCTTAATCCACTCTGACACAGTATTGGCCCCTTAGCCATGTCTTAACCACTAGCCAGATGCCTGCCACTCCCACTCACCAGTGTTACTGGACTGTTATTTGGATGTATGTTCTTTAATTTTCAGAACTTTATTTCGTTTATAAAATGAAAATATTTCTTTTAGTTTTGTATTATAAACATTCCCCATTTTGTTAGATATTTTGTTCAACAGTCACCTTGCTTTTAATTTTCCAAGAAAACATTGCAAGTGATGACAGCAGGGATGAGGAGCCTCTTCTGTTAAGAGCCATTTGGATGTTTATAACATCATTTCAGGCCATGCAAAATGATTAACTTAAAGATTAGCCTGCATAGATGTATTGAATTTGGAGTCCCACCTGCAGCTGCCTGGCAAGACCAGACCAAATGATTTTGTGGGTCTTATATGTCCTGTGGGCTGGATGTTCTGAACCCCTGCATGTTCAGATACTTGAGAACATTTAAAATGTTGGCTTCTTACATGAAGATAGACATCTGGTTGGTGTGATTTTAATCCCACAGGCTGAATGATGCAGCGACTAAGAGCATGGCTCTGGTAGTGGTGTGGGTGTGAATTGCCACTTCTGGAAGGGTAGTAATAGTACCTGTCTCCTGGTTGTGAGGCCAAGTGAGTTAATGCCTGTAGAGCCCCCTCTTAGACTTGTGAATGGCACATGAGAAATAATACACATATTTTAGTTTTATTGGATGTGATTTTTCCTTTTGGTTTTTAGAATTACATGCAATATGCAAGTAGTTGTCATGTCTCAAATATAGTATGTCACAAGCACTAGCGTAGAGGAGGGGGTTGTCTAGAAGTTTTTTGGGAATTAAGAGGAGGTCTCTCTGAGGCAGGTTGTGCTGGGCAAATTGCCCAGTTCATTCTGTGGTATAGTCAGCAACTGAGGGACTGTGGCCTTATGCCTCTCATTTAGCCTTGACAACTATACCAGGCTCCTTTGGCCAGCTCAGCCTTTTTGCTTTGCTTTGTTGGATTTTCTCACACGGTTTCCCACCCCTGCCGCCACCCCCAACTTCCTTTGCTGAGCATTCCCTCTATTTAATAATTTTTATTAAGTTGCTAATTTAAGTCAAGTGCACTGGCTTAGATTTTTGCAGAACACATAGTTCTGATATTTAAAGCATTTTTGCTATCTTATTTTGTTTGATATTTAGTATAAATCTGAGGGAGCATGAAGGTGTCTTCATTGAATAACTGATTGTAGTGAAAGAGTAAGTGTCTGTATCATAAGACAATTAAGTTTTCTCACTTGATCTTGAACTCAAGTCACCTGACTTCGGGACCAACGTTTTATACTGTTTATTCCTTCACATACTGTTGTGTTTTAAGACAATGCTTTGTTCCTTCTTTTTAATTATTTGATGATACTTTTAAAGATTTATAAATATTGCCTGAAGATAGCATGTCATCCTTTTTACATTTAGTAACTAATAAAATTTACCTTATTCCTTTTTCTCATAACCCGCTATATCTTGTAGTCTTTTATCCCTACCACCAGAAAAGACTGAAACAAAATCTGAGGCCTAAATATTTTACTTGAGTACGTTCTTAATTTTTTACGTGGATGTTTTCTGGAAAGCCTTTCATGTTTCATGCTTATTTTTATTTTCTAATATTGGAGCAAGGTAAACTTTCTCCATGCTGCCTAGTGTTTATAGAGCACCTTGCTCATTTCAACATTACTGTCAGAATTGGATTATGTCTTCCCCATTGGGATAGCTTTACAGTGCTCCTTTTCCCTTTCTTCCTCTGCCTTTGTCCTCTTCTGGGGCTGTTTTTTAATTGTTTATTTTCTCTATTCCCAACAATTGCTGGTCCTAAGAAAATTATGTATCTTGAGCTGTAAGGCCCACTACACCCCATTTTGTGAAGTTTATTTTTCTTTAATTAATTTATTTTATATTCTTTTTGTATTTCTTGGTGTTCTCACATATTTTTAAAAACAGAATTGCTGGCTGGCGTCGCGGCTCAATAGGCTAATCCTCCACCTAGCGGCACCGGCACACCAGATTCTAGTACCGGTTGGGGCGCTGGATTCTGTCCCGGTTGCTCCTCTTCCAGTCCAGCTCTCTGCTGTGGCCCGGGAGTGCAGTGGAGGATGGCCCAAGTGCTTGGGCCCTGCACCCCATGGGAGACCAGGAGAAGCACCTGGCTCCTGCCTTCCGATCAGCGCAGTGCGCTGGCCGCAGCACGCCAGCCGTGGTGGCCACTGGAGTGTGAACCAACCGCAAAAGGAAGACCTTTCTCTCTCTCTGTCTTTCTCTTTCACTATCCACTCTGCCTGTCAAAAAAACAAACAAACAAAAAAAAAACAAAAAAAAAACCAGAATTGCTACTTTCAATATATTCATACTTTGTTGTTTTAACTTTTTCCGGTAGTGTAATTCACTCTTTTGGTAAGCATATAAATTAGTTAAGGTTCAGCCTTGAATCTTTTCATAAAATTGGCTGCATAAGATATAATGAACTATGAATATTACCAATATATTATTGATTTGCTCATTGTCAAATCTAAAATTTGACTTCCTTGGCAGATATGTAGACTTGTAATAGGCATTTGGCATTTTATGTTTTGGGCAGTGCAACTGTAAATCTACATAAACTTCTCTGCCTTTTGCCTCTGCTGTGTTCATAGATTCCAGGAGGGCTTCGTGTATGGACCTCAAGCGTTGGAGGTAGCAGACTTTTCAGCAGAAGGTAAAGCAGAGTGTTGCCTTCTGGTGTCATTGTGTGTGTGTGCTGGGATGGGTATATGATAGGCGAGACTTTTTTATAGGTGTCATCGCAATATAATTTATAATGATGGACTAAATGAGTCACTTTCACAAAACTTAAAACCTAGTTAAAAACCTGTACAATTCTTTTCAGTATTACTAAACTGCATAAAAATAGGAAGCTTTAGGTAGGATTAAAGAGTATAAATTTCACTTTCTCTGCCATTTAATAAAGAGTAGGAGTGATAAAGAAAAGAGAGCATTAATGTAATGTATAATATGTACTGTGCAATTTTCTCAGACCTAGCTTCACTATGATCTCTTCCTGGGAACTTGTCCAAGTCATTATTCATATGTGTATCCTTCACTACTGCTGCTTTTACTGAGAGATTGCTTCACAATAGAGAGGCTGTGGATCCACAGACTCATGGCTGGAGGGTAGGCATTCCTGCTGCAGGCTCCATGGGCTAGAAATGTTGGCTTCCAATATGCTAATTACCTTTCTCTTCAGAACTCATTAATATGCTTTACTCTCAAGTTAGTTCTTGCTTCAGTAGAGAAACAAATACAACCCACGTACTTATAAAATATATTTTTATAGAGACCTTCTTATGAGTTACTTTTAAAGAAAATAATGTGATTAGAGATCAGGAATTTGGACATACTTTCATTGGGTAATTCTTTGATTTTTTTTAAAATGGAAATATTTTGCCACTTATGTTTCAGATATGGAAGATACTGCTTTCTGTGAATTTTTGCAAGCAACCATGAACTTTCTTCAGATAGCATTTGAGTAGAGATTTTTTTTTAAGATCTAAGGCAGCTAAACAGTACTGTACTCTTAGATGTAAATTTAATAATGTATCTAATGTTTAGATATATTCTGACTGAGAGCTAGAGGAGTGATTTTCTTATGAATTCTGGCAATTACATTTGTTTAACTAGGAAGTAGATACACAATACATCCAGGATGTGTATCTTATGTGAGGTTGGGTAGCAGCTATTCATTAAATCTCTGACCATGTGTCCAACACAGGATCATTCTATTTTAGTCAGCCAAGTTTCACTGTTTTGTTTTGTTTTTTTTTTTTTCTTTTTTCACTTCCTCCTCTTCAGAGAAGCTGAAGAGAGCTAAGCTTCAGGCTGTTTCTTGAGGTAAGCTACAATTTTACCTCCTAAGCCCTTTTGCCTTTCTTTTACTCTTTTCATCAGCCTTGTTGAGCCATGTTTTCTGTTTACTAGTGACAGATTGCAAGCTTTCGGGCCAGTTGGCTGTTTTCATCACAGTAGAATGACACTCTTTTTTAAAGATTTTTAAGTTTCTTTTTTTAAAGATTTATTTTATTTATTTGAGAGGCAGAGTCACAGACAGAGGGGGAGACCAGAGGAAGGTCTTCCATCTGCTGGGTTACTTCCCAAATGATTGCAACTGGCTGATCCGAAGCCAGCAGCTTCCTCTGGGTCTCCCATGTGGGTGCGAGGGTCTAAACCCTTTGGCCATCTTTCACTGCTTTCCCAAGCCGCAAGCAGGGAGCTGGATTGGAAGAACAGCTGGGACTTAAACCAGCACCCATTTGGGATACTGGCGTCGTAGACAGAAGCTTAACCTATTAAGCCACAGTGTGGAATTACGAACTCTTAACATTGCTTTAGATAATATGACTGTGGTTTGTTTTGTTATCTCTTTAGAATTTCAATAGATTATCCATAGGAAGACTCCCCATACAGTCTCTCCCCTTAGTTTCTATGAGAAAGATGGGATGTTATGGATGATTATTAAAACATTTTGCTAATTTATTTGAGAGATGGAGCGACTCAGCCTGAGACTGGAGCTAGGAAGCAGGAACTCAGTTCAGGTCTTCCATATGAATGACAGGGACCCAACTATTTGAGCCATAACCTGTTGCCTCCCAAGGTCTGCATTAACAGAAAACTGGAATTGGAAGCTGGAATGGGTATCAAATCTAGGTACGCTCATATGGGATGTGGGTGTTTTAACCATTGCCTTAATGTCTGTCCCTATAAAAATTTATTTATTTAAAATTTTTAATTGGGAGAGAGGTTTCCTGTCCACATTTCACTCCCCAAATGGCTGCAACAGCTTTGACTGGGCCAGGCTTAAGCAGGAACCTGGTACTCCATCCAGATCCTCCCTTTGAATGGTAGAGACCCAAGTCTTTGAGCCATCATCTGTTGCCTCATAGGGTACACGCTAATAGAGTGGAGCTGGGGATTAAACCCAGATACTTCAGGATGGGATGCTGGCATTCCAAACAGAGTTGTAACTGCTGTGCCAAATGTTCTCCCCAAAAAATATTTTTTTAAAAACTAATTTTTTTTAGAACAGCTTTAAGTTTGCAGAAAAATTGAATAGAAAGAATAGTTTCCATAACACCTCTCCCTAACTCCCTCCGCTCTTGTAGTATTAACATCTTGCTTTATTGTGATAGTTTGCTGTAATTGCTGAGCCAATAGTGATATATTATTTTTAACTATGTCTGTAGTTTGCATTATTCTTTTTTATATATTATATGGGTTTTGACAAATGCAAAATGACAAGTATATCATTACCGTATCATACAGAAGTTGTATGCTGTTGCTCTAAACAGCAGCTGTGTTCACACCTGTTCATCTAAGGTTTCCTCTTCTAGGGGCTTGACAACCACAGATTTTTTTTTCTGTTTTTATAGTTTTGCCTTTCTAGAATGTCATAGAGTTGGACTCATACAGTGTATAGCCTTTTCTATAAACAGATTGGCTTCTCTCACTTAGTGATAAGCATTTGTTATTCCTCTGTGTCTTTCCATGACTTGATAGTTCATTTCTTTTTAGTGCTGAATAATATTCCATTGTCTGGCTAAGGAAATTTATCCATTCAACTCCTGAAGGATATCTTGTTTGCTTCAGATTTTTAGCAGTCATGAATAAAGTTGCTGTAACACTGCTCTGCAGGTTTTTGTGTGGACATAAGTTTTCATCCTTTTCCAGCATATACCGATTGCTGGATCATATGGCAAGAGCACACTTAGTTGTGAAAAGAAAAAACAAAAACGCCAAATTGTCCTTCAAAGTAGTTATATCATCTTGCATTCCCACTAAGCACTGAATGAGGATTCTTGCTTCCTTGACTATATTTGGTGTTGCCAGTATTTTGGGTTTTAGCCATTCTAATAAGTGTGTAGTGATGTCTCATTGATATTAATTTGCAACCCTCTGATGACATATGATGTTGAGCATCTTTTCATATGCTTATTTCCCATCTGCCTGTCTTTGAAGAAGTGTCTGTTCAGGCCTTTGGCTAATTTTTAGATTGGATTGTCTATTGTTGTGGAATTTTAAGAGTTTTGGATACCAGTGTTTATCAGATGTTTGTTTGCAAATATTTTCTCCCAATGTATGCCTTGTCTTTATTTTCTTAATTGCTTATTTTCTGTGACTTTCATAGAGCGGAAATTTTTAGTTTTATCCAAGTCTGACTTTCCCGATTGAAAAACCAAAGAATTGTGTTTAAGTATTGTATTCAAAAGTCATTGCCAAATCCAAGGTTATCTAGGTTTTCTCCTTTGTTATCTTCTAGGGGTTTTATATTTGTGCATCAGTGAATCATTTTTAATTAATATTTGTTAAAGTATAGGCTCTGTGTATAGCTTCATTTTTTGCTTTTGTGTGTCCAAGTGTTTGGCACCATTTGTTGAAAAGACTGACGCTGGTGCCAGCATTGTTGCACCGTGGGTTAAGTTGCCACTTGTAATGCCAACATCCCGTATCAGAATGCTGATTTGAGGCCTGGCTGTTCTGCTTCTGATCTAGTTCTCTGCTCATGTACCTGGGAAAGCAGTAGAGGATAGCCCACATAGTTGGGCCCCTGCCAGCCACATGGAAGACCCAAATGTAATGCTTGGCTCCTGCCAGCCACATGGGAAACTGAGATGAAATTCATGGCTCCTGGCTTTAGCCTGGCCTTCACCTGGCTGTTCTAGCCATTTGGGGAGTGAACCAGCAGATGGATGATTTCCTTCTTTCTCTGTCTTCCTCTGTCTCTGTCAGTCTGCCTTTCAAATAAATCTATAAACAAGAAAAAGAGAAGATGACTGACCTTGTTCTAAGAATATCCTTTGTTCCTTTGTCAAGGATCAGGAGAATATATTTGTTTGGGTCTATTTCTGGGCTCTCTTGTTTTGTTTCATTGATCCTGTTTTTTCTTTCACCAATATCACACCATTTTGATTATTGAAGCTTTGTAATACATTTTGAAGTAGAGAAGTGTCAGTCAACTTTGTTCTTTTCTTCAGTATTATGTTGAATATTCTGGTCTTTTGCCTCTCTGTAGAAGCTTTAGAATCAGTCTGCCAGATCCACAAAATAACTGGCAGGGATTTTTTAAAAAGATTTATTTGAAAAGGTTACAGAGAGAGGTAGAGACAGAGAGAAAGAGGTCTTCCATCTGCTGGTTCACTTCCCAAATGGCCTCAATAGCCAGAGCTGAGCCGATCCAAAGCCAGGAGCCAGGAGCTTCTTCTGGGTCTCTCTCTTCTGGGGCCATCCTCCACTGCTTTCCCAGGTACATTAACAGGGAGCTGGATCAGAAGTGGAGCAGCTGGGACTCGGAACTGGTGCCCATATGGGATGCTGGTGCTGCAGACTGGGGCTTTAACCCACTGTGCCATAGCACTGGCCCCAGGGATTTTTTTTTTTAAATAAAGATTGATTTAAAAGTCAGAATGACACAGAGAGAGGGCAAGAGAGAGATCTTTCATCTGCCAGTTCACTCCCCAAATGCCTGCAACAGCCAGGGCTGGGCCATGCTGGGGCTAGGACCTCCATCTGGGTCTCCTATGTGGTGGCAGGAGCCCAAGTACTTCAGCCATCATTTCTTGCCTTTTCAGACACATTAACAGAGAGCTAGATTGGAAGTGGAGGAGCCAGAACTCAAATTGGGAATCTCACAGGGGATTCAGACATCCCTAGCATTGGCTTAACCAGCTGTGCCACAGTGCCCACCCCTGTGGCAGACTTTTTTTTTCTTGAATTTTAATTTGTATTTATTCTATCAGATCTATTGGCAGTATTATTATTTTTGAAAGCTTTTATTTAATAAATACAAATTTCATAGGTGCAGGCTTTTGGAATATAGCAATTCTTCCCCCAATACCCGCCATCCCATCCCTACTCCCATCCCACCTCCTACTCCCTCTCCCATCTCATGCGTCATTAAGATTCATTTTTAATTATCTATCTATCTATCTATCTATCTATCTATCTATGAAGCTCAACTCTATACTAAGTAAAGATTTCAATTGTTTGCACCCACACAGACACACAAAGTATAAAATACAGTTTGAAGACTAGTTTTACTGTTAATTCTCATAGTACAACACATTAAGGACAGAGGTCCTGTGGGGAGCAACTCGGACTAGACTGTTACTGGAATTAAGACTTATTCTATGCATCTGCTCTCCCACAATATGACGCTGAGAAGGGAGTAACAACTTCTACGCAGCTGCCTCTCGCCAGCTTGAGTGATGACCTGCAGGAGCTGATCCTGCTCCTGATTGGAGGAGAGCAGCGTACTTGGCGTGTGGGTAGCAGAGTTGGGATTGGTGGAAGAGGACTATAAAGGAGGAGAGAGACAACATGCACCAGGAACATCTATCTGAAGGAACACCTGAGCATGCCGCTCCCCCGCAGAAGTGGGGAAAGTGGCAGGGGGAACCGCCCTTCCACGGAGGTGGAAGGGACGGTAGCCAACCCGGGAAGAACCAGCAGCAAACCCGGGAAGGGCTGAGCAGACAAAAGAACAGCGCAGGGTTTAGTGTCGTTCCTCCACGAAGAGGGGGAGCGACAAGGTCCTACATGGGGAATAAGTGCACAGTGACTCCTGTTGTTGATTTAACAATTGACACTCTTATTTATGACGTCAGTGATCACCCAAGGCTCTTGTCATGGCTGCCAAGGCTATGGAAGCGTCTTGAGTCCACAAACTCTGACATTATTTAGACAGGGCCATAATCAAAGTGGCCCTGTCTCTTCCCTTCAGAGAAAGGTACCTCCTTTGATGGTCCTGTCTTTCCACTGGGATCTCATCACAGAGATCTTTCATGTAGGCCTTTTTTGCCACAGTTTCTTGGCTCTCCATGCCTGAAATGCTCTCATGGGCTTTTTAGCCAGATCCGAATGCCTTAAGGGCTGAATCTGAAGCCAGAGTGCTGTTTAGGGCATTTGTCATTCTATGAGGGCACACATTTTAATTGGAATTATATTGAATCTTAAGTGATTTTTGTTTGGTGTTATTGTAAATGGTATTGTGCTTTTGATTCCCAATTCAATTTTTTCAATTGACTTTATGTTAACCTTATATTCTGCTACCTTGCTGTAATTGTTTATTAGTTCTAATGTGGATAATGAGTATATTCATTTTTTTAAATTTTTTTTAAAATTTTTTTGACAGGCAGAGTGGACAGTGAGAGAGAGAGACAGAGAGAAAGGTCTTCCTTTGCCGTTGGTTCACCCTCCAGTGGCCGCCGCAGGCGGCGCGCTGCGGCTGGCGGACCGTGCTGATCCTATGGCGGGAGCCAGGTACTTATCCTGGTCTCCCATGGGGTGCAGGGCCCAAATACTTGGGCCATCCTCCACTGCCCTCCTGGGCCACAGCAGAGAGCTGGCCTGGAAGAGGGGCAACTGGGACAGAATCCGGCGCCCCGACCGGGACTAGAACCCGGTGTGCTGGCGCCGCAAGGTGGAGGATTAGCCTAGTGAGCCGCGGCGCCGGCAAGTATATTCATTTTTAATACAGATTGTTCCCGGTCGGGGTGCCGGATTCTGTCCCGGTTGCCCCTCTTCCAGGCCAGCTCTCTGCTGTGGCCAGGGAGTGCAGTGGAGGATGGCCCAAGTGCTTGGGCCCTGCACCCCATGGGAGACCAGGAAAAGCACCTGGCTCCTGGCTCCTGCCATCGGATCAGCGCGGTGCGCCGGCCGCGGCGGCCATTGGAGGGTGAACCAACGGCAAAGGAAGACCTTTCTCTCTGTCTCTCTCTCTCACTGTCCACTCTGCCTGTCAAAAAAAAAAAAAAAAAAAAAATACAGATTGTTGTCTCCCACAGAGATAGAAATACTAAGCAGAGACTGGTGTCGTATGCAAATAGGAACAGTTTATTTGGCAATGAGAGGATAAACATACATTCGTGTGTGAGTGTGGGGCACCCCACACAGAGAAATACCCAACGTGAGTGGGCTGAAGGATTGCCCATAAGCTAGAGAGAAAGGAAAATGAAAATAGTATCTATTACTGAGAAGGTCCTAGAGTGGCCCGAGGTAGAAAGCGAAAACGGGAGCAGTACCTCTAAGCGAAGCCATGGTGGAAAGAGACCTCTTTCCCACCTTCTACCTCTTTTTATAATGAAGAGGGTGGTACCCCAATTGGATATGCAAATGGGAGGGGGTCTTAGCCTGTGCCTTAGCCCCAGAGGCAACAAATGCATCGTAGGAAGGTGGGTATATTAAATCTACAGTTAGAGACAGCATTGTTTTCTAGGGATTTCAGCTTGCATAAAGTAACTTCCTGCCTACTTATCCCACATCAGTTCCAGGAGTTCAGTGATTCTTCAGCGTTTTCTCCATGGAGATGACCATGTCATCTGCACAGTTGTATTTCTTTTTCCCTAATCTATACCTTTTATTTCCTTTTCTCATGCATAAGTGGGGACTTTTAGTCTGATGTTCATTAGCAGTGGTGAGTCTGGACAGCCTTGCCTTGGTGCTTAGTTTCTCTCTGTGGAGTGTGATAATCTCGAGTATCTGATTCAGTAGTATAAACAATGGAATACACTGCTCGGAGCAGATCACAGGACTCCAGCCCTCCCTTCCCTTTGCCTCAACTACTATGGGAAAGACAGGATTAAATGGATGATTATAAAAGTATTTCACATGATGGGATTCAGGCAGTTTTTCATATAGTACCTTATACGTAATGACTGTGCACATTACTGTTTCTCTACTCTTTTGTGATATCCTACAGGCCAATGATTATACCTTAAAACATTTTTACAAACCTTTTAGTATCTAGTATGCACTTCAGTACACATAACTGTCATGTAACGGAAACTTAATTCTAGACTCTTCCTGTAAATCTCCGTCTTGTTACAAGAGGCAGAGAGCCAATCATGTTGGTCGTCTAATCCGTTAACTAGTTCGTTAGGTAATTAGCTTTTAGCTGCAAAGTATTGTGTGGGCTACAAAGACATATAATGATACCTTCTTTCGGGAAATGGATTCTCTGTCGCAATGTTAATTTCAAATACTGTATCCCATTTTTACTGATATATATTTGTCAAAAACTTGTATTAATGTGTCTCTTCCTGGGCATTCTAATTGAAATGTGTAATTGTAGACTGCTTTTATACTCTATGAAAGTTTACAGTTTTGATGCAGGAACTGACTTTTTTTTTGAAAGGCTGTGGTGAGGATCAGATATGTTAGTGTGTTTTTTAAAAAGATTTATTTATTTGAAAGGCAGAGAGAGAGAGAGAACTCTTCTTCCACTGGTTCATTCCTCAAATGGCCACAGTGGCCTAGGCTGGGCCAGGCTCAACACAAGAGCCAGGAGCTCAATGTGAGTCTCCTACTTGGATGGCAGGGATTTGGGTCACCCTCTGCTGCCTTCCCAGGCACATTAGCGGGAAGCTGGATAGGAAGCAGAGTAGCTGGATCTCCAACTGGCACTGCAGTATGGTATGCAAGTGTCATAAATGGCAGCTTAACCCACGGTGCCACAGTGCTGGTCCCAGAACTGACATTTATTGAGCCTATAGTAGAAGGTGCTAGATACTGTGCTTGGTGCTTTACATGTGTGATCTCATTTATCTTCAGATGAATTTTACAAGGTAAACATGCAAAAACTGATTGTATGAGGGTGTAAGTAATTTATTGGCCATTGACTTAATATAGTAGGTAAAGTATATGGTTTCATAGCTCAAGCCCTTATCTCCCACACTATAGCGAGGTTACCATACAAAGTGGTGCATGATGTGTGCCATGTGTAGAGAGCAGAGATGCACTTGGTGACTGCTGAGAAGAAAGCTTTGTACTCAGGTGAGTGTCTTCACACATAATTTCTGGGAACTGTGGCCTTGTGTGATGGATAGCAAGAATAAAGTTTAGTCAGTGTAGAGAAGACGGAGGACCCAAAACTGTATTTTCTGATTGATACTATAAAAAATTTCTACTGTAGTAGTGAAATGCACTATAACAAGTTTTTCTTTTTTTCTTTTTTAAAGATTTATTTATTTATTTGGAAAGTCAGAGAGAGAGGGAGAGACCGAGAGAGAGAAAGATCTTCCATCTTCTGGCTCACTCCCCAGATGGCCATAACTGCAGTGCTGGGCTGAAGCTGGGTACTAGGAGCTGTTTCTGGGTCTCCCATGTGGGTGGCAGGGGCCCACTTAGGTCATCCTAAGTACTAAGGTCATCTTCTGCTGCTTTTCCCCAACCACCAGCAGGGAGCTGAATTGGAAGTGGAACAACTGGGACCCAAACAGGCACCCATATTGGTGGCGTTGCAGGCAGTGGCTTCACCTCCAATGCCATAACACTGACCCCCAAATTTTGTCTTTTTTTTTTTTTTTGGTTGTTGTTTTAGATTTACTTATTTGAAAGGATTTACTTATCTGAAAGACAGAGTTACAGAGAAGCAAAGGGAGAGGGAGGGAGAGAGAGCTTACTTTTTTTAAAATATATTTAT
The DNA here is from genome assembly GCF_964237555.1 of Oryctolagus cuniculus. NCBI lineage: Eukaryota > Metazoa > Chordata > Mammalia > Lagomorpha > Leporidae > Oryctolagus > Oryctolagus cuniculus. The sequence continues at coordinate 60,828,898 of NC_091436.1, forward strand.
TTATTTGAGATGTAGAGTTACAGAGAAAGGGAGAGATAGAAAGGTCTTCCATCTGCTGGTTCAGTCCCCAGATGGCTGGAGGGGGTGGGGAGGAGGAGAGAGAAAGAGAGGGAGGGAGGGAGGGAGGAGAAGGGGGAGGAAGAGGGAGACGGAGAGAAAAGAAAAAAGAAGTCTTCTGGTTTTGTTTTGTTTTGAGGTAGATATCTTTTGTCTGCTAGTTCACTCCCCAAATGGCTGCAATGGCTAGGGCTGGACCAGGCTGAAGCCAGGAGCCAGAAGCTTTATCTGTTTCTCCCACACAGGTGCATGGGCTCATACACTTGGCCTGTCTTGCATTACTTTCTCAGGAGCCTTAACGTGGGGCTGCACTGGAAATGGAGTAGCTGGGACTCCAACCAGCTCCAATATGGGATGCTGACGCTGCAGGCAATGACTTTATCCACTGTGCCACCGTGCTGGCCCCCATCTTGTTTATTTTTAAATAAGGACCCCTCTCCTCCGTTTTTCTCTTAATCCAGATAATTTCTCCTTAACTTGCATATGTCATATTGAGCATGGAAGAGTAGATCATAGGACCATTGTATAACTCCCATGTTACCAATCCCCAGTCTCTGTGCACTGGGTTTGCACAGTCAGTGCAGCAGAAACTGAGCTTATGGGGGAAAATGGGAGATCCCAGCATCCTGAGAAAAACATCTTTCTAAGATCAAGTATATTTCATTAATTACTTCCCATATCTCACTTGGCTAAGTACCCCACAATTACTCATTAACATGCTGAAAAATATGGTGTCACAAAGGCTTCTAGGTGGTGCCATGTTTTTGGTGAACTTAATATTTAGATGAGAGGAGAAATTAGTATCTAGGGACTCAATTTGAGTTTCCCAAATGGGTAGCAGGGACTCAACTGTGTAAGCCATCACCTGCTTCATAGTCTACTTGGGAAATAGTATGTCCAAAATGAATTTTTTCTGTGCCTGCAAACTGGCTCATTGGTAGTATATTTTCTCCCTCTCCACCCTTCCCTTTACTTCTCTTTTTCCCTCTCTCTCTTTCTGGTAAATGGCTGCAATTTCACTGAGACAACATTATGGCTAGAAATCTCAGTCGTCTTCAGCACTTTGGCTGTCTGCTACAGGAGTATATAAATGTATACACATTTATTCATCAAACATTTCTTGAATGCCTACAATGTGTCTGAATATATTTGGCCACAATAAATAATTCCCTCTCTGGAATATCTCTTAATCCATTCTTTGCATTCCTACTGTGTTTACTGTAACTTTGATCTACATCTACACTCCCCAGACATCTGCAGTGGTCTCTGTCCCTACAGCTGTAAAGTCTCTGATCTTTGAAATGTAGCTTCTGTTTAACTAGAATACCTGTTTATTCCTCTTGCTGGATAAACTCTGCTGGCTTCCCATTTTACCCAGGAAAAAATGCATTTTCCAGTATACTATTCAAAACTGTGCCCATCCTATCTTCTTTGCTTTCTTTATGTATTACTTCCTCTGTTGTATTCTCACCATACTTGTCTTCTGCCTGTTTATTGATGATAACATGGATTTTAATGTTCAGACTTTGTCCATACATTTCTGGTGTCTGTAAGGCCCTGCCATCTGCTTAATGGAATCTCACTCATCTCTTGAGGCTTTCTGAATGTTGCCTTTGAATGTTAATTACTGATAGGCTCCCTAACTCCCCGTTCCACCAGAACCAAGCCTTCTTCCCATTCTTTGTCTGTTAACACTTTGTAAGTGCATTTGTTTTTATTATTATTTTAAAGATTTATTTATTTGAAAGAGTTACAGAGAGGTAGAGGTAAGAGAGAAAGAGAGGTCTTCCAACTGCTGGCCCACTCTCCAGATGGCCTTAATGGCCGGAGCTGAGCTGATCCGAAGCCAGGAGCCAGGAGCTTCTTCCAGGTCTCCCATGCGGGCGCAGGGGCCCTAGGACTTGGGCCATCTTCTACTGCTCTCCCAGGCCATAGCAGAGAGCTGCATTGGAAGCGGAGAACCAGGACTCAAACTGGTGCCCATATGGGACTGCAGGTGGCACTGCTGGTGGTGGCTTTACTCCATAAGCCACAGTGCCGGCTCCTTGCAGGTATATTTGTTAAAGCACTTACCATAAGGTATCCTTCCTAGCTTGTGTGTCTGTCTGTAAAGATTAACAGGGGAAAGGATTGTCTTGCTCTTTCTTCTGTTCCACTGTTCACAGTGCTTGGCACAAAGCATACTTAGTAAAATATTTCTGAAATAAATGTCTGGTATCACTGTATTAGTTGCATTTAAAAATTATTTTTAGTGTGTATTTAAAAAATATTGGGTTCCAGGGGAGATAGAACACATTCCCAAGTCCTGCCTCACTCCCCATTGACTGTAATGGCTGGGATCAGAGTCTGGGGCCAAGACCAAAATCTAGATCTCTTGTCAGAGGTGGGAACCCATTTACTTCAGTCACCATTACAGCCTCACAGGATTCATTGTCAGGAGGCTGGAGTCAGGTGCTAGAGCCAGGAATTGAACCCAGGGACTCTGAGATGGAATGTGGGCACCTTACCTCTAGACTAAATACCTGTTCCCTATGTTACGTTCTGTAGCAAGTAAATTTGAATTGACATTCATATATCAAAAAACATGATTTACACTAAATATTCACTAGGGAGTGCATTTTATACAACTCCCTTAATTATTTGTTTTAAGCTTAGCTCTTTTTAAATAAGATTTATTTTGAAAGAGAGAGGGACACACACACACACACACACACACACGCGCGTGCATGCACACACACATCTTCCATCCGCTGGTTCACTCTTCAGATGGCCACAACTGCAAGTAGTGCTGATCCAGACAGGAGCCAGGAGCTTCTTCTGGGTCTTTCACATGGGTGGCAGGGTCCCAAACACTTGGGAAATCTGCTGTTTTTCACAGGCTATTAGCAAGGAGATGGATTGGAAGTGGAGCAGTGGGGGCAGGACCCGGCATATGGGATTCTGGCACTGCAGGCAGTGGCCAACAATGCTGGCCCCAAGCTTAGCACATTTTATGTCTGAACTCTTAAGTTTTTACTGCAGATAAATTTATTTTAATTCATTCATTGATAATAAGAATTTGCCAGTTTTAGAAACAAACATTAAATATTGCTAACTTTTGATAATATATTTATCAGTGCTACATTAAATCTGGTATTTTTGAAGTGCATTTACATGAAAATAGTTGTTAACTGGAGCAGATGTTTTGTCACTATAGTTAAGCCACCATTTAAGACATTCCAAATCCATATCGGAGTGCCTGGGTTTGTGTCTCACCTCTACTTCTTTTTTTCTTTTTTAAAGATTTATTTATTTAAAAGTCAGTGAGAGAGATATCGAGATAGATATCTTCTTACTGCTGGGTTACTTCCCAAATTGCTGCCATGGGATAGGGCTGGGTCAGCCCAGAGCCAGAAATACCATCTGGGTCACCCACATGGTAACAGGGACCCAAGTGCTTGGACCATCATCCATTGCTTTCCCAGGTGCATTAGTAGGGAGCTGGATTGGAAGCAGAGCAGCTGGGACTCAAACTGCTACTTTAATATGGGATGCCAGTGTTGCAGATGGTGGCTTAACCTGCTGTGCCATGATGCTGGACCCTCACCTTCATTTCTTTCTTTCTTTCTTTCTTTCTTTTTTTTTTTTTTTAAAGATTTTATTTATTTATTTGAGAGGTAGAGGTACAGACAGTGAGAGGGAGAGACAGAAAGTCTTCCGTCTGTTGTTTCACTCCCCAAATGGCCGCAATGGCTGGGGCTGTGCTGATCGGAAGCCAGGAGCCAGGTGCTTCCTCCTGGTCTTCCACACGGATGCAGGAGCCTAAGGATTGGGCCATCTTCCACTGATTTCCCAGGCCATAGCAGAGAGCGGGACTGGAAGAGGAGCAGCCGGGACCAGAACCGGCGCCCGTATGGGATGCTGGTGCCACAGGTGGAGGATTAACCTACTGCGCCATGGCGCTGGCCCCTCACCTTCATTTCTGATCCAACTTCCTGCTAATGCACTCCCTGAGAGGTAGCAAGTGATCACTGAAGTGCTTACATTCCTGCTGTCCCCATTGGAGACCTAGATGGAGTTAGCTTCAGCATGACTCAGCTCTGGCTGTTTGCAGGCGTTTGGGAAGTAAACCTGCAGATATGTGCCTTTCAAATAAATAAATAACTCTTTGTTCCTTTAAAATAAATAAAAATAAAATTTAAAACAGTTACTGACTAGAAAGTTTGAGGAAATATCAATATATTAATAAGACTTGAAGTGTTAGAGAAACACTGATGAACTTTGTTTATAAGTGAATTCAGTTCAGTGAATTTTTTTTTTTTTTTTTTTTTTTTTTTTTTTTTTTTTTTTTTTTTTTTTATGACAGGCAGAGTGGACAGTGAGAGAGAGAGAGACAGAGAGAAAGGTCTTCCTTTTGCCGTTGGTTCACCCTCCAATGGCCGCCGCGGCTGGCGCGCTGCGGCCGGCGCACCGCGCTGATCCGATGGCAGGAGCCAGGAGCCAGGTGCTTTTCCTGGTCTCCCATGGGGTGCAGGGCCCAAGCACCTGGGCCATCCTCCACTGCACTCCCTGGCCACAGCAGAGGGCTGGCCTGGAAGAGGGGCAACCGGGACAGAATCCGGCACCCCGACCGGGACTAGAACCCGGTGTGCCGGCGCCGCTAGGCGGAGGATTAGCCTAGTGAGCCGCGGCGCCGGCCAGTTCAGTGAATTTTTTATAATTTTAAAGGCTTTAAAATAGTAAATGTTTATCTGAATTGGAATTCTGAATAAAGAAAATGTAAGATTAAGATTTATTTTTTAAAGATTTATTTATTTATGTGAAAGTAAGAGTCAGAGAGAGAGAGAGAGAGAGAGAGAGAGAGAGAGAGAGAAATCTTCCATCTGCTGGTTCACTCTCCAAATGGCTGCAAAGCCAGGATCCAGGAGCTTCTGGTCTTCCCATGTGGGTGACAGGGGCTGAAGCACTTCAGCCATTTTCAGCTGCTTCTCCTAGATCATTAGCAAGGAGCTGGATCAGAAGTGGAACAGCTGGAACTTTAACCAGCATCCATATGGGATGCCAGCATTGCAGGCAGCAGCTTTATCTGCTATACCACAACTCTGGCCTTGAAATTTTTTTTTTTTTTTTTTGAGAAGTAGATATATTAGTGAATCAATTTGTGGAAAAAAAAAAAGAGGTTAACTAAATAAAGAAATGAAAGCAAAACCACAACTAAACTGTTATCAGATTTATGTATTGCAAGGGAACTCTGACCTTAAAGAATATATTTTGGTGAGGGTAAGAGATTGAGTTGCTGAAATATTTTGTAGAATTGAGGGCTCCTAGAAGGGGCATTTACCTGGAGTGAGAAGAACAGGGCTTTCCTGCCCCGTGTACCCAGTCATTGAAGTATCTCTGGACATTGTGGTAAAGAGCATGTCATCAGCCTTCATATAAAAGTATTGGCATCCACTCAAGGGTTGACATTGACACTGACTCCCGGTGCCTGGGAGTCCCAGACACCCTCTGGGACCTTACCCCTTCTTCATGTGGTGACTCTCCCAGGTGCCACATCATCACTCGCCCCCTGACAGGTAGTGTACAAAAGAGAAATGGAAATGACATATGTATTCTCTTTAATTTTCAACTTAAAAGCTGCAAGAAATCTTAAAATTGAAGATTTCTGAGTTTTTTATTAATGCAACAGATGGAAGTTATATTTAAATCTATTAAGTGAAATAATTACTGGGTTTGTTCCATGTTCCTGTTCATGTAATTCAGAGTAAGAGGCTTGGTTCTATTCTGCTCAAGCTTTCAAATTCCTTTCACAGCCTGGATGTGAAATTCAAAAGCCATTAATGTGATGTGTTAATTTTGCACTTTTTGACTTGCTGCAAAAAAAAAAACAAAAAAAAAACAAAAAAAAACTTAAGTTTCCATAGCAACGAGAATCCATCCAGATTGTGTAATATTCTATATAGTATTAAAAATAAAACTATGCAATTATATGAGATTCTGGAGCACTTCATTTAGGGGAATTGGTGTTTGAAATACTACTGTTGAAAAAGAATTGTGGTTGCATGCGAAAAGTTTGTCAGAAAGCTTTTGTAATTTTGTTTCAAAAATTTACTAGGCCTAACTGTTCAGTAATTGATAGCTGGTGGTTAACTGTTGAGTGTATAAAATATGCACCGTAAGCATTGTGGCGGAGCCCCTTAGGCATGAGTCCTCTTGCACGCCTTCCCAAACCTGCCTGGAAGGCAGAGTGAGGGCCTGTGCTTCCACACGTCCAGCTTCTCAGTGGCTCCTGAGAGGTCTGAAAATGTCTAGTTTCATGTTTGGGAGAAAACAGATGGAAAAAGAGGGGGAAAATGATCTCTTAAGCTTCCCTAATTTCTGACTTTGCTCTTTAAAATATGTTTCAGCTGTCACTGTGAAAATACTAAAGATTCTTTCAGTAAGTAGATAGTTCCAAATTACTTAATTGTTTTTTCCCTTTTCCCTCCTAATCCTAATTTAAAAGGCACTATAATACTGGCATTAAAGTCAATTAATATAACTTCCTGCATCTCAACACAGCTGTTTATGGTTTTTTTTGTGTGTGAGTTTCAACAGATATATGGCTGTATGTGTTTTTTATATAGTATAATTTGCATATTTTCTTAGTATTAAACATTTTCCATATTTTTAATGACCACCATGGCCATCTTCTTAATAATTACAGCACCCTCTATCTTGGTGCTATCTTTGGTGTGTTTTCTGTTTATCAAAATGCTGGCTGTTTATTTCGTGAATGCTGTTTATTAGAAGAGAAGTGGATATAATTTTTAAACAATTATGGGAAAAGGTGACCATAATTATTTGTTCAAACCATAGATGATTGTGAAAAATCTTCAAAAGACACATAAAGTGATGTTTTAGTAAATGCATTATGGGGGCTGGTGTTGTGGCACTGAGATAAAGCTGCTGCCTCTGATGCACTGGACAAAACCATGACATGGAAATACCTCACTGAGGTAGACTGGGAGGCCATGGATCATGACTGTGTTTCCAGATCCTTCACTCTGAAACCCATTAGAGTGTTTATCTGGGGTGTTTGGTTGTCCTGGGTCACGACCCTGAGGATGCTTACTGTGATGTTCTCGCTACTCATCTGATTGTATTTTTATGCCACATATCTCCACTGTTGAGCTGCTGTCTTCCATGGTTAATCACTCAGGAAAACACCGATGTTCTCCAGAATTTCTAAGCCTATCTTCTCGTGTTTGGAAAATTTATTGTAATTGCTGGATTTCTTCTAGGGTTGCTGAGAACATTTTTTTTTAAGGGGTTCTAAAAGGTTTTAAAGGCTTTGGTTGAAGTGTTAGGGCTTTTGAGTGTCCTGTATGCTAGATGAGAGCCAGTGTATTCCAATGGCTTCTTTCTCTTACAAATGATTCTCATACGATGAAATCACTTTAAATGGATCCAGGGGTTTATTTCTGCCAGTTATTTTGGTAGCGAGTGTTTATAGCAGAATGCTTTCATAGACTCCAGATAATTAAGACAGGAGTGGAATTATCTTGCAATATGTTTGAGTTTATATTTATGCTTGTTTACTCTTTGAAACTAGTGCTGTGTTTAGTATCCTGTTTCAATTTTGAATTTTGTGTTTTGGCTCTGTCTGGTGTTTTCATTGTGTCATGAATTTCTTTTGGTATTTCATATTTCCGTAATTGAGATATTATAAAAAATAATAAAAAGTGCATGGCATAGGGTATTTGCATATTACTGAAAGAATAAGTGCATTCTAGTTGTTTTGGCAGTTATAATTTTGAATCTGAAGGTAATATATGGAAAAGTAAAAAAAATTTTTTTGTTGTTCATGTGCAGAAAAGATGAAAAGGAGTATGCACTGAAGCAGATTGAAGGCACAGGAATATCCATGTCGGCTTGTAGAGAGATTGCAGTAAGTACAAATACAATCATCTATTTTATTGTTGGTATTGGTGATGGTTTAATATGAAAAAGTTTCATTGACATATACAATGCATGGTATTTCGCAGATGTCAATTAGTGTATGGATACTTTAGGATGAGAAAATTTGTATAAACTTAATTACTTGGGGTTCACTCCCCAAGTGACTGTAACAGCCAGATTTGAGCCAGGCTGAAGCCAAAAGCCAGGAACTCCATCCTGGTCTTCACATGGGTACAAGAGTGGTTCTCTGCTGGCTTCTCCAGATGTGTTAGCAGGGAGCTGGATGGGAAGCAGAATGGCCAGGACCTGAACTGGCACTCCTTTATGGGAGGCTGGCATTACAAGTAGTGGCTTAATCTGCAGCATCACATCACCACTCCTGATCTTACACATTTTAAACACCTTTTCTGAAGTATATAATTTAGTGATAAATTTTACTGGTCACCAGAAAAGTAAGATCATAATTATTGGATAATCCCTTAAAGATAGATTCTTCTCCCAACTCTCTTTTATATGGCACACTGGTACATCTAAGAAATGATTGGCTATAAGAATACCTAACATTTACTCAGGGTTTACTAGGTAGCAGAAGTACTAAGTATTTTACGTGTTCATTTAATTTTCACAATAATCTTGTGAAACAAATAGTTACATGCCCATTTTATACATCAGAAAACAGGGAAAACCATAATTATGGCTTCGAAAGCTTATTATTATATTATTACCTTCTTTAATAAAGGTTGCTAATTAGGGCTTTATCATGATATTGTATCTGTTAGGGATTTCTGTCTGTTATTAAATATTTAAGTGTAATTTTTAAATTCTTAAATAATTGTTTATGTTGTCCACTAAAGATTTCTGCTCTAATTTAAAAACTATTATATGAATAACCCCACAGTTCTGTGTTTTTGCTTCACTCCCATGGAAGTATTCCTTTGTCACTTCCATGCATAGGGAAAAAATGTGGTGCAAGGAAATCCATAGACGTAGAAATCTATCTGCCTTGTGGCTAAGTTAGTGCTGAGTCTAAATTTCCTGATCTGTGAAATTAGGAATCGTGAGGTCCCTTCTAGTGATAAATTTTTTTGGTTTTAGAATGGAGCCTTTCTCTGTACTGTGTGTGCCTCAAGGAGCAGAGACTTTGTTTTCTCATCCCTAGTTCCAAGCATAGTGCACAGTACCTAGCAGGTGCCCCATCGATGTTTCTTGAATAGATGCACAGTTGAACAGGATGAAAAACATTCCATTAGTGGTCCATGAGTCTGAGATTGCTTTGAAATATAGGTTCAGTGTTTGAAAAATTTCAATGTGGTGTTTTTCCCACTAATTATTAAGTGGTGTTTGTAGTGGCCTTCCTGAATAAGCATTTTATAAGTGATTTGTGGCACCTTCAATTTCTTTCACATTATGTCAACCATTATGAATATCATAGATGTGTTATTTTGCTGTGTTTGAGTATCACAATTTAGATTAGAACTTTTCAGCCTTCCCTTCTATAAGTTAATTGGGTAAATTTACAAAATTTTAAGGTGTTTATTAATAAGAAAGGGAAGTCCAATTGTAGATGTCTTTTTGAAATAGGAGCTAATGTGTGTGGAGGAATCTACAAGTGCTGTTGTCTTTATGTAAATTTGGAATATGATGGAGAAAAAAATTGCTCAGAGACTTCATATTTTTATTGACAATTTGCCTAATAAAACTTTAGAAAGTTTGCAGATTTTCTGGAATAAATAGTATTTTTTTTGACAGATAGAGTTAGACAGTGAGAGAGACAGAGAGAAACGTCTTCTTTCCGTTGGTTCACTCCCCAAATGGCCGCTACAGCTGGCGCTGTGCCGATCCGAAGCCAGGAGCCAGGTGCTTCCTCCTTGTCTCCCATGTGGGTGCAGGGGCCCAAGCACTTGGGCTAGCCTCCACTGACTTCCCGAGCCACAGCAGAGAGCTGAACTGGAAGAGGAGCAACTAGGACTAGAACCCGGTGCCCATATTGGATGCCAGTGTCGCAGGCGGAGAATTAACCAAGTGAGCCACGGCGCCAGCCCCAAATAGTATTTTTTTTTTTTTTTTTGAAGATTCAGTTATTTATTTGAAAGGCAGGGTTACAGAGAGACAGGGGCAGAAAAAGAGAGAAGTCTTCCATCTTCTGGTTGACTCCACAAATGGCTGCAACAGCTGGAGCTGGGCTGTTCTGAAGCCAGGAGCCAGGAGATTGTTCCAGGTCTCTCACTTAGGTGCAGGGGCCCAAGAACTTGGGCCATCCTCTGCTGCTTTCCCAAGGCATAGCAGAGAGCTAGATCAGAAGTGGAACAGCCGGATTTCGAACCGTTGCCCGTATGGGATGCCAGCACTGCAGGTGGAGGCTTTACCCACTAGGCCACAGCGCTGGGCTGGGCCCAATTAAATATCATTTTATGACTATGCTAACATGCCTTCCCAGGAGCATTAGCAGGGAGCTTGTTTTTTTTTTTTTTCTTTTAAATATTTACTTATTTATTTGGAAGGCAGAATTACAGAGAATCAGAGGCAGAGAGAGAGAGAGAGAGAGAGAGACAGAGTCTTCCATCAGCTGGTTCACTCCCCGGATGGGTACAATGGCAGGAGCTGTTCTGATCCAAAGCCAGGAGCCAGAAGGAGTTTCCTCTGGGTCTTCCACATGAGTGCAGGGGTCCAAGCACTTGTGCCATCTTCCACGGCTTTCCCAGGCCATAGTGGAGCAGCTGGGATTTGAACCTATACCCACATGGGATGCTGGCACTGTAGGCAGCAGCTTTAGCTGCTGTGCCACAACGCTGGCCTCATGGGAGTTGGATCTTAAGTGGAGCATTGGGTACTCTAATTGTTGCTCCATATGGCATACTAGTGTCACAAGTGGCAATGTAACCCACTTGTACCCTCACCACTGGCCCTGAGGGGTGGGATTTCAACATATGTATCTGGGGAGAGGGTCATAAACATTCAGCTCATTGCTGGAGAGAAGAGAAATAGATCAAGCCTGACTTCTTGTTAGACTGTTGCTTCCTTCAGTTCTGTCTTGCATTGCTGAGAAGCTCTACTCCATCATTCATCTTTGCTCAGCTCTTTTTTTTTTTTTAAATTTTTGACAGGCAGAGTGGACAGTGAGAGAGAGAGAGAGAAAGGTCTTCCTTTTGCCGTTGGTTCACCCTCCAATGGCCGCCGTGGCCGGCGCGCTGCGGCCGGCGCACCGCGCTGATCCGATGGCAGGAGCCAGGAGCCAGGTGCTTTTCCTGGTCTCCCATGGGGTGCAGGGCCCAAGCACCTGGGCCATCCTCCACTGCACTCCCTGGCCACAGCAGAGAGCTGGCCTGGAAGAGGGGCAACTGGGACAGAATCCGGCACCCCGACCGGGACTAGAACCCGGTGGGCCGGCGCTGCTAGGCGGAGGATTAGCCTAGTGAGCCGCGGCGCTGGCTGCTCAGCTTTTTAAAATATCATTTATTTATTTAGAAGGCAGAGAGGTAGAGAGGAATCTCACACCCACAGTTTACTCCTGAAATGCCTGTAATGACTGGGGAGGGGCCAGGCTGAAATCAGGAGCTCAGAACTCAGTTCAGATCTTCCATGTGTATGGCAGATACCCAACTACTGGAGCCATCATCACTGTTTCTGAGGGTGTGTATTAGCAGGAAGCTGGAATTGATAGCATAGTCAGGACTCAAACCCAGGTACTCCAACATGGAGTTCAGGAGTTCCAAGCTGCATCTTAACCACTGTGCCAAATGCCCATCCCTCTGGTTGGTTCTAAGTGTATGTATGTATCTACCAGCACCCCAGCGCTGGAGCTCCTGTGCTGAGAGGCAGGATCAGCTTAACGGCCTGTCACCTGTAGTTCTTCCACACAGCATGCAGCAGGCAGCGTAGAGTGGCGTGGTAGGCGTCGTCGTCTATGGTTCTTTTCCTCTGTTGCCTCCGCAGTGGTAGAGGAGGCTGCTATGGAAACTTCAGTGGAATGCTTGGAGCTTCCCTTTTTGCATAAAGGGAAAGCTTTGCCTTTTAAACTTATGGAATGTGATGGATAGAATGTACGTTTGCTGAGAAATATTTAAAATGTCTATGAGCAAGGCTCCAATTCTCACTCACTGTTTCTGTCAGCCTTACCACTATTTTGTTGAATTTTGTGTTGAAAGTTGAGACACATCTGTTTAGTCTCATTAAGGTTATTAAATTGTATCATCCCAGTTCTTCTCTGGTTTTCTCTCAAAGCAAGTTTCTTAAAATTGTGTTCAACTTTATGAAAGTACAGATTTGTAGAAAAAAATGTGTCATTCAGTTAGTGTTTTTTTTTTTACCTTTTCATTGAAAGTGAAAAAATCAGATATAGGTGAGATTTTTGTGAAAAATACTAAAAATAACTAAAGTTTTTCTTTTTTTCAGTACACTTCTATTATTTTCATAATTATTATTTTCATAAAAAGCTTCATATGCTTTTTAGGAGAATAGTTCTTATATTGTTTTTCCCCCTTGACTATATGGTGCCAGCTAATTTTTTTCAAGTATATATTTAGTGTTATTGGAAAAATAAATAATATCCCTGGTAACCCTTATAACTACAAATAAAATCTTGAGAGATTTTGGGGGTGGAGTTCTGGGAATTTGAAACAGAGTTAGTGCAAAGGGAGGAACCACACTGTGGCATTTTCTTTTCCTTGTAAAAGCTGAAAACGTGTGAGGATCCCAACAGAACTCTGGTTCGTAGGGTAGCCCTGACTGTCTTGCACTGTATGTTAGGTCATGTGTCTCTGAGGGTGATGAATGTGTGTGTGTTTGTGTGTGTGTGTGTATGTGTACATGTACATGCGTGCGTGTATACCTTTTGGAGTGTGTATTTCAACCTACTTTATGTTTCCCATAAGACGACTAAGTGATAAGTCTTTGATGTAACACCTGTTGTTGCTTGTAGTAGAAAAGATGTGGACCATGTGGCTTTCTGAGGTTTTGTATGAAGGTGACCAGTAAGGAGGAACAGTTGTGCTTACCAGTTTCTTGTGTGTGTGTGTGTGTGTGTGTGTGTGTGAGCTGTGTGGGAAGAGGGGATGGTGTGATAACCTGATGACAGGTGTAGTCCAAGCTTGTCAACTTCCACCCTGCATGGACATAGACTATGGGCAGCTCCTAGGAGCTGCTGCTGCTTTTCCTTCTTTTTTTCTTAGAGATTTATTTATTCATTTATTTGAGAGGTAGAGTTATAGACAGAGAGATAGAGATCTTCCATCTGCTGGTTCACTCCCCAGATTGCTGCAATGGCTGGAGCTGGGCCGACCCACAGCCAGGAGCCAGGAACTTCTTCCAGGTCTGCGATGTGGGTGCAGGGGCCCAAGTACTTGGGCCATCTTCCGCTGCTTTCCCAACCCCATTAGCAGAGAGCTGGATTGGAAGTGGAGTAGCTGGGACTCAAACCGGTGCCCATATGGTATACTGATGCTGCAGGAAGAGGTTTAACTTAGTATACCACAGCACCAGCCCTTCTGTGAAGAACGGGTGGCTTGTGATGGAAGAATTTGCTTTACTCTAGGTAATGTTTATAATTTGAGTTAGTCTGTTTCTCTTGAAAATGTAAAAATTACCAACTTCATATTCTTGCTGCAAGCAGTTGGATTTAATTCCCTATTTTTAGTGTTATTTTTCTTTTGAATAATACTGAAGCAAAATTGTGCCAGAGATAAAGGCAAAAGTAAAGGACTAAAAAGAAATCTGATACGTATTAGTGTGAAGAGTTTGGCTCTGAGCGTGAACAAAAATGTGCAGTAAGTGGTGGTTAGTATTATTGATAACTCTAATTAGATACATACACAAGCATGCACACATGCACAAGGAATTTCAGAATTTCTCCAAAAGGTATCGGGAAATCATTTATTACGTATTTGTGTATATGTCTAAATATACAAATATTCAAGGTACTTCAAAAGTTTCATGGAAAAATGGAATTAAAAAATAAATTTATTGTGGTGCAGATATTTTTTTAAATCCATGCCTAGTTTCTTCAGAATGTGCATTTTCATGAACTTTTTGAAGCCCCCTTGTGCATAGATGCATGCTCCTGTCTATATCAGTAATTTTGAAGGCTTTAGTTTTCCTTTAAAGCAAAAATTAATAATCCATAGTAGGCTTATAGAATTGAGATTCCCATTGATGTCGGTTTTTTTTGGGGGGGGAGGGGTGAGAATTCCAGATTAGAATATTTTAAGAGTGTTTGTGGTGTGCATTCACTCTGCCTTCATAACATTTAGTTGAGAGATTGGATCTGACATATTCACTCCTTTTTTTTTTTTTTTTTTTTTTTTTGACAGGCAGAGTGGACAGTGAGAGAGAGAGACAGAGAGAAAGGTCTTCCTTTGCCGTTGGTTCACCCTCCAATGGCCGCCGCGGCCGGCGCGCTGCGGCCGGCACACTGCGCTGATCCGATGGCAGGAGCCAGGAGCCAGGTGCTTTTCCTGGTCTCCCATGGGGTGCAGGGCCCAAGCACCTGGGCCATCCTCCACTGCACTCCCTGGCCACAGCAGAGGGCTGGCCTGGAAGAGGGGCAACCGGGACAGAATCCGGCGCCCCGACCGGGACTAGAACCCGGTGTGCCGGCACCGCTAGGCGGAGGATTAGCCTAGTGAGCCGCGGCGCCGGCCCTGATATATTCACTCTTGAATCCTTGGGTTCTGCCTAGAAAAAAGTGAGCTCTTAATAAATTGTTGAATTACTGCAACAGTTTATTTGAAATTGTTATCTTAATACCATTAGGCTATAATGTTCTGATAAAGTTTTTTGAGTATTAGAGGTAGAGGATTTTAAACTTTCTACTTAGGAATGTTCTTATTTGAAATATAAAATCGAAATTAATGGAGTATTTGCTTTCATGATTTAAAAGTTTTTATCTATTTTGATTCTCCTCATAATCATGTATGAGTTAATTAATACATGGTAGAAAATCATCTTTTGAATAGCTATACAAAGAATTTAATTTTTCATTGAATATCTGAGTATCTGCTATAATCCAGACATTATGCTAAATGCTGAGGATGTGGTGGTGAACAAAATTTTTCCTTTTCCCTGAAAAAGTTTATAGCTTTGGGGGAGACAGATAAGCAAACCGTTTTCAATACGATGTTATCAACACCATGGCAGTGAAGCACAGTGCTGCAGGAGTGTCTCTTCTGTACGTGGCCATCTGGAAAGACCCTCTGGGGTTTCTCTGGCCACGTGAATCAGAAAGACAAATAGGTTCTCCCTGAGTGAAGAAAGGAGAGTGTGAAATTTGGCAGAGGAAACAACATGGAGGCAGGCCCAGAAGGTGAGCGACAGCACACTGTTCTCTCAGTTTTAGGATAACTATGCAGTCAGTGTACTGCTTTCATTCCCTTCAGGCCTACCAAATGAAGTAGTTATTATTAGCAGAAGTATGCAATTTTTTTTTATATTGTGTGAAGCAGTGGAAGTTGTGGGGATTATTTGCTGCCACAAGTTAGGTTACACTCACTGATATATGGCGACTGGAGATACCTTTAAAGTTGATGAAACAAATTTGTATTAAGAATGACTTAAACTTAAGCAGTAGGTGAACTAAAGATGATCAGAAGAAGGAGAGGAGAGACAGAGATGGGAAGTGAGCTGTGATTTCATCTGTTATATCAGAAAAGCAGTAATACCTAAAAGTTGAAAAGGCATGGAGAGTGGCATAAATCCTTAGAGATAAGAAATAATCAGAAGTACTAAATACAAAAAGTTAAAAATAGTTGCATATGGGGAAGGAGAAGGATGAATCAGGATTTTTTTTAAGATTTTATTAATTTAATTGAGAGGTAGTGTTATAGACAGTGAGAGGGAGAGACAGAGAGAAAGGTCTTCCATTCGCTGGTTCACTCCCCAAATGGCCACAGTGGCGGGAACTGGACCTATCTGAAGCCAGGAGCTTATATTCTGGGTCTCCCACATTGGTGCAGGGGCCCTAGCGCTTGGGCCATTTTCTAATGCTTTCCCAGGCCATAGCAGAGAGCTGGATCAGAAGAGGAGAAACTAGAACTAGAACCAGCACCCATATGGGATGCTGGTGCCACAGGTGGAGGATTAACCTACTATGCCACAGAGCCAGCCCCAGATCAGGATTATTCGATAATAATTTCTTGCTACGTTATTTTTTTTAAAGCAACATATACATACATACATACATACATATATGAAACATATAAATGATAAGAATCTAAACTAGATTTACAAAATACTGTACATCCATAGCTAAAATTACCTAGACTGATTCTATCATGACTGGTGAGTTTATGTAGTAAGTGGTGCTTGTGGAGGCATAAAATGGGACAGCTGCTTTGGTAAGTTTGGTGTGAATTTATACATACATCTATTGTATGATCTGTAATTCCATTTCTAGGTTTATATATTGAAGAGATATGAATGCAAATGACCTCAAGAAACTTGTACCAGAATGTCTTAGCCTCAAATAGGCAACAATCCAAATGTCCATCAATAAGAGAATGGATAAGCTATTATGGTATATCCCTAGGCTGTATTACTAATTAACACAAAGCAAAAAGCCATGTGGGTGCAGGGGCCCAAGGACTTGGGCCATCTTCTACTGCTTTCCCAGGCCATAGCAGAGAGCTGGATCAGAAGTGGAGCAGGTGGGTCTTGAACCTGCGCCTATATGGGATGCCAGCACTTCAGGCCAGGGCGTTAACCCGCTGTGTCAAAGCGCCTGCCCCTGGAGTTTTCTAAGCAATAGAGCAGGGATAGGTGGGATGGGGAGAGTTAGGTAAAGATGGTGAGCTGATTGCTCAGTTTCTGGAAAGACTTAGAAGGTCATATAGTAGTAATATAATAATTAGAAATAAAAGGATGCTGTAAAATGTCATTCACAGTGTACACAAAATGCAACTATTGAACATTGGATCATGTATACTAATAGGAAAGAAAACATCTGTGGCTTTCCTGAAGAGAATGGCCTTCAGTATAACTTTCCATGTTCAATTTGAATAGCTTACCACATGTTAGACTCCTTCCAGGGAAGAACTGCAAAGGGCCTGGTACTATGATATTCTTTTCTAAAGATTGAGATGTAATTCACCAGTCATAAAGTTAATCCTTTAAAATTTTTGACTACTTTATTTGAGAGGCAGAGAGAGAGTGTTCCCATCTGCTGGTTGACTCCTCAAAATGCCCCAAATGGTCAGTGTTAAGCCAGGGCCAAAGTCAGGAGCTGGGAATGCAATCCAGCTCTTCCAGATGGGTGACAGGAACCAATTACATGAGCTGTGGCCATTGTCTCCCAAGGGTCTCATTTGCTGGAAACAGGAGCTGGAGTCAAGAATTGAGCACAGGTATCTGAGGCAGAATATGGTTATTACTACTTTTTTTTTTTTTTTTTTTTAAACATGCAGAGTGGACAGTGAGAGAGAGAGAGACAGAAAGGTCTTCCTTTTGCCGTTGATTCCCTTCCAATGGCCGCCGCGGCCGGTGCACCACGCTGATCCGAAGGCAGGGGCCAGGTGCTTCTCCTGGTCTCCCGTGGGGTGCAGGGCCCAAGCACTTGGGCCATCCTCCACTGCACTCCTGGGCCATAGCACAGAGCTGGCCTGGAAGAGGGGCAACCGGGACAGAATCCGGCGCCCCGACCAAGACTAGAACCTGGTGTGCCAGCACCGCTAGGCGGAGGATTAGCCTAGTGAGCTGCGGTGCCGGCTGGGTTATTACTACTTTTAAAGATTTATTTTATTTATTTGACAGACATAGTGAAAGAGATCTTCTATCTGCTGCTTCATTTCCCAAGTGGCCACAGTGGCCAGAGGTGGGCCACTCTGAAGCCAGGAGCCTGGAACTCCAACTGGGTCTTCCACATGGGTGGCAGGGGTCCAAGCACTTGGGCCATCTTCTGCTGCCTTCCTAGGTGCATTAGCCACTAGGCTAAATGCCTGCTCCCAGTTAATCCTTTTAAGGAATATACTTCCTTGATTTTTAGTTTATTCACGTAGTTTTGTAACTATTGCCACTACCTAATTTCAGAACATTTTCAGCATCCCACAAAGAAACCTTGTCCGCAATAATACCCAGTAGTTGTTGTTTCCATTCCCCCTTACCTATCCTCTGGCAACCACTAATCCACTTTCCCTCTCCATGGATTTGCCTGTGTTCTCTTTATGTTAGCATGTTTCCTGTGTTACCACAGCTAACGACCCTACTGCTAGTCTGTGAAGGTCATTTCTCTATGAATCTTTGTATCATCCAGGAGTTCAGATTCTATGGGGCTGGGAATCTTGTGAAGTATAGGTTCTCATTCAGTAGATCTGGCAAAGAGCCTGATACTCTGAACTTCTAACAAGCTTTCAAGTGCTGCTGGTACCAAGCTGACACTTTGAATATTGAGGTTCAAAGGCACCTCAGAATCTGAAGAAACTTAACTATAAACAAATGATTGAATATGAGTCTAGGGAAAATTATTACAATTTATCAAGTTTACTTAGTAGTGTTTCTTTGTTAATTACCTTCCAAGTGATCATTTCTGCTTCACATCTTGACATTCTACATTTTATAGGACAACTTATTCAGGGCTTCTGAATACCCATAATTAGGTTAGTGAAATCAAATGATTAAGGAAACTGAATTAGAACTTGTTCTACAAGGATGCCTTTTTGTTGTTTAAACGTCTTCTGATATTAAGCTTGAATTATTTTTTACAGAAGCTCTCCTAGGGGACAGGCATTGTGGCCCGACAGGTTGGGCCACCCCTTAGTTTGAGTCCACTTCCAGTCCAGCCTCCTGCATCCTGGGAGGCAGCAGAAGATGGCAGCAGTGCTTGGGTCTCTGATGAAGGTCTGGGCTCCTGGCTCAGCCTGGTTTAGCCCTGGCTGCTGTGGGTATTTGGTGAGTGGGCCAGCAGATGGAAAATCTCTGCCTGCCTGCCTGCCTGTCTCTTTCAAGTAGATGAAAACAAGCATTAAAAAAATAGCCTGGTTAAACAGTGCAGAAAAATCGTTAAGATTTCTCCCCTCCCTCCCCACTTAGTTTGGGTATGATAAATCTTTTTTTTTTTTTAAAGATTTATTTATTTTAAAGACAGAGAGGGAGGGAGGGAGAGGGAGAGAGGAAGATGAAGCACTCTACTATGGTGGGGTCACAAGGGAGATCACCTAGCCTTAAGGCATCAAGTAAGATTTTCCCAGAGAAGTAACACTGGCGCAGAGGGAAGGACCAACAGGAGCTAACTAGGAAAAGAATAGCAGGAACACTGTATGGAAGCATGAGGTAGCCTGCAGGGCACATCTGAGGGCACAGAGGTTGCAGGGGTGCTGCGAGTGATGAGTGAGGATGGGAGTAGCTGGAGAGAGACAGAGCCTGCAGCAGGGCCCATTGGTGCTGCTGATCTTGGGATTTAGTAAGGGGAATGGTCAGATGTAATTCCGTTTTTAAATTTCCACTCTGATTGTGGTGTCAATAGATGAGGATTGAGATGGAGGAGAAGATATTGGGAGAATCATTAGAAAACCATTACAAAACTCCAGGCTAGGAAAAATAGAAGTGGAAAAACTTTAGGGATTTCTAAAGTCGTTCTGTTACAAACTGTTGAATTGGAGTAGGGTAGTAAGAAGAAAGAGGAGGCAAAAATTTCTAGTTTTTTTTGTTAATTGAATACATAACAGTTGGCTCTTTTTGAGAGAAGAACCTGAGATGGGAAATAGTTTGGAGGGAGGAGAGACGTTTGTTTTGTGTTTTATTTTAAGACTTGTTGAGTTTTGGATTCCATTGAGACATTTAATAGGGGGAGGAGACGATAATGATCTGGGTGATGGTAATTACTCAAGAGCAATATGTGACTTGGTTGTTTTCCTCATGAAGCTTAAATGCTGGTCGGGAAGATCAGGCACGTTTCAGAAAAAGTTATGAAATGAAAGGCAGATAAGCAGAGAGTTCAGAAAAAGTTAAAATATGAAAGGCAGAGAAGGAGAGAGACAGAGACAGAGAGACAGATACAGAGAGAGAGGGAGAGATAGAGAGAAAGGTCTCCCATTAGTTGATTCACCCCTCAAACGTTCACAACAGATGCGGCTAGGTGAAAGCCAGGAGCCAGGAACTCAATCTGGGTCTCCAGTGGGGGTTGCAGAAGCCCACTTGAACCATCACCTACTGTTACCAACTGCAGGTTCTTTGGCTCACTGCAGATAGAAATTGCTGGGACAGAGTGCAACACAGATTTATTGGGGGCTTATGCACAGTGGAAAGAGGTTCCACTGATTGGCTCAATGAAGGGAGTTGGGCAGGGGATTTCATTGGATTTGGAGACATAGTGGTACCTCTGTAGCACAGGGCACTTTGATCTACACTTGGCCTGGAGTTTGGCTTGTCAACCTCAGCACACCACACTTTGGTTTGCACCTGGCCTGGTGTTCAGCACAAGCATAGTTCTTTCATTTGCATACAGCATGCTCAAAATGGCCACGTTGCTCAGTTCCGCCACTCCAGAAAGCCGTATATCAGTCATGTTGGGTTATTCTGTGCGTGTGTGCCGGCCAGGTACATCTCAAACAGGGCAGTAGCGTGTCTTCTGTGGTTAGGGTGTAGATGCTCTTTGCTCTCGATGGGTTTGGAGTAGAAACTTGAATTTTGAGTTCTATTTCTATCCTGTCTCATTGTTGCCTCCCAGAGTGTGCATTCCCAGGAAGCTGGAATTGGAAGTGGAGCTGGGACTTAAACCCAGGCACTACAATGCACGATGCCAACATCTCTAGCAGCATATTAACCTCTATATCAAATGCCCACCCTGAGACACATTCTTGAGTATAATTAATACTATAAGGCTATAGGTGAGCACATTCTGAGAGAATAGAATTCTAAGTGGAGTGAGGCCACTTTGGACTTGGTGATCTCAAAGTTTCCTAGATAAGGAGCTATTTAAATTGGGCTGTAAAGGGTGAGTAGTGCAGGAAGGAGGGAGAAACATTCTAATAGTAAAGTGGAAAAATAATGAAAGAGGGTGGCCTGGTTGGTCAGTGACATTGAATAATTTAGTATTCATCACGCCTCACCCAAGAATCTTTTGTACTTATTAAATTGCTTGTTATAAGGTTGTGATACCTCTCATGAGATATTCTTACATATTTTTTTTTAAGATTTATTTATTTGAGAGAGGGAGAGACAGAGAGAAAGGTCTTCCATCCACTGGTTCACTCCTCAAATGGTTGCAACGGCCAGAGCTGGACTAATCCAAAGCCAGGAACTTCTTTCACATCTTCCACGCAGTTGCAGGGACCCAAGCACTTGGATCACCTTCCCCAGAGAAGGAGAGAGCTGGATTGGAAGTGGAGCAGCCAGGACTTGAACCGGTACCCATATGGGATGCTGGCACTGCAAATAGAGGCTTAACATACTGTGCCACAGTGCAGGCCCCACATAAAATAATTCGAACCCATGTTTCTACCTTTCCTTCTTATTGAAAAGTTTTTATCATTTAAACCCATTATTGACCTATAATATGTTTATTGATATTGTTTTCTGGCATTGTTACTGACATGCCACCAAATGATAGTTATCCTTTCCAGCTTGGTATCTTAGCCAGGGGTGGAGGGGAGGCATATGCAGTTTAAGGTATGTGGAAGTATTTTATAGACTTACAGGTTTATTATGAAAATGCAAAATACTGTTGCTAACTCTTCCGTGTATTCCATGTTCCTCTTTAGATCTGGAAGTGAATGTTCTTTGCTCTGTAGAAAAATGTAGTGGATTGTTTTCCTCCCAAGAGTCTGTCTGACTCTGGATTCTGAACAGCCTGGTTCTCTCTAGGCATGATTTCTTTGGTTTGGTGATCGTTGTTTCCTACTCAATTATGGGCTTGTTGCTATAAACAGAAATACAGTTCTTTTCAACACAGATAAAGTAAACTTAAACCCAGTAATTCAGAATTATCCAATTAATATTTAAGACACCCCCAAGCCTCGTAGGTGTTTATAATTAGGCATGGAACATTTCCAGGCTTACCTGTTGGCAGTTCTGACTCTGTGCCCTTGCTCGGTTTCTCCAGGTGTGAGCTGAACAAGCACCTGGGGGTGCACCCGGACTCCAGGGGTTTTCCAGGGCTCTGAAGGGGACATTGCTTCAGTCCTTTGCCTTTTTTTTTTTTTTAAATCTCTTGGGATAAGGCCCTGATAGTATCTGTTTATTCTTAATCAAAACAACTGCTGTTAATTTGCCTCTGCTAATCCTCTCTTATTATCTCCTAAACTATTTCCTAATACTTTCCCTCCCAAATACAGAAAAAAAAGTATGTGAAGGATGGTATTGTGATTACAACAGTAGCATCTGAAATACTGAGATTATCTATTTTTTCCTAATCAGATGGGAGTAGGTTACCTCATTGTTCTTTGAAGCTACTGATGTTTTAAAATGATATTAAAATATTGTTCCCATAGCAACACCCTACTAGTTTCTTATGGCAGACATTGCATCTTTTATGAGTTGGATTGCAAAAAAGAAAAGCTTTCTGAAAGAGTTTATTTATAAAATTGAGCCAACAGAACACAACTGTTTATTTTTTTTAAAGTGCATTGCTAAGCATAATGTAGCAGAGTTTTACATGTCAATATGAAGTGAGCCTTCTTAGTGTTTCTTGCTTATGTAAAAATTAGCTTTGAATTAGTGTTGAGCCTGCAATCTCAGGGTGGGCATTGTGGTACAGCAGAGCCAACCACTGCTGGAGACTTAGCATCCCTTTTTGGAATGGTAGTTCCAGTTCACTTCAAATCCGGCTTCTTGCTGATGTGCCTGGGAGGCAGTGGAGATCCTGCTGCCCATGTGGGAGATCTGGAGTTCCCAGCTCCAGGCTTTGGCCTGGCCCAGCCCTGGCTGTTGAGGTCAAATACATTTGTGCGTACATAAATTTTATCTACCCCAGTCAAACAACTAAACAAACCAGTATTTTCCCCTCATAATTAGATTTGAATGGCTTAAATAACAGATGTAAGTCTTGCTGAACATCAGTTAAATAATTTAAAGTTTCTGTTTAAAGGTGATTGTACTTGCGCGCAGAGATGCTCATGAAACTGTTAGGGAAATCTGATGATACTTTTTTGTTTGTTTGTTTAAAAATTTAATGTACTTATTTGAGAGGTAGAGTTAGAGAGGGAGAGACAGAGAGAAAGGTCTTCCATCCGCTGGTTTACTCCTCAGATGGCTACAACGGCTGGAACTGAGCCGATCTGAAGCCAGGAGCTTATTCTTGGTCTCCCACTTGGGTGCAGGGGCCCAGGCACTTGAGCCATCTTCAGCTGCTTTCCCAGGACATAGCAAAGAGCTGGATCAGAAGAGGAGCAGCTAGGACTAGAACCAGCACCCATAGGGGATTCTGGCATTGCAGACAGAGGCTTAGCCTGCTATGCCACAGTGTCAGCCATGATGATACTCTTGTAATGATTCTTCAACCCTCTAGGTTGAATGATGGATTTTGTTCAGGATTCATTTCTCTGAGTTTTTTTTTTTCCTTTTTTTTAACCTACCAATTTTATAAAATCAATATTAAGATTTTTAGAGCTTTTTACACTTAAATCATATAAATTCTTACCTATTTTTTTTTACCTATTTTATTCTTCCTTACTATTTTTCTTTAATAATATTCAGTTTCATCTCTGATATGTTACTTTTCTAAGAGGTATTAGGAAGACATTATATTTATAATTAAAATTATTCGTGTGATTTTTCCTCTCCTGTTTATTTTAGTTCTCTCTAAATTTGGTTTAATTTGTATTAACTCAGATTTTTGAGATTTTTTTTTTTCAAAATTCCAAACACATGGACAAATGCTATATGTTATAGATGGGCTATTATTCTCTCCTTTGTTGCTGTGATTTTTGAAAGCAGCAGAAACTAACATATATGTTTTACAGAGATTGTGTGATGCACTTTAATTATTGGCCCATTCAGCTAATTCCATGTGCTGGAGATATAACTGTGGAAAACACAGAATTATATAATTCTGTCCTACTGGAGCTTACAGAGTGGATGTCAGTTGGAAACCCCTTTGATTATGTTTCCTTGGCTCCGCTCATCTCTGTATTTACAGAGCTGTTTTGGAAGGCTCCCTGGTGCCCTTCCCATGGCTGTATCATTTAAGTGTTCTGGATGACTTTGTATACTTCATTTCCCGTTAGGTCTTTATATGAGAGTGCTCCCTGATACTGCACTTAGTTTAGATGCAGATCCTACCTAGCTAATACCTCTTTTAAACATTATAGGCAGTATCTTTTATGTAATAGTTCTAGATTTTCCCTATTTGATTACTAAGTCTTGGTTTTTCTTATAAAAAACTTTTCAACTTAAATTTTTCCATTTTCACTTTCACTGCCTTTTTTCGGAGCCCTTATTATGTCTTTGTGCCTAAGCTTTAGCAGTGGTGTTCTGTTCTCTCCTGCCTGCCAAGCTATCCTAAATATAGCCATTGGATTTATCTTCCCAAACTAGATAGTGACACAATTGTGTCAGTCTTCTGCTCTAGGACCTTGCCAGGTAGACCCGGGACCATCAAGGAAGATTTGAGGGGACTGGGCTGGGATAAAGTTGGCAGCTTACCATGGTGGGTCATAAGGATCAGCTGGGCAGTATGGTCAGTCAGGCTTTCACACCCCTTGCCCCATTTCATACTTGTTTCATTTGGAGGGCATTTTTCTTTGTCTTTTTCTTTCCAGATACTGGAATAGATAAAAGGACTGTGTCTGAACAGTAGTGGTAGAGGTCATTTCAGCACCAATTTCTATTTCCTTGAGTTAGTGATTACAGTTTAGGAAGGTTTCCTGTACTTTGTTGCATTTATAATGGCTAAGTTTTGATGATTCCCTTTTAAACTAGTTTTCTTAGAATATATGTTTTACAGTCTCTTAACTTGTTCAATAACTGACTTCTATCAATTGTAGACTGCATATAAAAGATGTATTAAGTGTTATTGGACTTTGTTAACCATTCTTTCTAAATAATAGAAAATACTCTAATAACCAGCAGGGCAAAAAGCATCACAATTTATATAAGCAATTTAGCTAGCTAGTACTTGAGCCTGTGGCCATGGTTTTGTTCACATAATTTCTGTGAGATTTAAGAGTTGAAGTATAAAAAGGCCTTTAATGATTATGAAAATCAGGAGCAGTTAGTATAAGTTTTATTTATTTAGAACGTTTGCTGGTAGACACAAGAGGAAGTTTATACATAAGTTTAACATTTTTTTTTTTAAAGATTTATTTACTTATTTGAAAGGCAGAGCTACAGAGAGGCAGAGGCAGAGAGGGAGAGAGAGATCTTCCACCTGCTGGTTCATTCCCCAAGTGGCCACAATGGCTGGAGCTGGGCCAATTTGAAGCCAGGAGCCTGGAGCTTCCTCCAGGTCTTCCATGTGGGTGCTGGGACCCCAAAACTTAGGCCATCTTCCACTGCTTTCCCAGGTATACTATCAGGGAGCTGGATCAGAAGTGGAGCAGTCTGAACTTGAACTGGTGTCCATATGGGATGTGGGCACTGCAGGTGGTGGCTTTATCCATCATACCACAGGGCTGGCCCTTGTCATTGTTCTGTAGGTCAGGAGTTTAGCATTGTTTAAACTTAAAAAATATCTAATATCAGAACTGAGATTAATTTTTCCCTGGTTTTTAAAATTTTAAAATGTATTTTATTTCTTTATTTTAAAGGTAGAGAGACAAACAAATGTCCAGTCCATTGGTATACTCCCCAAATGCCTGCTGCAGTACAGTACAGTAGTCTGTACCTGGCCACTCCCAGGTGGGTAGCAGGGACCCAAGTACTTGAGCCATTATCTTCTGCCTCCCGGAGTGTGCATTAGCAGGAAGCTGATTTGGAAATAGGAAGTGGGCTGGATCTAAGGGACTCAGATGTAGGATGTGGATATTCTAAGCAAGAGTCTTTTTTTTTTTAATAGAAAGCTTTTATTTCATAAATATAAATTTCATAAGTACAACTTTTGGATTATAGTGGTTCTTCTCTCCATACCCACCCTCCCACCCCCTCACCCCCAAACCATCCCACCTCCTACTCCCTCTCCCATCCCATTCTTCATTAAGATTCATTTTTCATTATCTTTATATACAGAAGATCAGCTCTATATTAAGTAAAGGTTTCAACAGTTTGCACCCACACATACACACAAAGTATAAAGTACTGTTTGAAGACTAGTTTTTTTTTTTTAAGATTTATTTATTCATTTATTTGAAGGTCAGAGTTACACATAGAGAGGAGAGGCGGGGGCGGGGGGTGGGTGGGGAAGAGCTATCTTCCATCCACTGGTTCACTGCACTCCCCAGTTGGCTGCAACGGCTGGAGCTGAGCCTATCCGAAGCCAGGAGCTTCTTCCGGGTCAACCATGAGGGTGCAGGGGCCCAAGAACTTGGGCTATCCTCTGCTGATCTTCCAAGCCATAGCACAAAGCTGGATCAGAAAGTGGAGCAGCTGGGACTTGAACCAGTGCCCATATGGGATGCCAGCACTGCAGGCAGTAGCTTTACCTGCTACGCCACAGTGCTGGCCCCTGAAGACTAGTTTTACCGTTAATTCTTATAGTAAACACATTAAGGACAGAGGTCCTACATGGGGAGCAAGTGCACAGTAACTCCTGTTGTTAACAATTGACACTCTTATTTATGACATGAGTGATCACCCGAGGCTCTTGCCATGAGCTGTGAAGGCTATGGAAGCGTCTTGAGTCCACAAACTCTGACATCATTTAGACAAGGCCATAATCAAAGCGAAAGTTTTCTCCTCCCTTCACAGAAAGGTGCCTCCCATTTTAAGGACCCCTTCTTTCCACTGGGATCTCATTCACAGAGATCTTTCATGTAGGTCATTTTTTGCCACAGTTTTTCTTGGCTCTCCATGCCTGAAATGCTCTCATGGGCTTTTTAGTCAGATCTGAATGCCTTAAGGACTGATTCTGAGGCCAGAGTGCTGTTTAGGGCATTTTCATTCTATGAGACTGCTGTTTGGCCTGTTTCCCATGTTGGATTATTCTC